>NC_090271.1:219299545-219621045 GCF_040414725.1 Anabrus simplex
AGGCATCTACCTGCCATACAAAATACCTGTCAGTAAAAAAATAGATATCTAGATTCTGGAATTTATAGGCTTAAATGTGCAGATTGTAAAACCTTGTATATAGGACAAACGGGGAAAAACTTTTTGATAAGATACATGGAACACACCAATGCCGAAAAACACAACAGATATTCGGCCACGAGTTCATACATGGGAAATTTAATTCATATTCACCACTATAGAAAAAGTCTTAACAAACCTAAACTTTAAATAAAGGTAAACTAATGAATATACTCAAACTCGTACATTGAAATAGATCAGAAACAGAACACCAACTTTAACATAAAGAGGATTACAGAAAATGGGGAATGGGTTTGAAAATGGGAAATCATGGAAAATGCTCTTCAGGGCTGCCTACAGTGGTGTTAGAACCTACTATCTCCCAAACATAAGCTGACAGATACGTGACCTAGCCCACACTGCCACTCGCTCGGTCTTTCAGAAGTGGTAGACTTTAGGAGATAAGGCCCTTATCATTACTGAACGGGAAATGTCTTCGCTTATTGAAGTAATCATTCCTCCACGTGCCAACCTCATCAGCATGTGAATAGTCGGGCTAGCCAGTTCATCAAGGGAGAGTTTCGTCTTTGCATTTAACAACCCATAGTTCTCGGACCAGGACATAGTAAAGGAATCTGTATACCTGGGTCAGTCATTAAGGACATGGGAAGCTGTGAAATAGAGCTCAAAAGACGTATTGTTCCAAGTCGCGCTGCAATGGTTAAACTCGTTAAGATCTGGCAGAACCAGGCAATATCAAAAGCTACAAAGATGCACTTGGTGGAATCACTAGTGTTCATTCTTTTTGTACAGCTGTATGACCTGAACCATAAATGCTAGAAACAAAAGTAGAATTGATGCCTGTGAGATGTACTATTGGTGGAGAATGCTGCGAGTATCCTGGACAGAAAGAACAACAAATGTTTTCATTCTGAATGAACTGAGCATCCAGAAACGTCTTTTTTCCCATGTGAGTGAGTGTTACCTCCAATTCCTTGGCTGCATTTTCAGAAGAGAAGGATAGAAAAGACCCTTTTGCAAGGCAAAGTTGAAGGCAGTAGACCACAGGGAAGAACAGCAAGTAGATGGTTAGATCAGGCGAAGATCACTGGCCTACCTCTTCAGATCATGTTAAAGAAAGCTGAAAACTGCTCTTGATGAAAGCATCTCGTAAAAGCTGCAATGCAGAAATAAGAGTTATGAGGTCTCGACGGTCAACAATGAGCAAAATGACTAATGATGATGAGTTCTTGTTTTAATTCTTGTGCCTTACCAATATTCTTCTGAATGTGTTTGCAATATTCAGGCCTAGGGGTTAGTCTCTTTTTTAGCTCTTGGTCTCCTTTTTTTGGGGTTAGTCTCTCACAGTCTCCTTTTTCAGAATAAGTCTCTCTTCTAGCTTTCTTGCCTTCAACAGATGAAGAATTTAAAAATTATGAAGTTCGAGTAGAATAATTGTGCAAGGTGTTTTTCTTCAAATACAACAAAGGTATGTGGTTTGTCATGTCTTTATTAAAGGTATGATCAGTACTTAACTTATTTCAGAAGTTTCTGATGATGAGAACATCCTTGTAATGAACGCACACATATTGTTATTTGTGATGTTCTGCAGAAACTAACTTTGAGTTACGTTTTCCAGGAAAGTTACTGTAATGTACGTTTTGTCATTTTCTAATACTTTTCTTTTCCTTTCAGGATTCATATTGGAATTGTTGACTGCTGATCTGTGAACTGAAGTGGAAATAATGGCAAAGTGTAACTTTAGAAATGATAGGCTATTTAAAAAGGACTAGAATGGACATATGTTTTCAGCATGGGCATCAAGACACAGTGCATCGGAAGTATTTTGTAAACTTTGTAGGTGTACAGTTGATTTTCAAAACAAGAGGTATCATGCTCTTCTTCAAAACTCAGACTATCCTACACATAAAAAAATAGCCTCCAATGTTCACGGGTGTAAGCAGATGGTTTTAGTTACAGCATATCCCAGTGATTCTTCTGATACAGTCCAAAGTGAAGATACTGGGTCCAACCGTAGTTCTTCAATGCCTGTTATTAAACTCTATAGTTTGAAGAATGCGGCGACAGTATCTGAACTAATTTGGGTTATGAAGTCTATGTGCTGCAACTTTTCTGCATCTTCTTGCTGTGGCATGAAGGAAACCTTTAATTTAATGTGATATTTAATAATTGATGCACTAGGACCATATATTCAGCAGATGATCTTAGATGATGTGGGAACCTTGTATTCAGTCTGTTTTGATGAAACAACCAATGTTGAAGACAAAAATCAACTTTTCAGATATTGGTGAGATATTGGTCAGAGAGTAGAGTTGAAGTACTTTCAAGACATTTACAGACATTCTTCATTGAGAAAGCTGATGCACAAACTCATCATGGAAAAATTCACTCTTAACAAACTTATAACGATTGGCTGAGATGGGCCAAATGTGAATAAGAGAGTTCAGCCTTTTTAATGAAGATTTAACTGAAATGAGATCTTGCGGGTTAGGTGATGTCGGGACCTGCCACATTCACATCGTCCACAACGCATATCTGAAAGCCTTGCAGACTTTTGGTGAAGATGCATCTGAATTAGCTGTTGCTGTTTACCACTATTTTGATTGGTGGCCAGCCAGGCTGTAGGAATATGAACGGATTCAAGTTACCTCAGAAGAAATTCTTGAAACATTCTCTATCTAGGTGGCTTACATTTTGCCCTGCTGCTGAAAGACTGCTTGAACAGTGGGATGGAGTAAACCAATACTTTCTTAAATTCCTGCCATCAGTAAAGAATCAGACTGTGTTACAGTTTACTTCCTACAAAAAACTGGCCAACCTTTTACGTTGTTCAACAGACAAAGCACAATTGTACTTTACTATGTCTTCTGTAGAACTTCTTACAAGCTTTACCAAAAAATTCCAACGAGTTGAATCTTTAATTCATATACTGTACCCTCAGCTACAAGAACTATTAGGAAAACTGGCTAGACATGTTTGTAAGCCTGTTTCTCTTGGTATCTTTGATGGAAATTAATTATTTGTTTAAAAAAAATATGTACTCCTGAAAGACATTGTTTCACAGGAAATCAAAAATGAACTTTCAGATCGTCCTGAGAAAGAATTCTTGGTTTTCATGAACAGTACTAAAGAGCACTATGTTGTCGGATGAAAATATTTGATTGAAAAGGCTATGAAAGATTGTGATTTGATTAAAAAGCTCTGAGATGTTTAAACTCCTCTCTAGTGAAAATCCAACAAATCTGTCGAGATATAGTTCCTGTTGCCACTAGGCACACTAGGGCAAAATGCTGGCAACCAAGAATGAGTTAGCTAGAAATTTTATAATGTCCAATAATGGACCAATTATATTGAAATTATGAATTCACTCATTCAGGACAAATAGTTCTAGGTCCCTACGGTAATCAATATCTATATCATCTGATGGCCTAGCAGGCATCAATTTTTGTAAATGAGACAAAGTCCCACATAGTGCATTGGCACGCATTGGCACTGCCAGTGGCTCCAAGTAGCCTACGCAGTGGCCTCCACAGTATGCACTAGCTACACGTCTTGGTAGGTGTGCTAGCAAATACAATAGAGACAATACGCGACACTTCCGGATTTAGCCTTGTTAAAATGGGAGACAAGTTGCAAGTGGCATGACCTGAAAATTAGCGCTAAATTCAAATATCAATGGAAATGTATATACGGAAATGGATAAATAAATTACATCTAGAAAGAAAGTGTTACTAAGATATTAACTTCAAAGTTGCTAAAGCAATTCTGGATAAATGAATGAAGAATTATTTAACAGGTTATTATTTAAAGAATGAAATTAGACATATAATCAAGATGTGAAATGGACTGCTGTGAAAGGGCTTGATCTTTCATTTATGCATTATTTCTTTAGCTTTAGGATTCCTGCCTGAACGTTCACGGCTAGATTTGTCTTTTTTTCTCATTTAAAAGCATTGTATCATATTAAAACGCTTGTCAACAAAAAATATCAGCACATTCCTTACACACGATTCAATGAATTTACATTTAAGAGCTGGACAATTTTCCTTTTAACTTGTAGCCTACTAACAGAACGAAAATCTATAAATTTAGCCTCAAAAACATTCAAACTTTCCCTATAAGCAATACTTGCCATAATGCCAGTACATTAGGGTAAAGCAAATTTGCATCATAATATTGTTTCAACAAATTATGTACATTTCTTAAATCACCAATATTTTCTTCAGTGCTTGACAACGCATTACGGGATTCCAAATTATGTAACTTGGAACACAACCAGCCACACACATATACATATGTATTTTCCTGAATTAAATCAAACCCACAGATCACACTTACAACAACACATCGGTATTGAAGGTTAACTTCTGCACTATACAATAAAATAAGCTTATTATATTTTAAGCCAGTTAAAATGTGGGTCGCGCAGGTCAGAAGTTTAGGAAGTACTATAAAAATCTCTTTGTAACTGGAAGAATGTATATGCAACCACAATATTTACTTACTTTTTCTCGTCACGAGGGAAATGGAAAAAAGACCGCGAATCCTTCTGCACTTCATAGTTATTGCAGCCAAACAGAGCACATATCTTTGCACTCATATTGAGAGGAGATATAAAGGAATGACACACTACTATTTACTTATGTTAGCTTAATTCAAATGCATAAATAACGCCAAAAACTTCAAAAACAAATACACGTGGTCTTATGACAGAATCAGTAACTCTCATGTCACTCTGCTAGAGAGAGCTCTAATCGCTGTCCCTCGATATCTCGTAGAGTGTCGCGTATTGTCTCTACTGTATTTGGTGCTAGTTACCAATTGATGAGCCCAGGTTGGCACACTAGAGCGAAATGCTGCCAGCCAAGAATGAGTAAGCTGGAAAATTTATAATGTCCAATAATGGACCTATTATATTGGAAGAGAACTACCTATCGACTTAAAAGATGGAGGCGGGACTGGCTTTTAAAGGAAGAATTGATACTTATTGTAATAAAACTTTAAAGAAAACTAATGTAGCTGGCCAAATGCAATATCAGGAATTGTCAACAGTTATCAAGGCTGCAATTGTCTATATCACATGGGAATGCAGACATTGAAAAGAGTTTTTCTGTTTCGAGATGGTCTTTAACTGAGAACAAGACTTCCACTTGTGCATGAGCATTAAATGCTATTTTGATGATCAAAGGTACATTGAAACTGTTAGGCAATAAAACTGAACTGGTTCCTATGACTTCAAAACTTACTGCTATTTGGACAGAGCGAAAATAAGGATTATACAATGTATCTAGTGGATCAAAGAAGAGTTAAAGAGGAGAAAGAAAAGAAGAAAGAGGAGGCATGTAGAGTTGCTGTCCTCTCCTAATACTCATCAGCAATGGACGCATAGCTGAACAGGCTTACACTAAATTGACCATGCTTTACGGAGGCAACACGGCTGGAAAATTAAATGTTACGTTATACAAAAGGTTAATAAAAGGGAATTGCCTCCAAAACAAAGGATGTGCCTAGCTGACAAGCTAAGGCATTACAAAGCAAAACGGCAAAAACCACGGTCTAAGGTAAACTCCGAAACAGATAAATTTACATATTAATTTAACATTCGAGAAAAGAAAACATGCTTACCCTGAGGTGACTGGAGCCGCTGAGCGGACCACCTTTTAGGTGCGTCCGACCATGAGGATGTATGAAAACCATACATGCAGACCAGATCCCTGCTCCTACCAAGGAGCCAAAGGCCGGAAGTTGAGAAACACTCAAACAGCCAATCAGGGAAGCTACCTACGATACGACCCGAAATTTTCACCAATAAAAATGACCGTTATTTTGGCCAATAAGATTACAGCACCATATATGGTAAACATATTCTAGAGGTTTCGATTGCAAAACTCGGCGATTTTGTGATAGTAGCCTCCATGTGGCAAATACAGGGTGATACAAAAGATGGGTTAACCATCTGGAGATCTCCAATACCAAAATACAATTTCTTCCAACACTCATAATGATTAAATAAATCAACATTTTTAAATTCACAAAAAAAAAAGTTTCATCAACTTCTTCGCAAATGTGATGGCGATTTTACCTAAAATTTCAATCATCATCAGTCACTACTGATCTGCATTTAGGGCAGTTGCCCAGGTGGCAGATTCCCTATCTGTTGTTTTCCTAGCCTTTTTTTAAATGATCGCAAAGAAATTATAAAATTATTTAACATTTAACTCCCCTTCCTATAAACAAGTATTTGCCCCAATTTGTCCTCTTGAATTCCAACTTTATCTTCATATTGTGATCTTCCCTACTTTACAAAAGACACCACTCAAACTTTTTCGTCTACTGATGTCCTCCCATGCCATCTCTCCACTGACAGTTCGGAACTTTACCACTTAATCGAGCAGCTCGTCTCCTTTCCCCCAAATCTTCCCAGCCCAAACTTTGCAACATTTTTGTAACACTACTCTTTTGTCGAAAATCACCCAGAACAAATCGAGCTGCTTTTATTTGGATTTTTTCCAGATCTTGAATCAAGTAATCCTGGTGAGGGTCTCACACACTGGAACCATACTCTAGTTGGGATCTTACCAGAGACTTACATGCCCTCTCCTTTACATCCTTACTACAACCCCTAAATACCCTCATAACCATGTGCAGAGATCTGTACACTTTATTAACAATCATATTTATGTGATTACCCCAATGAAGGTCTTTTCTTATATTAACACCTAGGTACTTACAATGATCCCCAAAAGGAACTTTCACCCCCATCAACGCAGTAATTGAAACTTGAGAGGACTTTTCCTATTTGTGGAACTCACAACCTGACTTTTAACCCCGTTTATCATCATACAATTGCCCACCGTCCATCTGACAACACTATCGAGGTCACCCTGCAGCTGCTCACAATCTTGTAACTTATTTATTACTCTATACAGAATAACATCATCTGCAAACAGCCTTATCTCTGATTCCACTTCCTTACACATATCATTGTTATATATACAAGGAAACATAAAGGTCCAATAACACTGCCTTGAGGAATTATCTTAATTATTACAAGGTCAGATAAAGTTTCGCCTACTCTAATTCTCTGAGTTCTATTTTCTAGAAATATAGCCACCCATTCACTCACTCTCTTTTCTAGTCCAATTGCACTCATTTTTGCCAGTAGTCTTCCATGATTACATAAATACTTAAATAAATAAATATTTACATAAATACAGAAACCCCCCCCCAAAAAAATATAATTGAATTCTTTGAAAATGTCAGTGTATTCCTTAGTTTTTTTCAATGGCTATTTCATGACACATTTTTAGCATAATGACAAGAATTAAATTATTCCGTCCACGTAATGAACTTCTCACCGCCGGCGACATCCACCACCGCCAAATCTCGAGCTCTGCTCGATTATTAAATTAAAAACACTAAATCAAATGGCGGTTTTAACTGGAGGTCCAAAATCTGTGAAACACTGATACCAACACATTATCATCCACATCTTGGTGCAACTCTTACTAGAAGTATCTTGGAAGCAGAATTTCTTAAGCCCGACCACAGTATTGCTGTCCATAGGATAGCTGACATCGGCCGCCTGCCAACATGGTTTCCCTTTTCAGTCCCACCAGGGTCTCAAATGAAGCTTCATTTAGTTCACTCGTAGTGAACTCAAGGTAAACAAGTAGTAAGACATGGTGCGCAACTGCCACCAACAGGAACATTGTGACACTGCAATCCCAGGTTGGATACAAACTGATCAGGAATTCATAGCGCCTCTTCCAACAGGCATGGCAGGTTCCGTGGCTGGACCAGGTTATTGTGATCACTGGAACAGAGATCAATCTGCAACAGAAAAGGAAGTTATACAAGGAAAAGCCATAGATGGGCTAAGCAGAAGAGTCTTTAGAGAAACATAGGCTTAAGGGTGGGTTTCTTTTTTCTTGACAACTATTACTACATAACAGGAACTGTCAAAAATCCCTGCAAGGAGGGTAACCTCGCCCCAAAAATCTTTGAGAACACCAAGCCGTCCCCCCCCCCTCAGGGCAAGCATGTTTAAAAATTTACCAGACATAAGAGATCAAATAAAATAAGGAAAGTTTACTGGAGTTTACCTTAATACCCGAAAATTTTACAAGGGATCCCTAGTTATGACAATGAATGGAAATCTTAACCTAAAGGACATAGTAAATTATACCTAACACGGTCTCAAACGACCATTCTTATTACAGCTGAAATCTTAAATAACCTAACAAATTTGCCAATGTATCTGGCTGGATATTTACCCCAAAATTTGTTTATAACTAAGTTTCCTTAAGCAACTAAATGGTTTGTAAAGTATCATGTCATAACTAGGGGATCATGACTTGACTGATCCTCTTCTTTCCAGGATAGCTGGCTAACAATGACACATGGGTTAAAAATTTCAAAATTGTGCAGGGACCTCGAAATCTTGGGGCTAATTTACTAATGACATAGTTCGCAGACTACTCATAGTATGAGTCTTTACATAAACCTGATCACCCAAAGACAGATTGTGCAGTCTTCGCCTGTGATTATAGCTACGTTGAACCTTAGTGTAATATTCTTTCAAATTTTTATGCGCACGGTGCCAAGCAGTACGGATCGTTTCTGGATTTGCGACATCGGGTAGAACATCGTTAATGGACCACAGATTAGAGAGGGGAGAATTGGGGGTGAACGCTAGCATCAATGAAGCAGGAGTTTGCTTAAGACTTTCATGAACGGCGGTATTGAAAGCAAATGATAACCAATTAAGTGAGGAATCCCAAGAACGGTAGGCAATAAAGGCAGATCTTAAATTTCGATTGACTCCTTCAGCATAATTAGGCCTTTGGTAATAAGTAGTAGTTACATGAGAAATTGACAAATCAAAACAGAAATTGCGGAACTGCACAGATGTAAAAGCTCTGGCGTTATCACTTACCAAAAATTGACAGGGTCCAAATGAAGCAAATATCTGTTTCAAGCAAAAAATATTAGTGTTAGCATTAGCCATACAAGTAGGAAACAGCCATGTAAAACGCGAGAGCGCATTAACACCCAAGTATGAAACGATGGCCCGTCCGTGATCGCGGAACAGGACCAATGTATTCTGTGAACAGACTTTCCATCGGGCGAGAAGCTTGCTCAGATGTCAACAGACCTAGGCGGGTATTACGAGCATGTTCACTAATATTACAGGTTTTACAAGATTTGACCATGGTACGGATTTCACCATCCATGGATTTTCAAATGAAATGTGTACGGATTTCGTCTATAGTCTTGAACACACTGAGGTGCCCATCGACAGGGGATTCATGGAAATATTTTAAAAGAGCAGGAACCAAATTAGCTGGAACAACAATTTTGGGGTCTCTGCGACCACGAGTAGGACAACACAGAACACCATTCTTGATGACATAGGGTTTGACATTCTCACCAGACTTCAACCTGCCAATCATAGCCTTCAATTCCGGGTCTTCCTGATGTATAGAAATATCTTTGAAAAGGAAAAAGGAATTGGTCAAAACTCCATTAACAAAGGCCGAAACTTCTGCAGGTGAGGATCAGAACTGCCAGGGTAGAACATCCTACTGAGACTGTCAGCGATAACATTTTGAGTTCCACAAATGTGACGAACTTCAAATTGAAAAGCTGAGATGCGTACTGCCCAACGCGAAAGATGACCGATCCTTCTTGGTTTGGCCAGTACCCAACTCAGCGCCTGATTATCCATTTCAAGATCAAATGGGAGGTGCTCGAGATACATTCTGAATGATTCTAGAGATAAAACGACAGCTAAAGCTTCTAATTCATAGATGGAATAATTAGTTCAGCAAGATTTAGACTACGGGAAGCATAAGAAATTGGACGATGTCTATCTTCAAATTCCGGAAGGAGCACACCAGATATACCAGTAGATGAGGCATCGGTTTGGAGAATGAAACGTTTAGAAACAACTGTCATCGCTAGTACAGGAGCGTTACATAAGGCAGATTTCAGATCCTAGAAAGCGTCAAGTTGAGAATCACCCCACTCAAATTTAGCATCTTTTCTCCTCAAGGCATTTAATGGGGCTGCTCTTTCAGCGAAACGGGATGAATTCACGGAAGAAATTAACCATGCCAACGAACCTAGCTACAGCCTTGACATCTTTATAAGTTGGAAAATTTTGAATAGCTGCTGTACGAGATTGGTCAATAGAGACACCTTTTTCAGACACAATATATCCTAAGAAGGACATCTGGGGCTGCGCAAAAGTAACTTTGCTAGCCTTAAGGGTTAGTCCTGCTTTACGGATTCTTTCAAGGACTTCATTAGATAAATAAGGTGCCCTTCAAAAGTTTCACTGAAACCAACCAAATCGTCCAAATAATTGTAGACAAATTTGAATTTAATGTCCGACAAAACAACATCTAGGAGCCGAGGTAGGACCGCAGCTCCCGTGGCGAAGCCAAACGGCACTCATTCAAATTCAAAGAGGATTCAGTCAGTGGCAAAAGCAGTGAGGTGTTTGGATTTCCAAGCAAGAGGTATCTGATAATATGCCTGATTCAAATCGAAAGTGGTAACAATTTTGGCTTCGGCAAACCAAGAGAAACAAGAGGGTAAATCAGGAAGAGGGACAGATGGAAGCACAACTTTCTTGTTTAACATCCGATAATCAATTACAGGCCGAAATCCACCCTGTGGTTTAGGGACCAGAAATATGGGAGAAGAGTACGCAGATTTAGAGGGACGTATTACACCATCAGCAGCGTTGGATCGATAATAGCCTTAAGGGCTTTAATCTTGGGAGGCGACAACCGATACAGAGAATGAACAGGTATATTGTCAGTTATTTCAATTTTATATTCCAAAACATTGGTTACCCCTAACTTATCGGTAAACACATCACGAAATTTATCACAAAGATTTCCAAGTTGGTTGGCTTGATCATCAGGCAAATGATTATATTCGAATATTTTGGGTTCACTTGTATCCTCAGGGAGAGCATTGATATGATAAGGAAGAATAGGGGAACGATTACACAAGTTAAAGTTTCTAACGGAGAATTTAAACTGGAATTCGTACTGAAGGTCCAATATCATTCCAGTTTTGGCTATAAAATTAGCACCCAAAATGAAGGAACAAGATAAATCTTTCGCCACTAGCGCGGGCATTTTCCACGTGATATTACGGATTCTAATTTTGACATTCAGACTTCCAATCACATACAGTGAATTAGAGTTAGCCGTATGGCAGGTTAAAGATACGGGTTTTAAAGAAGGGAACTTAAAAACAGTTTTCACAGAATATACCAACTCACTCATCAAAGTGATGCTACTTCCAGAAACAACCAAGGCACAGACAAGTTCATTGTTCGCCTCTAAGCATATGTAAGGTAACTTACAAGGAGGAATAGCAAAAATACTACAAGATTGTGGGAAATTGACACTTGGATCAGGCAGAGATTTATCATCAGCTACAGGATTGTCATCTAACTGAGCGATAACAGACAAAACAGGAAGCTACACTGAGGTTTGGCAAAATAATTGGTGGTTAGTAATCTGGAATTGCCATTACCAGAACGCCCGTACCCGGAAGAATTGCGAGGACACTGTCTAGAAAAATGTCTATTCGATCCCCAGTATCTGCAAGAATTAGTCGAGGAAGAAATTCTACACACATTAGGACTTGAATTGCCTAAGGGCTCAATCTTAGGACAATTCCTCTGAACATTTTCAAGTTGACCACCAACGGCAGGTTCTGAATTGCGAACGGGCCCAGTCTTAGGACAATTCCGCTGGACATGATCAGTGGAGCAATAATTATAGCATGCACGCGAATTACGTGGCTTGGAAGGAGAAGAAACGGTACTAGTGTCCTGAGAAGACATGCTCATAGGAGCGTAGCGTAGCTGGTCGGCATATCTAATGCCTTCGGCATAAACAGTAATAGCTTCCAACTGAGCAAAGGTAGCAGGTCGCGGTGACAGAGCATGATACGACCGATAATTACGTGCAAGGCCCTCAACAATGCCAGCAACCATTTGAGACTCAGAATAGTTGAGCATAAAAATCCTAGCATTGAACTTAATATCCTGAATATGTTCAGACAATGTTTCATTCAAATGCTGCCCACGAAAAAAATACTTTTGCACCAAAGAAAGCGATGCACGGGAAGGAATAAAAAACTCAAGCACAAGCGCATAAAATTGGTCAATTGTCCACTTTTCAGAAATGGCTCTTATGATGTGCTCAGAAAGAGCTCCAGATACATGTGGATATAAGACTTGAAAGAAATGATCACTACTTAGAGTATAGCAATCTTGGTTCAAACGCCCTTGGGAATAATTTGGAGTACTGAAATGGAGGTTAGGACTGTAGTTAGGTTGCAACGAATCCGGCGCAGATATTGGCATCTGCGAAACATTTGAGAAACAGCCGAAGTGTTTGACACAGATGACATTTGGACGCGGGGATAACTTTGCGTTATTGGAAGAGAAACAACTTGTGTTGCAAGAGAAGTTTGGGACAAGGATACATTAGAATTGACAGTTCCCGTAGGAGTGATAGATATACCAACTTGTGTAAAAGAACCACCACTGGCATTACTCGCGGGCAGAGAACACTTGTAAAGACAACAGGAGAAGATTGCAGGAGAACATTATCACAAGTTACCACATCAGTAATTTATGAAGCAGTTGATAACAGAGATAGTGTCACTGTCACAAGTTTCAGATGAAGCAGACACATTAACTACAGAACTGGAGCTAGACGACGAATTGCCTTCTAGCAAGCCTACTATTTTATCGAAAATATGGGAAAACTGTGATAACAGTTCATACTCCCGTCGCTCGTTTGCAGATAAATTAAGAGCTAACTGATTACGAATTCTGTCCACATAATGCTGCACTTGGTCTTTCACGCGTGTTAACTGAGTATTAGACGGTTTAGAGGAACAAAAGGACAAAAGAATAGCTTCGAATTCGGTAAGTTTATCTTTAACAATGGTCAAAGATGCGCCCACTTCGTCTGTTGTTAGACCGGGGACGGATACTGGTACATTAAGCGACTGCTTTAACAAGCTCGCGTCATCCCTAACCCTTCCTGTCGAATTCAATTTACGAATACGAATTTCGTAAACTAATTCCTCCTTCCTCAAATGGAAAGGGGCAGGAATAACACGAGACATGTTCACAAGAAATTATATACCAGGTTATTTTTAGGTTAGATATGGGTTAACCGCTTTCGCATCTCTTTCTTCTACAACCACGCTCTGCTGCCAGATGTCACAAACCCCCCCCCCACGTTTCGAGCTGTGTCACATAAAATTTGCCCATATCAAACAAAGTAATAATGTAATCACCCAAAATAACTAACCTGAAGGAACATACGTCAGCCGATAACACACCATGAAAAACATTTCACATTTCAAAAACATACACATAGCTAGAAACAGAGAAACGCAGGATTACGAGCATGGCAGGTAGAGATAGGATATAGGGACCTTTGGGCTCGTTTAGATAGTATTGTATCCATGTTTGGCACCATTGTTTGCGTACTGGCAAGTCGCAAAGCACATTTTAAGTTTTCATCGGTGCGTCGACTTCTGTGTCTATATTTACAAATCTGCATTAATGAAAACAACTTTTGACATAAATAAGTTGATGTGAATATACTTACAATATGTGCACTAAATTTGTGCAATCTAGGAAATCTCTCCCATGGAAAACTAGCATAACATTCAGTCAAACTGTTTGTGTTTGCAAACTTACCTTTCGTTAGAGTATCGCACTGTAAGTCAATCAGCTCTGGTCTAACAGTTTGCACATCCACTGAGAAGGGGTTAGCGAACACCTACAGACCATTTTCTAATGCCTGAATATCGTGAAATCTACTCTCAAATTCGTCATATAGTGACGTTAAAACCTAATTATATTCTTCTAATGTTTTACCGGAATAGTTTAGAGCTAGACGCAACTCTGCAGTCAAAATGGGAAATGGCGTTGTCTTTATTCACGAACTGACTTTCCCACAGTAGTAATTTTCGCTTAAAAGCTTTAACACGATGAAAGATCATTAAGGTGGCTGGTGAGATCTACAGTACTAGAAATGCCACATCTATCCATTTTCCACTGTTCACTACTCCTAGTGGTTCACAGTGCATTTTCATAAAGAGATCTATTTCTTTCCTCAGAGCATAGAAACGATGTAAAACTTTTCCTCTACTTAACCACTGCACGTTCGTATAATACGGAATGTCACCTCACATGAATTCATGTGTATCGCGTCGGAATCTAAGCAGTCAAGTCGCTATACCTTTCCGCCACTGGTTTTCAGTATGCATTACGTCATGAACTTCCCCTACTTGCTAAGCTGCTCTCGTCCCTCGAAAGTGGAGAACAAACTGGCTCCGAAGGCATTTTGCTTTCAATTGATGATGCCTGCCCTACAGAACCATATTTAGTATGGTTGGTGCTGCTTTTGGCTGCAAGAACTATGAAATAGTTCAGCCATCGAAAACGTTCTTCCGTTTTCCTCGAGACAAAACAGTGTAAGTAAATTCCAATACTGTAAAATATTAGTGTACACATCAATTAGGTTTTACATTTAGTTGTCAACAAGTATTCTTAACTGAGATTAATTACATGAAAAAATTACAACAAAATACACAAAACAACAGTGATTCTTCTAATTCTACAGCTTTTTCCCAAATTTGTGGGGTCGGTGGTGCAAGTTGTGTAGCACATGTGGATTTGGCCATATTTTACGGCCGGTTGCCCTTGCTGACGCCAAGCCTATGTGGAGTGATGTAGTGACCTCAAATTTTAGGGTAAGATCTATTTTTTCTTGCAGAGATAACGTAGAAGGAACTTGTATTTACACGTTTCATGTATTTATAAGGTTAGAAACTCTGGTCCTATAGTACCTAAAATGCTTAAATTGACGTTAGACTGTATTCCTATAATTTGTATTTAACCCCTAAATCGGTCAAAGTGCTTTTAATATGTCTGTTAGGTCATCAGCCCAGAGGCTGGTTGAATCCTCAAATAGCACCACCAAAGGTTATGTGGTTATAAGGAAACAGCAAAAACCAATGGCAGCACTAAAATGAGGCGTACTAGGCAAGACGAGGAGTGAGGTAGTTTGCCGCTGCTTTCCTCACTGGGTCAGAAAGTGCTATTGCAGCACGACTCACCCTATGAGCAACACCTTTCATAACACTCAGATGCACTAGTAGTGTTCTGAATGTCATTACTCAGAGCCACTCATACCCCCAGCAGCTTCCATATTGTCACAGCTTTGTATGAGACAGGGACTTCGGTGAAAGCTACACTTTACTATGGCCTGTGCCAAGGGATGGATACAAAAGTACTGTATCCATCAAGAAATGGCAGCAGGCAAAGCTTTTAATATATTCCGAGGAAATAAACTTTTTGCTGATTCGTTTTCACTATCTTAAACAAAATATTAATATCGAAAAGATGTAAACCACGCTCCCTGGAAACCATTAAGAACCTCCCGCAGCGAACACACTCGTAGTCTGTCACCGGGCATGAGACAGACCTGCTGGAAAAAACACTATTTCATTCTGTGAGAACATTACAGTATTCCCGTATGTTCTATGTGTGAATTATGCCGAAAGTGTCAGATTCCAAGTCGTCTTTAATTCAAAAGTGGTTACAGTACTTTCCCCGTTTCACATCAGATGGTAAAATTATAGTCTGTGACGTTTGTAGCAAAGATGCGAATGAAATATGAATTATATCCCCCCCCCCAACGAGTTATTATCAATTTAACAAAATAAACATAGTATTTAATTGATGATGCCTATGAAAAAAGTAAAACTTAAGCTGCCTAAAAATATTTTAGAACCTATTTGAGAATCTATTTTAGGCAGCAAAGTAACATTTCAGCACCTCAAAATCCGAGGTCTAGTAATCATTATTGCATGTTTCTGTGGTGGTTGGAAGTGTACGGAGTTGTCTGAATATCAAGGAAAACGTGTTGGAACAAACACCTAGTCCCCGAGACAGAAGAATAGAGATGCGATTAAAATCCCCGATCCCGCTAGGAATCGAATCCGGTACCTACTGAAAGGAAGGTCTCAACGCTGACCATTCGGCTAAAACGAAATCGTTATTGAGTTTCATTATTTCTATTGGTGTAAACATTCAACTTCCGTAATAAAACAAAGCAAAAATAATTATATAGTTCATTTTTTCTAACAATTTCAATATGCAACATTTGTAGTTTCAATCTTGCCGCCTAATGGTTAAGGTTGGGCCGCTAGATGCACCACTGTCAATATGTCTCTCATTGCCAGTTTAGTACGGGAAACTAGGGGACTGTCCTGTACAGTGGCGGTGGGTCCTTAGGGGCACAGGGACACGTGCCCTGTCAAGTTTTTGCACTCAGAATTTCAGAAAATAATTCATAATTTAGTTGGGCTACAGCCGAACAACAGAAATATGTCTACTAATATTATCACGACAAAATGTTATATTCTTAACTGGGTTATGGATTTTGTTAGGTATGTAAACCCACCATGTCTTTTAAGCACGAAGAGACGATACCCTTTTTATTTAAAGTGACAAGCTGTTGCTGCCAGCGCGACAATGCCGGCAGGAGCCTTGCGAGGCGAGTGGCAGGCGAATTGCGCATCTCTAGGCACTAGATCGTCTTGTGCACAAACGACGCGCCTGCGCATTAGAACACAGTATTAGAAGATGGTGAACGTTCATGACAGCTGTGGGCTTGTGTGTGTGAGCGGGCGACGGGGAGTGCTTCATGTTGGACACTCAGATCCTTGAGAACTTCTGCAGCGCATGCCCATAAAGCAAATAACAGGTCACGAGAAATATCCACGTTTTACAAACATCAGTGTAGCCAATTCACCAATTATGTAACTAAAGTAAATCTAATAATTTGTTAGTTTTGTTTATTGAAAAAATGCTTTCATATCGCTCCTGCAGGGATTTAGTTGTTTTCAGATGTTCGAATTATTAAAATAAGTAATCTTATATGCGGTTACTGTGTTTCTATATCTGATATAAGATCAGATAACGAAGTGACCAATAATAAGCAACAGTGACATTTTGTTCCGGCACTTACACGCGTTCTTTTTTCGTTCGAGGTGCTACTGGTAAGTTGGTTACAATAACACTGGGTGCGACGTGAATTCTCTTCAGTGTTATATTTTTTGTATTTGTGTGCTTGTTTATTTCCAAATGAATAAAGTCAGTGAGTTAATTGGAAAGCAATTAAATTTTGAGACCAGTGATGGTGCCAAGTGTTTAGGACCACCGCGATCTGATATAATTATTGTGCAGCAGACGGAAGGAAAAATAGGAATTTCAACAGAAAATTTAAGTGGTATGCATGATAAAGAGAAATGGTTATGTGTATGCGAAGAGAGAAATACATTTTTTTGTTTTCCTTGCATTCTATTCAGTGGTGACGATGCGTGGAGCACAATAGGTGTCGAGGATTTAAAGCATTTGAATGAAAAACGGAAAAAACAGTGAATCGGAGCAACATTTAAACAACGAAATGGATCTCGCACTTCTAGGTGAGCTGGACATAAGGATGCAACTTGATAGTGGGTACCGACTTTCACTTCGTAAAGAGCATAAACAGGTCGACAAAAATAGAAATATTTTATCTAGTCTGATTGATTGTGTGAAATTCTGCGGTGTGTTTGAACTTGCGCTCCGTGGCTATGATGAATCAACCGATTCAAATCCTGGAATATTTCGCGGTTTAGTTGACTTTGTAGCTAACCTGGATATCGCAATGAAAGAACATTTAGAATCTGCAACAGTTTTAGGGGTACCTTGAAGACGATACAGAACGATATACTACATGCTATGCTCGAAGTATGTCATACTTTTATTATGAAATAAATTAGTGCTGCTAATTACTTAGCCATCCAAACAGATGAAACAACCGAAAATGCAGGTTGTGCTTATATTTCGCTATCATATAAATGGCGAAATATATGATCTGTTTGGGGGTTCTTTCTGGCTTCCAGTCATACAGCTGAAGGTATAAGCTCTGTGATTTTTAGTGAACTAAATAAGTTGGGAATTGACAAAACCCCTAAAAAAACTAATTTGTCAAACATTTGATGGGGCTAGTGTAATGAGCCGTGCGCAGACGGTGTACAAGCACGCATAAAGGAAGTATATAATGAAGCTAATTTTGTTCATTGTAATGCTCATGTAGGAAATTTGATAATGCAGAAAGCCACGTCCGATATAAAAGAAGTGAAGGTATTTTTCGGTGATATTCAAGGAATTTCCTCCTTTCTCAGTTTCTCTAGTAATCGCACCGAAATACTAGATACAGTTGTAATGCGCCGTTTGCCGAAAGCAGCTCCAACGTTGGAACTTTCCGACCCGCAGTGTCAATACAGTGTTCCAAAACCGAGACGTCCTGATTGAATGCTTCCAAACAATATGCGAAATAGAGACAGATCAAAACACTGTAGGACAAGCTTCTGGATTTATCAGATTACTGAACGACGCTGGCTGAATTTCTTCTATAGAGTGATGCCTCATGTTGATATACTGTTATCCGAAATTCAGATGCGTAATATTGACCCTGTCTTGGTATCTGAATTCCTAGTGAACTTTGTTCGTAACATCAGAAGCATTCGCTCTGATTTAGAGGAAACTGATGACTTCGAAGCTCCAGTTCCTCCTAAGCGACAGCGAACTTTCCAGCAACGAAAACGAATTGCTGCTTTGGAAACATGTGACACTATTTTACTACATGGAGAAGAAAGATTTCGTTTCACAGGCCATTGAGCAGCTCCCAACCGTTTTCGGGTTCTGGAGAATTTTGTACTCGCTTTCCGGAAAACGATTTCGCGTCAACCGTAACCGCGTACCCGAAAGTGAACAAAGCCAGGCTCAGGACTGAACTTGAAGTGTTATATTCCAGGGTAGATGTGCGTGCCGTAGATGGTGCTGCGGCGCTTTTGCAACTTTTCCTGCGCAACAATATGCAAGACAAGTTCAATGAATGCGCTAGGTTACTGAGCATCATTGTTTCAATCCCGATGTCGACAGTGGAAAGTGGAAGGTGTTTCCATACTCTAAATCGAATAAAGACCTTCTTGCGGAATACGATAAGCTAAGACAGACTAACGGCCCTGGCCATGCTTATCAATTGAAAGTAAAATGGTACGTTCGATTCCCGACTTCAACCAGCGAGTTATCGAAGTATGTACTCAAGCAAAGGATCGAAGAACTGATTTCATCTATAAATAAGAAGATTAGCGTTTTCATTATTACTTGACTTGTAGGAGAACAGGTTATAAATGAAATGTGGATCAGCTTATCCATGGTCATTTAGCTCAGTGAAATAACACTTGACCGGAAATGGAGAGGTCACGGGTTCGTGTCCTGGTTCCTTGACCCCACTTTTCACTGTCTTTTTCCTTGGTGTTAATATCTAACTGGCACCAACTGTAAACGGGATAAGCCGATCTACATGTAAGTTGTTAGTGTATTTATTCACATGCGCATTAGTGTTATATTTGCAACCGATATCTTAAGTTTCTACTTAACTGTCCAATTTATTTAATAAAGTGTTCCCCGCCGGATAATTTGGCCACGGACCGCCGCTGGTCCTGTATTGTGTATAGTGTATTTGAGAGAAATTCAGTCTCCAATTTTAACATAAATTTTATGTTATCTTTGTAACCGTGACTTATTTTCTGAATACATTTTCAGCCACGTGCCAATTTCACATCATGAGATGGATAGAGAAACTGTATTTTTAAATCTTTCTAAGCAATACGTCCGTTCTTCTCTGAAGTGCTGAGTGAACATAAACTTCACACAGTCGTGATATTTAATTTTCATTCTTTACTGAAACTTACCTGTAATAAGATTCACTGTTCATTTTGCTTGAACGAAACTATGCGAGCTAGAATGTAGGCTTATTCACGCTTCAATAAATAAAACTAAACTATACATAATTTATATCAAAAGTGAACGTAACACACATGCGTGATTGCTCAGAATCAGCTCTAGACCGTTGTCGTTAGCTGGTACATTTCTATCATGGCGGCCGTAGTGTTGCTTGCATCTGCCTGGAGTGCAAATCGATCTTCTCTAGCCACCCTATGGATCCTAGCTCGTTGTGAGGATTAGGCTGAGCGCACACTGGATTCGTATTCGTACGAAATTATGTCGTACGAACACGGGTGAATATGTACGAGCTATCCCGACGCTAGTAATGCTATGCAGGCTAGCACACAGCACCCGACTTAGCCGTGCGTTTACGTGATGCGTGTTTAGGTACGACGTCCGATCACGTTCCCAACTTGCTGGGATTTTACCGGATCTTTGCGTACGAACGTCGAACAATATGGATGTTTGAAAAAGTCATAACGTTAATGTATGAATGGAAATGCTTGCAGTATCAAAGTGATCGTAGATATCACTTGCGTGACTACCAATGACACTCCGCCATAGCTGGTTCCAAGCCTAGTTGAGAAAGGAGGAAGAACTCTGGTTACACCCTGTAGAGATCTAAATTGACAACAGTATAAGCAGGGAGTAGCGACGTACAGCAAATCCTGATGCAATCAGAGGGTGGGCAAAGACGCTAAAGGGGCCAGCCCCCACTGTGCTTTGGTGACTGTAGGCCAATAACCCCGTCTAGAGAAAACGTTATTCTGAAACTGCAAAAAAGAGAAACCGGACGGAAATACAGATGGCGATTTTTGGCATGAAACAGGTCACGAATATTGGATGTTGGAATATACGATGTATAGGTGATTGTCTGAGAAACGAGGATGCCATCGAGAAAGAAGCACTTAGATTGAACCCGCAAAGAGCAAGAAAAAGAGGAAGACCAAGGATGACCTGGAGGAGAAGTGTGGAGGAAGAGATCAGAAAGGACGGCAATTCCTGGGCAGACTTACGGCTGGTTGCCAGGAGACGGAACCAATGGAGGACTTTTGTTGCAGCCCTTTGCTCCGAAAGGGGATATAGGATATAAATCAAGTAAGTCAATTCAAAACAACCAACGCAATTCATGGAAGGAAATCTCTGAAGAAATAGATATGCCTGCTAAGAAGTAATAACATTTCATTTATACTTGAAGTGATCCACATTTCTCTTCTTATACATACATACATACATACATACATACATACATACATACATACATACATACATACAAACGTTTACCAATGTGGTTTTGCATTATTACTAGGGACCGAATTTCCGTGACATAGGCTATATTGGTCTCTTTCTACAAATTGAAGTTAAACTGAACACATTCCTAGCTGCAATGATATATCTTGTGAACATTATGACACAGTTTTCTTAGTCATATATATATATACTAATATATATTAATATATATATAATATATATAATATATATATATATAATTAATATATATATATACTTTATTTTAATATATCATATTTATCAAAATGGTAGAGAATGCTATCAATGGTCGTATTGTAATTGCTTTCTCCGTTGTCCAAGTATTATTCGCATGATTTGTGACGAAGTGCTTTTGTTCCACTTTGGTTATTATCTTCCCAGATGTAATGGAATTCCCCTAATTCTTTCCTTAACAGAAATATTCCATTAACCCACTCGGTTACATGATGTCTTCTGCTTCTGAAAAGAGAATTCCCCAACAAAATAGGTTATTCATGGAGACAGAATACTGAACAATCTCATCGAACGTGCTCGCAATAAGTGTGCGCGTTCATACATACGACTACCGGGCGAGTTTGCCGTGCGCGTAGAGGCGCGCGGCTGTGAGCTTGAATCCGGGAGATAGGGGGTTCGAATCCCACTGTCGGCAGCCCTGAAGATGGTTTTCGGTGGTTTCCCATTTTCACACCAGGCAAATGCTGGGGCTGTACCTTAATTAAGGCCACGGTGTCGGTGCGACGTAAAGCGCCTAGCATACGTACGACTACGGTCGTACGAAACAAATACGGTTCCACTGTGCGCTCAGCCTAAGTCTGTGTACGTCTTGTATGGAATTGTCTGGATCTTGTAACAATAATTTGGATACCGATGGAACTACGGTCCAATGCAAAGGCTGTGGAATTTGGGACCATAAGACATGCGCTTGCTTAATCCAAGGCGAGTTTGATACTCTGCAAAGAAATAATAGAAAACTATCTAGGGTTTACAATGAATGTAAGCTAAAGATTAGGTGTAGGGAGAATCATGAGGGACTTTTCTATAGACTCATTACGTCCATGGAATTACTGTACAATGGATAATATGAAGCAACAAATAGAATTTACTCTGACAGCAAAAATACAACAAGCAGGAGCAAGGGATATGTCTCTGACAACTGCCAGTAGTAATGTAATCACCAATAGCAACGAAGAATCTCTTAGTGTGATTCAGAATTCTACGGAACTTCCCAAAGGAAAACCAGTGATGTCTTCATTCCTAGGATCGATACCACAACAAAAGTACCCTCTCAATTATCAACCGACGCAGAATATCACCGTCAACCACCTTCCCTGAGCGCTTATCAATGATATTGGTTTGTAATTTCGTTTTTTAATTGTGACAGTAAATACAAATAAATATTAAGGGCGGGTGCATACAAGCGATACTCGATACAACTGAATAATTCAGTGGAGTAACAGTCGTCGTACAATGAATAAAGAAAAAATATCTCGTGAACACTACTGTATCCTGATGTTAAAAAGAAAATAGAGGGAGAACATTCTGTCCATCCATTATTGAGTACAAGATTTTCGAGAGGAAAATTTCACGCATTGCATTCGGAGCTGCGAAAGTACCCAGAATTTTTTTTGCATGTTCTATCGAATGAGATCATGCAGTGACGATGAGCTTGTCTCATTAATTGTTCTACATTTACGTCAGAAAAATGAATGGAAGAAGTCTATTAACCGATAGGAGAGACTGAGTGTTATATTAATATAATTAAGACACACAACGATTCTTAATCAACCGGGCTCAGTTGGCCATGCGGTAAGGAGCGTGCACCTGTGAGCTTGCATCCGGGAGTTAAGGGGTTTGAACCACAGCCTGCATATGGTTTTCCATTGTTTACATTTTCGCACCAGACACATCGTCGCCATAAGACCTGTGTAGGTGCGACGTAAAGTAAATTGTAAAAAGAAGAAACCTCTCTAGAGATTTTGAGTCCACCTTGTAGTTGGCAGAGATGTACTTCTTGATAGCTTGGAGAGAATATCCACCTCGCTCCTTGAGGCTCTTGATGGCACTGCCCACCATCTCGGAGGTTTTCGGATGGGCAGACTTGATGCGAGGTTTCTTGGATGCGGAAGCCTTGTTCTTCGTGGGCGAAGCCTGGGCCGGAGCCGAGGCGGGTGCAGATGCCGCCGATGCTGTTGCTGTGTCAGCCATGGTCACGGTGCGAATCAATTAATTTGTCAGTATTCTCCGTTATAACACTCGCCATAGTCAAATTCAATCTTGATCATAGATGATCATCTAATATAGGCCTATAGACAGTTGTTCCTGTTTGACTGTTGTGTCAATTGTAGGCGTACGCTTATGCAAAGCCATGGAAAAAGCGCTGCGCCACGATAGTTGTTCGGCTGAATAATCATAAATCCTCCTCGAATGGTTTATGACTATGTCGATCTGCAGTCGTGTTGATTGTATGCGCACTCTGATTTCAGGTTGTGGACTTGAGATATGACTAAACTGTCGAACAATTAAAAATTATATGTATGCGCGCCCGCCTTAAGCTTACAGTTTATGAAGTGCAGGATAATCCTAATTTCCGAATGTTCGTTGAAAAATGGCGGCATTGGATATGCAGTGGTTATTTATTTATTTATTTGTTCGTGTCTGAGGTACCAATATATACAAGAAAGAGATACTGAATATGAAAAATTTACATGAAGAAATTAATCGTATATAGTTATAAATGAAACAATTGAAAAATTTGCATATGAAGAATAACAAATGGAAGAACATACATAAAAATCCAAAAGGAGAAATAAAATGTATAACTATATATACATTATTTACACAAGTTGTGACCAGTATTTGGCAACATTAATGGCATTGTTTCCAGCCAGTGCCAATTCCAACCCTGTACATGAATCTGGGCATAGACGACAGTGCAAGAGATGCCTAGAAGTCTGTTCCTCTCCACATTCGCACAATGAGTCCCCACCATGCACGATGCGTTATTTCATAGGATCGTTCTTAGATCTTGCAACGCCGGTCCGCAGTCTGTTTAACGTCTTCCATATGCACCATCCCTCTTCGTGACTAGGTGGCAACTTTTCTTCAATTTCAACACCTTTCGGATGTTCTGGGTACCTTTGTTTCCATAGCTTAACACTGGCCTTTTTTTTGGGACAGAATCAAGTGGAGCTGAAAACTGTAGAAAACACTTCCTGGACTTCAGTCGACCTAGTGATGGCTGATGTTCATGAAGGGGATGGGCTGAGATGCCGCAAACCTTTTGTCTCTCGATATCAGCGGCACCTCACGTCTAATATCAGATGGGGCTGTACGTGCAAGTGAATACAACTTATGTGTGAATGTTGGTTTTAAACAGACTGTGATTAGCCTGCAGGTTTCATTCAAGGCAATGTCGACTTTCTTTGCGTGAGCTGATTTGTACCACACGGGACTAGCATATTCAGCAGCAGCGTGCTAGGGCAGTTGTCCTTACTCTTTGAGGATGGGCACCCCATCCAGAACCAGTTACCTTTCGCAGTAGCAGTTTCTTGATGAAACTTTAGCCTTGAGTTTGGTGCAGTGTGTGGTGAAGGTCAGCGAACGATCCAGGGTAACACCAATGTAAACTGGAGTATTGCTCTGTTCCATGTGCTGTGTCAGATTAAGGACCCGTGTACAGCAGTTCTTTGCTGGTCTAAATCCAGCCTGCTCTGGGATTAGAGGAGGTTCGACCACTGGTGTTGTATGGTTCAGAAGCATTCTTTCAAAAATTTTATATAGATGGCATAGGAGTGATATTGGTCTGAAATCCTTTGCATCCGTAGGCTGCTTACCAGGTTTCAGGATTGCGACCACCTTAGTCTTCCATATATTAGGGATTTACTTGGAGGGATAGTCGTAGAAAGAGATTAAATCCCAAACATTGGGAAAAGAGTGAAGGATCACTAAAATTTGGAGTTTAAAGGGTTAGAACCACAGATTTTACAAAACGAAAATGTTATAAAATTTAAAGTAATGAATGTACTAATTGTTATTGTTTGATGTTGAAAATTTGGCAGTGAAGCTTTAGGAAAACTTTAGAAGGCCATAAAAAGACAATTTAAGAACAATCAAAAGAGGAGGACTGAGTCTGACACTTAAAAGCAGTTACGACTGCGTTAAAATTTACGAAAGTGCCATGAGGCAATTGAACCACATTCAAGTAAACTAAGATACAGAGCATAAATAAGTGACGTAGAAAAAAAACAGTGAAGCTACAGCTAAACTTTACAAACGCCATGAAAGGAAATTCAAGAACAATAAAAAATAGAAGGACTTAGCCCTGACACTTAAAGGCAGTTTAGACTGCGTTAAACTTTACGAAAGTGCTATGAGGCAATTGAACCACATTCCAATATAATGAAGCACAGCAATAGGTAACAAGACTGCTTTAAAAGAATTAGTCACCAGTGACCACTATAATATTTCGTAGAACTTTTTGTATTCATGATAGCTTGAGCAGCAAAAAAATTAAATTTAAAAAATTTTAAAAAATAAAAATTAAATAAGCAGTCAGTTCGTAGCCGGTTGTGTAGAGGCTGAAGTCTCAGCATTCCGGGGAAAAGTGAATGTGCTCGAGTAGTCCCAGTTGACGAAGCGATTGTAGCTCGACGAAGTGTCTACAGCTGTCCGAGCAGTGAACCTGAACCTCGCGTTGCGACTGCTGCCGCTTGAAGAGCGACCGTTGTGATTTAGTTGCAATTACTGACCGAATGAGTCCTTATATTCCATTTTAATTTGAGGCTCTTAGAGCGAACAACTTATGGTAGTTTGGTACAGTGTATAATGAAATCTAATGGGTTATAATCTTTCCTGGTGTCCAGGAGTGTCTTGATTTCTGTATGTACAGTCAGTTTTAGTGTTATTTACATTTACAGTTGCCTATCACTCATTGATGTGTGTTTTCAGGTGCTTGATTTTGTAATATACATTAGCGTCGACCTCGTGGATTTGTTGTATGATGTTGCTGGCATGTTCTTGCTCTTGTCGATAAAAGTGCTTAGCTGCCCTTACGATATCCTCTTTAATGGTGGACATTCAGAGTTGTGCGTGTATTTCGCGGCTGCGCACGTGGTAAGGGGCGTTGACGATTGTCCGGAGGACTATGTTCTGATATTTCTGTAGCTTCTTTATATAGCATTCTTTAGCCGTCCCCCACACTGTTGATGCGTATAGAGTGACGGATCTAAGGAGCATCTTATATATCCGTAGCTTGTGCCTGATATCGAGTTCTGATCTCCTGTTTATCAGGCATGCTATTGCCCTGATTTTTCCAGGATGTACTTGAAGTGTACCCTGTACTGCAGTGTTCTGTCCAAGACAACCCCCAAGTATTTCGCTTCGTGTCCCATGGTATAGCCTCTCCATTGAACGTTAGCTTTGTTGTGGGCTTGCGGTCGTACCTCTTGGTGTAGTACACGGCTGTGGTCTTACTAGCATTTATCTTGATGCGCCACATCCGGCACCACATTTCAAGGTGGTCGAGGGCGTCCTGGAGCTGTTGTGTAACCATGAAAGGTTGAAATGACTCGGCCATTATTGCTGTGTCATCAGAATATAAGCGAGTTCGGTTTTGTTTGTGGTTGGTGTGTTGGCACAGAAGTGTAGGTAGAGGTAGGGGCCCAATATGGAGCCTTGAGCTACGCCTGCTCTCGCTTGTCTGATTGTTAATTGTTCCTCTGCTACCTCAAAGTAAAATGTTCTATTTCTTATATAGCTGTCTATCAGCCTCCAGTAGACCGGCTTGAGACCTTTAGAGTTTAGCTTGTATAGCAGGCCGTCTTGCCACACCTCATCGAAGGCCTGGGCTAGTCTAGGTATACAATGCCTCTCCCTCTCTTTGTATTTAATGGTTTTGTTACTGCATTTACTATGCGTATTAGTTGCTGGACCGTGGAGTGTCCCCTTCGGAACCCAAACTGTTGTTCAAGGAGATTATCATGTATGTTGCCGTCTGTTATTAGTCTGCATTATTGCAGTCTTTCCAGTATTTTTCCCAGTCCATCCAGGAGACACTTCTTCCCTGGTTTCGGGAGAGTGATAATTTTGGCATGTTTCCACTGGGTGGGGAAGTGTCCTGTTCTTAGTGCGGCGTTGTATATAGCACAAAGCCACTCCAGTGCTGCTTGTGGAAGGTTCTTAATTATTGCATTGCTAATTCCGTCGGGCCCGGGGGCTTTGTTGATCGGCAGGCGTTTTATAATGTTTCTAATATCCTGGACTGTGATCTAGGGTATTCGTGGTTTGCTTGTTCTGTAGTGGTGCGCATTTCTTTACCTCTTCTTCCACGGTTTGTGTGAATTGAGGGTAAACGACTTCGTGGGGTTGGAACTGCGCCTCTAGCGTACGAGATAATAGTTCAGCTTTTTCAGTGTTTGTTACGGCTCTTGTGATACCGTTTTCTACGTGTAGTAGAGGGATAAAGTTAGGTTTCCTCTTGAGAGCTTTAGTCATCCTCCATAAGATATTATCTTGTACCGAGAGATTACGGAGTGTAGTGTTCCACCTGCCCCACCAGCTAGGTAAACCGTATCAACCCAGCTGATCGGCAGTAAAACTGCACCACCCAAGGTAAAAGGTCCAGTGCAAGAGAAACAAATCAGGAAGTGTCACACACCACTACACACCCAGAATATAATGAAAAAAGAAACAGATTAAAACTTACCTCCAGGTGGTAGAAAACAACAGCAAACCGGTGGATCAAGTTACTAAACTGTCAGTGTGTCAAATAGCTTTGAGCAGAAAAAAGAGACAAATCTTATGCTTTTATTCAAGAAAAATATAATTCATAAACTCAAAGGGTAATTAACAGATCAAATTACAGGTCATCCTCGCAGTTTTGTTTTACCAAGATAAAATATGGGAACCTGAACTAAATAAAATCAGTTTGAAATAGAATAAGAATAAAATGGTATTTAAAATAACATCAAATTAAATTAAAGTAAACTGACCCGACTAAATCCACAGTAAGACTCCAATTAAATTCAAGTTGAACAGAAAAAAGGTAAATTAACGAAATTAAATTAAAAACCGCCGGTCGGCAAGAAATGAATTAAAGGAAATAAAATGGTACCATCAAGTTGAACAGAACACTTTAAATAAACGAAATTAAATTAATAACCGCCGGTCGGTAAGAAATTATTTAAAAGAAAAGAAATGGTACAATCATACCTTTAGGTTACCTTCGCAACAAACTCAAAACCTTTTTCTTAACAGAAGAAATAATTCTTGAATTAGCTAAATGACACTTGGTAAGAAATAGAATTTACCAACGTTCACAACTTCTCCGATACACCCTGAGAGATGGTTACTCTCTTTCCTGATTTACATTTTTTATAGAGTTACAGCTTCTAGTAAAATATTCAAAGGGAAAGGAAAACCTCCACAATAACAAACCCTAAAGGAAGGGGAATGAGCGTAAATGAGGGCCAAAATGAATCGAACACACCTCACACGTGTTTCATAAAAATTACAAAACAATGTTATGACAGAGCAGTGTCCCTATATAAAAATCATCATCATAACATCTTTCAAAAAAACAATTCATATCACCAAGGCAACCATAATTAATTGTTAAACGAGGGGAGAACCAATCCCGTTGGTGGACCAACAATGTTAGGAAAAATGGAGGAAAGTAAGCAACAAACCATGCCCAGATACACGTAAAATCAAGAAAGAGAAATTAAACAATATTCAATTAAAAGCATAAGAAAAGAATTTAGAACAATCGGCATCGCACAAATAATCTTTACTGGAACTCCTGTGTATTAACCCAGTTTTAAACCAAAGACTATTTCAAAACAGCAGTAACGTCAACAGCTGGTAATCTATATACCGTATATAAAATAAGTGTTTTTCTGTACATTGCTCAGATTTTGAAAAGAATGGTATTTCTGTATCGGTCATGTCCACTTTTTACTTTTCCGTAATTTCTGTCTGTCTGTTTGTATGTATGTATGTATGTATGTAGGTATGTATGTATGTATGTATGTATGTATGTATGTATGTATGTACACGCATCACTCGAAAACGGCTAAAGAGAACTTAATGAAAATTGGTATGCAAAGTCGGGGAATAAGTCGCTACAATCTACGCCATAAATAATTTTATTCACACTGATGGAAATGATAGTTTAGGGGAAGGCCGGAAAGTTAATTTTCAGTTATTTATGTTATTAGTGGTCCTATCTTAATAACAATTGGTACGCAAAGTCGGGGAATAAGTCGCTACAATATAGGCTATAAATAATTATTTCATTCACGCTGAGCGAAATGGTAGTCTAGGGGAAGACCTAAAAGTTTAATTCTTATATATTTACATTATTAGTGATCCTATCTCATTGGAAATTGGTATGTCGGAGAATGAACCTCTACAATCTAGACTATAAATCATTTAATTTACTCTGAGTGAAATGGTATTTTAGTGGAGGGCCTAAAATTTAATTCTCAAATATTTATATTATTAGTGGTCGTATCGATAAATACTACATAACCAAAGTTATATAGAATTACATTTCCGACCATTTATGTCTTATACATTTTTATCGTACCGGCTGTGGTAACACAGATATTCATGAATCTGTCTTTTTGTTGCTAAGACCATATCAACGTCGAGTCACGAGAAAATGGGTTAACAGAATTTGATGAAAATCGGTATATAGAGTCGGAGAATAACAAACTACAGTCTGAGCTATAAACAATTTTATTCACCCTGGATGAAACTGCAGTTTAGGGCAAGGCGCCTAAAATGTAATTTTTAAATACCTATGTTATTGGTCCTATGGAAAAGTATTACACAACAAAAGTTATAGAGAATACAATTTCCGATCATTTATGTTTTATTCAATTTTAACGTACCGACTATGATAAGACTGGTATTTCAGGGTCTGAAGAAAACTGAATGTGAAGGCCTACAATATCGAAAGGGCATAACATTGATCAACAATAACATTACATTGACCATTGTTTGTTGTGATGTTCTTTGTCTCTTATGCTGCCTCTCAAATCCGATAGATGGGATTACTACCGAGTATAATAGCCTGACTGAATATTGGCGGGAAATAGCCGGGGAGTCAGAAAACCTTCTTCTTTAGCATGCCATTCGTTTGGTTCATACATCTATATATATAAAATACGAGTTTTGTCTGTACATTGCTCTGAATTTGAAAAGAATGGTATTTCTGTGTCGGTCGTATCCACAGTAACAAGGAAATGCATTTTTTACTTTTCCATAATTTCTGTCTGTCTGTCTGTCTGTCTGTCTGTCTACGCATCACGAGGAAACGGCTGAAGAGAATTTAATGAAAATCGGAATGTAAAGACGGGTGATGAATCACTACCGTCTAGGCTATAAATTATTTTATTCACGCTAAGTGGAATGGTAGTTTAGGGGAAGGCCTGAAATGTAATTCTCAAATAAGTCATTTATGTTATTAGTGGTCATATCGATAAATATTACATAACTAACATAACTTTTAGTTATGTTGTAAGTTAGTAGTAGTAATGTAAGAAGTTATCAAGTTTCCGATCGCTTATGTCTTATACATTGTTACCGTCTGGCATATAATCCCAGAGATATTCATGAATTTGGATTTTTGTTACTAAGTTCATATCAGCACCGAGTCAAGAGAAAATTGGTAAACAGAATTTAGTGAAAATAGGTATGTAAAATCAAAGAAAAAGGTACTACACTCTATGACATAAGTAATTTTGTACGACGCCCTAATATCACAGAGTCGAAAGAAAACTAATGTGAAGGCCTGCAATATAGAAAGCTCATAAACTTTATCTACAATAACATTTCATTGACCATTGTGTGTTGTGATGTGCTTTTTGTCTTCTGTTTCCACCCATCAACGATAGATAGGATTACTGCAGCGTACCGAGTTTTTTTAAAATTTGCTTTACGTCGCACCGACACAGGTAGGTCTTATGGCGACGATGGGACAGGAAAGGAATGGGGTTGTGAAGGAAGCGGCCTAGGCTTTAATTAAGGTACAGTCTGGTGTGATTGGTGTGAAAATGGGAAGCCACGGAATACCATCTTCAGGGATGCCGACAGTGGGATTCGAATCCACCATCTGCCAGATGCAAGCTCACAGCTGCGCGCCTCTACCCACACGGCCAACTCGCCTGGTCGTACCAAGTGTAACAGCCTGCCTGTATATCGGCGGGAAGTACCTGGGGAGTCAGATAACTTTCTTCTTTAGCATGCCATTCGTCTGGTTCATCCCTACCCTTAGGTACTGATTGGAATGAGTAGTGTGCATATTTAACAGAATAATGACAGAGGAGTGTTCACGGCAGTCTGCGACATGGTTATTCCAGCCCTGGAAATTTGGACTGTTAGATCGGCAACGTAGTACAATTCGTTGAAACTGAGAAGGTGTGCAGTTTTTCATTTGATCGAGTATTTTATGACATTGCTTTCAATTGCTACATTCCTACTGACGTTTTTGTAATGACCTATGTTGAATTCAGATAGAAAAACCACCAAGTCAGTCTTTCTGAGAATCCCGTAGCGAAGCACGGGTACATCGACTAGTAATATAATAATAATAATAATGATAATAATAATAATAATAATAATAATAATAAATTCCCATTTCTTACTTTTCTTTACAATTTCGCCTAGTAACATTTAAATTCCATACCGTGAAAGATTACACACTAGGGGTATAAATAAGCAAAACATACATTTTCAACACGATTTTTAGTGTTTCAAAAAGTTCTTTAAATTTACACGAGAATGGTCATCATAATTTTACGGCGCACATCACTTCTTTGGTGATAAAAGGGTTTCTTCGAAGAAATCACTGAAGTAGTTCACCGCCGATGAAAATAGCAATGTAAATAAGGATGTGGACTTAGTTTGGTTGCTCCAGCAGTAGAAAGGTTTCAAATATGGCCTAGCCATGTTAGCTTACCAGACGAAGGTCACACATTGCAGAAAAACAACAAATACCATGAGGATGAAAAAAGAAGGAACTTCTGAGGGTGTGGAGCACAACCCTGGATCTCTTATACTATTATCCGTAGTCCATGCCGCTACTCCAGTACATAACGTGGCAACAGATACACAAGCGCCTTCTCTCCATGATGGAAACTTTGCGAGTGCAAGGCTTCGCTTCCCTTCTTACCTGGGGTCGAGATTTTCCAAAATGACCGGCTCCAAGCGTTGATTGGCCGGAGCAAGGCGAAGGGGGAGGGCAGCAGATAGTTATCACTAATGCCGTAAGGTCGCAGTAACAAACAGACCTTCCAAGCGCTCGAAGATTTAAACTTAACTGAGCGAAGCATAAGAAATAATTGTGAGAACAGAGTTTAAGTTTTAGAATAATTGACACAAATTTCTACGCCGTAACAGCCCACGCGAAAACGTAGGTGGAGAGGAGACTAATTCGAAACCTCGGTTTCACACTTCTCGTTCTTGTACTCCAGAATCTCTGCGGTACATTTTCTACGTTATGTGTTGTATGACCTTTTGTGCTGTTCTATTCCGGTCTTTTGCCATCTATAGCGGGAAACGTTTTTCAACTTTATTAAGAATTTAATTCGGTCCGGGAGATCTTCGCTCTTCCTCTGTGTGAGTGGCGCTGTGGCGGCTTTTGGCGGCTGTACGAATAGAGGCTGTTAGCTTCTGTACCTCACTGTCAATAGCCGCTGGATTGTCAAGACTTGGTAGGCTGTCTACTGTATACTCTTCCATGAAACTTCGAAAGTCCTTCCAGGTGATGTGCCTCGTTGTGATGACGTTCGACTCTTTCATGGTTATGGGTGCTGTGGATTCGTCCTCAATTTCCATAAGGACAGGGTTGTGGTCCGACTCCGTCGCCCAGATAGTAGTGAGCTGTATTTCGCTGTTGATATCCTGCGTGAGTGCTATATCGATAGTATCTGGCTGGTGAATTGGATTAAATGGTATGTGAGTGAGTTCTGAAGGTCCCATGATGTTTATGTTGCAATTCTGGCAGTGGTCGAACACTTTACGGCCAGGGGTATTTGTCAGTCTGGAGTTCCAAGCTTCATGCTTTGCGTTCATATCCCCAGCTAGAATGGTTGGTATTCCAGAGTGAATTATGAGTTCCAGGTCTCTGGTAAGTAGGGTTTCTTTCGGTCGCCTGTATCCAGACAGTAGTACTATTGGTCCTCTCTTTGTGTGTAGTTTGGCTGCTGTAGCCTCTATTCCTTGGAGGGTTGGTAGTAGGAACTCGTCATACTTCAGTTTCTGCTTTATTATGATAGCTGTTCCCCCGCCGTCCCCTTCTCTGTCAACACGATGTATTTTGTAGCCCTTGACAGTGAACTTCATGTTGGACTTTAGGAAAGGTTCACTGACAAGTGCGACGACTATGTTCAGTTTGAATAATATGTATTTGAATTCTACCTGTTTGCTTTTGTTCCGATTTTCGTTCCAGAAAATATCCGGAGGCTGTCTACTTGGTCTCTTATCACTGTTCGTCTAGTGTCCATACTGGCTTGTGAATAAGTGACGATAAACAACTGCTTTCCGTGTCATGCCAGGGGGCGTGTACATTATGTCGAGTAACATGTTAGTAATGCTGTCTGCTATGCCACTGTTGTGTATATGACTCATTAGGGCCATATTTCGCTCTTCTGGTGGTAGTTCGTACAGCATTTCAACTGCCTCCGCTCTAGTAATTGGTTATCGAGCGGTGTTTTTGACCACCGCGCTGTAGTTCTTCTTCTTCCTCTGGGTGCCTGCTTGTCTTTTGTCGACTTCCTGTTCTGCTGGATCCCTTAATGTTGGTAAGTCAGCTCCTTAGAGGTTGAATTCTGCATTTTCGTGTTGTTCATGTGCCTCATTGACTTTCTTTTTCTGAAGGAATAGTCCCTTCGCTCTCTTAATAGCAGGGCAACCACCGTAGTTGGCAGTGTGTTTGCCTTTGCAATTGACACAGACGAATAGTTTCGTGTCTGAGAGTGTGCATTCCGCAGTGCTTTGTGCTCCGGGGCACTTAACCCGCGCGGTAATAAGTAGCAGGTTGTGTGTGTGTGTGCCCCATGCGTTGGCAGCGCTTGCATTGTGGGGGTCCTATAGGCCTCATAGGCCTCTCGATTTTCACGATGAGATCCAACAAGTTGTTTTCGTTAACGATATTTGTGGACTTTTCGGAGCACTTCAGTGTGACGGCGAAGAGAGGAATGGGTCTCCTTTCCTGATATTTTCTTCTTTTCCACTTTTCTCCGCTGGGTGGGTGTAGTATGCCATATTGTTCTCCTTTAGGGCTTTAACCAGAGCGTGGTAGCCTTCCATTGTGGTTAGTTGGTATTAACCACGTTATTTCGGACTACCCTTGCCGTGAATTTCCCATGAATAAAGGACTTGATGAAGTTTCAACGCGGGGAGTAAGGCATTACGTCCTCCTTTATTGTTAGAGGAGGCGGCTTACGTCGTACTGGTGGTCCTGCGGTTGTCTCAATTGGGCTGTCTTCTCCTACGGTCTGTAGGTTTTCGCAGGTGTTGCTTACAGGAACCGGGTTCCTTGATGTGGAGGCTGCGTTTTGTGGGGCAGTCTTCCTGGAGGGCGGTTTCTGGAACCCATCTGCGTCGGTTGTGGTATATTTCCTCTTGATCCTGGGATCCTTACTCGAAACTGGCGGCGGCGTGAGGTTATTTAGGCTTCTCTTCTTGGGTTGGTTCGTAGTGGCCCTTTTTTCTTCTTGGAGGACAGAAGTAGGGTCCTTCGGGTAGTGGCTCTGTATAAATTCAGGAGCACTGACAGTTTTCGAGCCAGTCAGTATCCTGGCAGGTTGAATTTTGGGCTTCGGCATAGTCTTAAAACTGTTGGTGGTACGTTCTTCTTCTTCTGCTGCTGGCTGGTATCCTTGTCGACCATCGGTAGGTTGGCTTTCTCCCTCGGTGGAAGATTATAAATTTGCTTCCTTACTTCCAGCTAGTAGGTGGCGTTAGGACCTGGTGTGGACAAAGCCATCACCGACTGGAGCTACTCGATCCACCCCGGCCAGGTGGGACCCGTCAGCGGTGTTGTTTTGCTGAGTGCCTGACATGGCTGGCTGTGTTCGTGAGTGGTGTGCACCATGCTTGTGTAATATTATGTGTGTGCCCTGCCTACCTGCCCGCTCAAAGTGCTATATTATAGACCAAGGGCCCGAGGGCCGGTCCTATAGCAGGGGGAGGGTGGGTCAAACGCCTGTAGGCGGACCTCGGATAAGACAAGGGAGTGTGCCTACTCAGAGCCGTTGCTTCAGGGAACAGTTTTTTAAGGGGTATTACCCCGACAAGAAGCAAGCGGACACTGCGACAGAACACCGCGAGAGACCGACAATTTGCTCTTTTGGATATAGGGTTAGGATGCAAACACTACGGCTCCGTAGTCTCGACGTGCTGCTGTGACTAAGCGGGGAAGGCATTAGGGGGGCCTCGTCCTCGCTGCTCGCTCGCTGCTGGCTGCTGCTGGCTGCGCTCCAATGGTGAGTCAGATTCTCATGGTTCGTTCCTCCTCGCTCGCTCGGTCGGGTTCGAGCAGTGGTTTGATCAGAGTCCTTGTATGAAGAGTAATGCGCGGCGAATAACACAGTAAAACATAACACTGAAAAAACTAGGTTTAGTTTTTCAAGCATTTTAAAGGCAATACCAGACTTTACAATTAATTGCCATCAAAGCACAACTTACAAAATGACACGGGTGTATTTTGTACCCAACCTACTGGGCCTTAGTGGAAAAAGAACAGGTTAAGTAAATGGCACGAAATACCAAAATGAATTGAGGCGTCTACTTGCACTCCTAAATACTCATTCTAAAACCCAAAAGGCACCAGGCCGATGAAACAGGGACTATTCCCAAACTATGCAGGTGACTCGTATAAGAATAATTTAAGACATTACAGAAAGGAAGAAAACCAGTTACGAAACGTAGTCACCTCAAACCAATATGAAGGTAAGCTCGAGAGGGTACAGTACTCTCTGTCCCCGATTTACAGTTAAATATTTTATGAAGTTTCACATAAGCCGGCAAAAATTACATATTTAGAAAAGTAGGTTACATGGAAAAGTTTCGGACCTATCCCTCGCGTTAAACTGCGGAGCTAGCAAAAGGTGAAGGTGTTAAGTGGCCATACCTTGTCGAAGTACTGCTGCCTGATGAAAGAGGCACCACCCGCCTCCTGTTTCACATACCCACACTTAGTTAGATGTTGATCAAGTGGCCAAGAGACGTGAAAATCTGCAGTTTATAAACCCTCGGGGAAGGTTCGAGACCTTTCCTGAATAATCAAGACACGCCCACGGCGTTTTATTGGTTAACATCAAAAGTTACACTCAAAATCGAGGAAGAAATACGTGATAGGCTGAAAACTAATTACAGAAATTAGGGATTGGCTGAATTCAAAACTGGCGGAAAGAAAAGATAAATATTGCCAACCCAAAAATGAATAAACATAATTTAGTAAAGAAAAAACTTAAGAATACAAAATTTCTTCAAAAACGTTCCTTTCACTTCGCACCAGGGAGCATAATCATAGTTTTTGTAGTGACATCTATGAGAGAAAGTCCACACTTCTTGATCAATGAATAACAAAACAAGTTGAAATTCACACAGTACTGGCAACTTCATAATCACAAAATTACGGTAGTGACATCTTCTGAGGAAACGTTTAAGTTGGTCTAGTTCCAAGTTCAGTGTTTCTCCTGTAGAGGAGTTCTAATTGGCGCAAGATTTAAATGTGCGGCGTAGAGGTGTACCTCCCGGTACAAGAGCGACCATCAAACGCAATAAAACTACAATATATTCGTGGAAACACGAACATGCAGTAAGCTCTCGCTGTCGGAAGGAATAATCCAGTAAGCAAATTCAGTGCTCACACAGACATTTACACTAAAATATAACATACAACGGTAACATTCGTGATCGCTACGTGTGACTTATCCATAACCTAGGATTTCAGTCGTACGGACTTAAGTGTTAGTGTAGGATATTTATTTTCCTTGAACTGCATATCAACTGCAGCTAACATTATCAACTGGACTATGAATAATCAGCCCGATACGGGGCAGATTATTAATCCTGCACTACAGACTGGTTACACAGATCCACGTACAACACATTTACGAATAAATCGTTTTTAATTTCATTAACGGTATAAGTCCAAATAATAGTAAGTATTGTGATACGTATTATCTTTCCCCAAGATGGAGTTGTTTACCTTAAGTAAATATATTCGTAATTCCTTTTGACTAAATGTCTTATTGCTGGGGATCATCTGAAAATATGCGTCGCAGAAATTAACGTGACAGGCCAATTTCCCACAACTCCTATCCCCCAACCACATAACATCATGACAACCGCCTCCCAAAATTATGAGCATCTGATCGGGAAGATATGTAACCTTATCATGCTCCTCATTACTTAAGTCAAGTCTACAAAGCCCGCGGCCTTTAACCCGGATATAATACATAACATGATCGCAAGTATATTTACTTCAGATAATGAATAAAATACTCCAATGGAACGCATGATCCGCACTTGCTAATAAAGAGGTTGTAGTGAAGTACACAACACACTGAATCTGCTTTAACTACACTTTATTTTACACCACCATTATCGCTACACAAATGTACAAAAACAGCTCACTCCATCTTTACTTTTTTCTGCCGTTTTCTCTCGGCAAAGACTAGTTATCTACGGTTTCTAGTTCACTCAAAGTCCACTAGGGGCGGCCTACATCGCTCCCCCTCCAGTAACCAAGTTACGATACAAAGACAATATAAACATAAACAAAATATACCATAATCACAAGAATATTAAATATATACAACATCATCTAAATAGCGAGTGGGGAACCTGACAGTCCTTCCACTACGTGATTTTGTTACCACTTTCCCCTTGCTGGGTTTGTCCGCTGAATCCGCGGTTGATCCATCAGGGGGGCAGAGTCCTTGCAAGACACCTGGTCGTTCTTCATGACGAGCTGTAGAAGTTTCATCATCTGCTGCTATGAAGTAGGCTGGTTTCAGGCGATCAATGGAGACATTCACAGATTTATTTTTTATGGTAACCGTGAAATATTTATCAGTTTTTGCAGTTACCAGGAAAGGACCTTCATATGGGGGTTGCAAAGGTTTTTTCACTCTATCGATTCTCAGAAATACACGAGTACATTTACTCAAGTCTTTATGGATGAACACAGTTCGGAAAGTTTTGTGCTTAACTTCCACAGGCCTGAGTTGCTGCATGTGCTGCTGAAGTTTGGAGACAAAAGTTTCTGTTCGGTATGAGATGGAGGGTTATCAAAGCATTCACCTGGAAGCCTAATATGCGTGCCGTACACCATTTGTGCAACTGAACTGTTCGAGTCCTCCCGGAGTGATGCGCGTAGACCTAGCAACACAGTCGGAATGGTGTCTGTCCACTTTATAGAGTTGTGGGATTTGATAGCAGTTTTTATTGTTCGATGCAGACGTTCAACTTTACTATTGCTCTGCGGATGATAGGGTGTCGTACGTTTAAGCTTCACACCACACAATTCGGAAAGATTCTTAAAGAGCTGACTTTCAAACTGTCGGCCTTCGTCAGTAACTAGATTTGCTGGGACTCCAAACCGCGTCACCCAATGATCATAAAATGATTTTGCTACCGTCTCTGCTGTTATATTTTGCAATGGTATTGCTTCCATCCAGTTGGTGAAGCGATCTATACATGTGAGGCAGTAGATATAGCCATCAGAAGGTGAAAGGGGGCCAACAATGTCTATGTGAACAGTGCTGAACCTCTCATCAGGTTCTTGAAAATGGCTGACTGGCGATTTGGAATGTCTTGTTATTTTGCTTTTTTGACATCCCATGCAAGCTTGCGTCCATTTTGTGACGTCATTCTTGATACCAGGCCAGATAAACTTGGAAGTCATCAGCCTAACAGTAGTCTTTTTCCCTGGATGCGCCATGTTGTGGATCTGAAGAAAGAATTGTTTGCGAAATTCTTTTGGAATGTATGGCCTTATGTTGTTTGTGAAGGTATCACACCACAGTAACTTTCTAGAAGGCAGTGGGTAGCTCTTGAACACGAGTGACTGACTTTCCTCTTGAAGTTGTTTAAGTTCACTGTCTTGACGTTGGCTTTCAGCGACTGTGTCGTAATCGATGACAGTCATAGATTCAATCCGTGACAGGTTATCCGCAACGATATTGTCCTTGCCACTAATGTGTTGGATGTTTGTTGTAAACTGGGAGATATACTGAAGATGTCGCAGCTGCCGTGGAGATGCCTTCTCATTTTTCTGATTAAATGCAAAAGTGAGTGGTTTGTGGTCCGTATATATTATGAAGTCTCTTCCTTCAAGAAAATGTTTGAACTGCTTGACAGAGAGGTAGATTCCTAACAGTTCACGGTCATAGGTGCTATACGCTCTCTGTGTATCGCTTAACTTCTTCGAAAAGAATCCGATAGGTTTCCATCCTTCATCTTCATACTGTTGCAGGACACTTCCTACTGCAAAGTCACTTGCATCTACTGCCAGGGCCAGCTGGTATGTCGGGTCTGGAAATGTAAGCAGTGCTGCATTCGCCAAGTCCTGCTTACATTTTTCAAATTTTATGATAGCTTCTGGTGTCCAGTTAATTTGTCGCTTATCTTTCTTTTTAGCACCTTTGAGATAAGCATGCAAAAGGGACTGCGTTTCTGCTGCATCCTTGAGGTAACGTCTGTAGAAATTAACGGTACCTAAGAATACACGAAGGTCATGAACTGTCTGTGGTAGTTTGTAGTCAACAATCGCTTTCACTTTATCTGGTAAGGGTCTGGAGCCTTCTGTGGTGATTAAGTGTCCCAAGAATTCCACTTGCTCTACACCAAGTACAGACTTTGAGACATTGATTCGGAGGCCAAATTCATGTAGCTTCTCAAACACAATCTTAAGATGCTCATGATGTTCCTCTACTGATTCTGAAGCAATTAGGCAGTCATCAAGATATGGAAAAATAAAGTCTAGGCCTCTAAATACCTCATTAATGAAACGTTGGAAGGTGCTTGGTGCATTACGGAGTCCAAACGGCATCACATTAAATTCACATAAGCCAAATGGAGTGATAATAGCGGTTTTAGGTTTGTCTTCCTCTGCTACAGGGATTTGGAAATATGCTTTGAAGAGGTCGAGCTTGCTAAATATTTTCTTACCCCTCAAAATATGTTGAAAATCTTCAATCCGAGGAATTGGATATCGGTCTGGGATAGTTTGTGCGTTCAGTCGTCTGTAATCACCGCATGGTCGAAAAGTTCCATCCTTTTTGAGGACCAGTTGGAGAGGACTAGCCCATTGCGACTTTGATGGTCGAATAATTCCACTGTTTTGCATAAACTGGAATTCCTGTTTAGCAATGTGTAGCTTCCGAGGATCCAGCTGTCTGGGCTTGCAATAAACTGGTTGGCCTTCAGTTGGGATGAAGTGTTGAATGTCGTGTTTGATTTGAGTAGGTAGTAAATTAGGTTTCGTTAAATTTGGGTGACTGGATAAGAGATCGGCAAACTTTTGTGCATTTGACATTGTGCTAACAAAATTATCAGCTGTGATGGCTGTTACTTCACCCATGACAGAGAGTTTAGTCTCGCCATCAATTAACTGCTTTTTATTTAGGTCAATTAGTAAGTTGAACTTCTTCAGAAAATCAGCACCTAATATGCCTTTCCCAATTTTAGCTACTATGAACGGCCATTGAAATTGTCGACGGAGTCCCAAATCAATATTCAGTGTTCTAAGTCCATAAGTTGGGATTTCTGTGCCATTAGCTGCAAATAATTTAAAATCTGGGTCACAGTTTCTGTTACTGGAAGTGACAGGGATTATTGAAACATCGGCTCCACTATCCACTAGGAAGTGCAAACCCGTGTTTTTGTCACGTACAAATAAACGGGGTTTACAGCAATCCTTAATACTTTCAGTAGTGGAGCTTGCTGCCAACTCTACCACTGTTTGGTGTTTTCCGAATTTTTCCACGAGCATGGAGGCTTGCATTTGTCAGGGAAGCACTTATTACCAAATCTGAAGTGGTAGTAACAGTACTTTCCGTTTGGATCGTACTTCTTTTTGCTTCGGTTTCGGCTCGAACTTCGACTGCGGGGCCTAAAAGTGCGCATTGAAGCTATCTGTTGCTCTAGGGCGGCTATCTGTGCAGAGAGTTTTGAGATAGCGTCGTTACTTACGGACACATCAGTACCGCTATTTTCCACACTGTAAAGTTTACTGCAGGGATTCATTTCAATGATTTTGTCGGCCAAAATTGCGATTTTTTCCAAGTTTTCGTCCGATACGGTTAGAACATGTTTGATAGAGTCCGGTAATTTCTCAAGCCACAAGGTACGAAGCACTTTTTCGGAAACATTCACGACTGCTAAGGACTGCATTTTCCTTAAAAGCTGACTAGGTTTCAGATCGCCTAATTCTAGGCCTGTTACCAACCGTTTTATTTGTTTATCTTCGCTTTCCTTGAAGATATTTAGAAGGCGTTCCTTAGCCGAATATTTATTCAGTTCCCAACTTTTGATAATGTCCCAAATGTTTTCGAGATATTTAGGTTCGAGCTGAGACTCGAGGTAGTTAAATTTAGTGTCATCTTGGGTAATTCTTGAGATAGAATACTGAGCTTCCACTTGAAAGAAACATATTTCAGGTTTTTCTATCCAGAAAGGAGGGATCTTGATGCTTACCTTGTTAGCTTCACCCACAATGTGTCCTGAATGAGATTCGTTTGCCGATGGCGTACCCGTTGTGTTGTTTTCATCCATTGTTCTTCACGCTTACACTACACTTATGCACTTCGCGATGTTTATTGCGCACTTCCGTCACTGAATCACGTCGGGGTCACCAATTATGTAGTGAAGTACACAACACACTGAATCTGCTTTAACTACACTTTATTTTACACCACCATTATCGCTACACAAATGTACAAAAACAGCTCACTCCATCTTTACTTTTTTCTGCCGCTTTTCTCTCGGCAAAGACGAGTTATCTATGGTTTTTAGTTCACTCAATGTCCACTAGGGGCGGTCTACAAGGTCTTACAGAGAGTTTTATACTCTGAAGATATTGATTTAGCAAACGAGTGAAACTTGGCTTAAAACTACTCTAACCTAACCATTCCTGGCTATCATGCCATCCGACATGACCGAGAAGACAGATATGGAGGGGTAGCAGTATTAATAAAGAATACAGTTCCATAGATAGAAACAATTATTGACCACTTGCAGATTGCAAGTTTTCAGGCCGTTGCCGCAAGAAATCACATTAACAACCAAGATATTACATTGGTCACATTATATAGACCACCACGAACAAAAATTCCAATTCAAGAATGGTATTGGATAACGGAACGCATAGAGCCACTTTTCCTCTTTTGTAGAGATTTTTAACGCACATAGCATAATGTGGGGTTGCGAGATAAATGATACGTATGGTGAGGCTGTCTTACAAATTGCAGATGAAAATGAAAATCCACAGACTGTTTGCAGTCATTCGAATGGATCAGGAATGGAGTGAATGAAGTCCCCATCTAGCGGCGGGGATATGAATTGTGCCGGCTGCTGAAGCCTGTCATACTCTTCAGGGGCAATGATTAATGAATGAGAGATTAAATGAAATGCTATTGGAGAGTGTTACTGGAGACGGAGAAAACGGGAGTACCCGGAGGAAACCTGTCCCACATCCGCTTTTTTCAGCGTAAATCTCACATGGACTGACCGGGATTTGAACCACGGTACCCAGCGGTGAGAGGCCGGCACACTGCCACTGAATCATGGAGGCTAAGGCAGACGAGTTCAATTTATTTGTGTTAAACGATGGATCAGCCACTCTGTTACCAGTACCCGGACAACGTCCCTTCGCTATTGTCCTAACCCTTTGTTCTTCTGGTATCTCATGTTATTTTCATTGGAAATGCTTGCCGTATTCAATGAGTTCTAATCATTTCGCCTGTTTTGCGATTTCGTCCCTGACCCGTTAAACCTACCATTAAATGGAACGTTCAAAACGCTGACAGAAGGGTAATAGGCGCAAATATATACTCTGTGTTAAATCAAAGAACCACGTTTGGTAAATACAATGTATTCGCATACAGCATTCATTTTAGTTGCCGCCATATCGATCCTGAACGAAAACAAACCAACTACTCAAAAAGATTCCCTACTCGATGGTGGAATTCCGAATGCAGCCGACAGACAGCGAAGAGAAAGCAGGGGCCTGTCCCACGAACGAACTTTGCAACTATTCAGCTTTGCAGATTTTACTTTCCAATTCTTGCAAAGTGCAAAGTCTTTCTGTTCCACCATAATGTAGGTTTTATTTTACAATTTCTTAGCAAAGTGAAAAGTCTTTCTCTTCCACCATGATGTAGGTTTTATTTTACAATTTCTTAGCAAAGTGAAAAGTCATTGGGAATGAGTGATCCGATCAAGTTTATTCCATGGGCAAACTGAATACACCATGATTTTAATGCTTTACTTTTTCGCGGCTAACTTGACAGTAAAATTGTGGTACCGGTAGTTTTAAAGTTTTGATCATGGAAAAGAAAGATGAATACAAGAAGCTGGCTGTGCTATAAGTTGTAAAAGAGAAACGGGACATTTTTTTGACAACTTTAAAAATAACTTCTCAAACCAGGACAAGCATCATTATTAACGAGAGTACCGTCAACACATCCACACACAGGAGGAAATTCACTCTTCATTAGAAATTACGTCGGTGTATGTGGATCATCAGGCTATCGTACTATGTAAGGAAATATTACATTTGCTATAACATCTACGACTTTGGTAACAGTTCCGAAAATAATTAATTTTGATGTCCCATGCTTTGATGCTACACCGTGCAGCTGGGCACCATTTCCTAACCAATGTAAGCATATAAGAATTTGTTCATCTACGGGAAGGGATTGACTTCTTTTTGTTGCATGTTTCAATAAATGACCGATCATTTCTGGGATACAGTCAGCCTGTGTTGGGGTAATACGAAAACCCTCGCGAAATATACTTCGAAGTGATGTTATGAAAATCAATCCTTTGGATTTTCTCTTGTTGGATTCTTCGTCACTGTCCTCACATGATAATAGTCAAAGCACTCGTCGTCACATGTTTGTACCACTAAAGCAAACTCTACGCCGAGATAATAGTGTACATAATTGTTAATAAACTGACGAATAGGGAACCACCTCTTTGCAAGATTTATGAAAACTTTCTTTGCACTGTGCATTTATGTGGAACAAAATCTGAACTGAAAAGTGCAGAGTGATAAGTGGCGAAGTTCGTTCGTGGAACAGCTCACAGGCCCTCAGCAAGTGAAAATGAGCAACTACAATAGAACATTCCCTCAACTACAAAAAGACAGATGCGGCAGTCAAACTCGTTCTGAAAAGGATTAAGAAGAATAGTTGGAGATTTTATTGTGAAAAATTGACCAAGGATACACCCCTATCACAAATATGGTCGATGGTTAACAAAATTAAGAAAAAACCGCCTACTCCTACACCATTTAAACTTTGGACAGAAGGGTGTTTCAGACCTTATGGCTCCACCTAAGACCACGCCTCCCAAAGCAAAATCGACGGTTGGTACTTTCCCTACCTACGCAACCTATTTTTACATCACCCTCCACGTTACGTAAATTAAATAATGTTTTAGAAATTACTGCAAACTCTGCACCTTCATACGACCATATACATTACAGCGTGCTTTTTCACTTATCTCACACAGCCAAGGAAATATTGCTATTAATTTTCAGATATATTTGTAACGAAAATAATTTTCCAGACAACTGTACGACCCAGATTATTGTCCAAATTCTAAAACCAGGTAAAGATCCGAATGAAGCTTCTTCATACAGACCAAACACTATTGACATGTATAGCTAAACCTTTTGAACAGCTGTTGAAACATAGCCTGGAGTGGTGATTAGTGTTTGGCAATTTATTACCTTCCTCTCAATATGGGTTCCGGCAAAGTCGATCTACTTACGAACATTGTGACTACGGACATCGAACGCACATTTTAAAACCAAGGTGACTTTACCGCAATATTTCTTGGTATATCTGGGGCACACAACAGCGCTATTATACAAGTATTATCTGAAACGTTGCAAAACCTAGGTCTCCCCGTAATATACGCTCGAGATATTTATAATCCCTTTTTCCGGCGGACAATCTATATTCGAACCCAAGATAACACCTTGTATGGTCCAAGACTAGTAGCAAAAGGACTTACTCTGGGTGCTATACTGGGCCCATTGCTGTATGCGATCTACACTGGAGACTTCGACCACACATTTAATCAGTCGAAGTTCTAGAGTATGCAGATGACGTATGTATATACGTATCATCTCAGTCGGTTTGGTTAACATGTTTATGGCTATATGACACTGCAAGAGAACTCCAAACCTGGCATTTCAAACAGGTCTTAATTTGTCTCCAACAAAATCCTCTATTGTTGTCCACACTCGAATGAAGCTCCACTACACATCAATAACTGTACCGTATGTCTTGGGCCATATTCTTACCCTTTACAGACTTCAGTGAAGCTGCTGGGCTTATTCCACGATGGTAAAGTTACATGGAGAACGCACGTCGAGTACGTGTCAACTAAAGTGGGCCGAACGTTAAAAATCATCAGAGCCAGGGGCGTATTCTCCTTGAATGCAAGGCATTCATTGCATGCGTTATGATAACACAAAGAACTGTCTGATGTACGATTTTAGGTTGTTTCAAGTCGAATATTAACGACTTCATCTCTCAAAAGTTCAAAAAGTCCGCGCAACTGTACTGGTTCCGTTGCTTGACTACGTGTGGTGCTGGTGTAGTCTCGCCGTCTACACCACTCTAGGAAGAAAGAGACAGCGAATGGACGAGTTCAGGAAGAAGGGCATTCAATCTTAAAATTGCATTCGGTGGCAGACGTAGTTCTGAAACCCTCCGAACGATGTCGCAGCAATTGAAACTTGGTCAGAATTTGTCACCCTATATCCGTGCTACCCTCTGCCATCTGTTAGCAACTTGGAGAAAGTCGGCATCTTTACAGCGAACGGGACCCACAGATTACCCCTCAGCGAGAACCCAACGTGACGAAACTGACCAATGCCACTGGGGTGACTTACCTCCAGTGCTTGAGTTGTGGCTAACTATTGAGTTAATTCATTGTATTTTCGGTGTTTTATTATATCTTACGCAGATGTGGTATTAACGATGGATGAGTTTAAAACGGATATAATTATAAATCAGTTTGAAAAGCCATTTGCTGGCCGTTCGTTTGATGAAAAGATTCAAATAGTTGAAGCCGGGAGACCTCAACCTTCCCTCGTAAATTTCTTCCTCTTCTTCTTCTTAATCTGTTTACCCTCCAGGGTTGGCTTTTCCCTCGGACTCAGTGAGGGATCCCTCCTCTACCTCCTCAAGGGCAGTGTATTGGAGCTTCAGACTCTGGGTCGGGGGATACAACTGGGGAGGATGACCAGTACCTCGCCTCACCTGCTATGCTGAACAGGGGCCTTGCGGGGGATGGGAAGATTGGAAGGGATAGACAAGGAAGAGGGAAGGAAGCGGCCGTGGCCTGAAGTTAGGTACCATCCTGGCATTTGCCTGGAGGAGAAGTGGGAAACCACGGAAAACCACTTCGAGGATGGCTGAGGTGGGAATCGAACCCACCTCTACTCAGTTGACCTCCCGAGGCTGAGTGGTCTCCGTTCCAGCCCTCGTACCACTTTTCAAATTTCGTGGCAGAGCCGGGAATCGAACCCGGGCCTCCGGGGGTGGCAGCTAATTACACTAACCACTACACCACAGAGGCGGACCCTCGTAAATTTAAAAACAGAAAACAAGAATTGTGTACGCACGTTCAATCCAGAAACTTACAGTAAAACTGTTTGGCTCGAGTTCACCTACATGTAATTAGGGTGAGTAGAATTGAAATTTACTCAATACGTTGTGTTGACTGCATGGTTACTAGTTGCATGCCTCAGTGGAGATTCCAGGATACGCCACTGATCAGAGCAGTATGTCGAGTAGGGTGTGGAGCTGAACCATCTGTTCTACTAGTATTATATAGATCGTTAATACGATCTATACTAGATTATATTTGCATATTTTTCGGCAACGCGCCGCAGTATTTCCTTCGAAAACTAGACTTCCCTCAGTTCCGCGCATTCACAATATGTCCCGGAGCCATGAATTCAAATCCAAATAACGCACTACTGGTAGAGGGTAAAGAAATGCCCCGTGAGATAATACTAGATCTGCTTGCCAACAACATTCTTCTGCAACAATCGTTCATAAATAGCCACCCTCTAAGAACTAAACTGCGCCAACTCCTTCCACTGTGTGAAAGAGGAACAAACAGCTGACTTTGGACACCTCTATTGGTTTAAAACATCAAGGAATTACAATACATTATACCCATTACTCTTCAAGATACTTCGCTTCCAGTTTTTAGACAGAGGTATGAACTTTCAGCATTTCAACCATCCACATTTATCCACGAGATTTCATAATCTGCAATAAAAACCTCAACGAAAAATCATCAAATTTCGTTGATAAATACTTGGCCAGTTATACTCAAATATACACAGATGGTCTAAGACCGAAGAACAAATCGGTTATTCGTATTAAAGCCCTGCACTCAGCACTTCCAAAATAGACTCTCTTCCCAGCGAAGTTTCAATATTCACAGCTGAAATACTTTTAATCACATCAGCCATCACGTACGGCGTCCAGGACTTTAGCAGGATGTTAATTCTCACGGACTCCAAGAGTACACTTCAAAAATTAGAACAACCATGCAGGAACAAACGTTCGAATAAATATATCATGTACATAGGAAGAGGTACATACCAAGCTAAGAGAAACGGAAAAGGACATTTTATGTGGATCAAAACCACACTGGAATTCTACACAATGAGAAATTTTATCTTCATTTATAACATCGAGATAGAAATCCTTCCGCTGTGTTTGGGAAGCGACATTCTCCACACTTTGATCATCAATGCTTCGTTGTTGGTGCTTCCGTAGTAGATATATAATTCGAAGGAGATACAGTTTCGAATGTTTGGTTCTAAAAAAATAGCTCCCATTTAACGAGGTGAAATTATTGTTTTGTTGCACGCAAGGTCTGTCTAGACTGACCTTGGTTGCACGTAATTACATTAACGTCATCTATTGGCATAAGACTGAATCAAGTCCTACTGCGTTTTGAGTTTTTACCAACGAGGTAGAAAGAGGACTATAGAGTAGCTAACATGGCCGCTACAGCGCTCCGCGTGGTTCCAAGGCGAAATAGCGACTCCATAGTTTAAGCGCGATTCATATATTTTCTTCCGCTTACGGTGCATTACTTTTAATAGATTAAATCGAATAAATTATGGTATCTCCGTGTGTGGCATGCAATTGCATAAATTGTGGGGAAAACACGAAGAATATATATCATATTTCCAATAAGATTTTTGTAATAAAGTGCACAGCTTTAGGCTATTAGCAGAATTTCATTGCCTGTGCAGCAAAATCCAGCACATGTACATTAGGCCTACTTTTTTCTTGTAGGAACTGACCAAACGGCCAAACACGATAAACGGTATCCTGCATGGCTGAGTGGCTCAGATGGTAGAGCGCTGGGTTTCTGAGCCCAAGTAGGCATATTTGGTATTTGAAGGTGCCCAGATACGTCACTCTTCTGTCAGTAGATTTACCGGGCCGTAAGGGAACTCCGGCGGGACAAATATCCGGCACTTCCGCTTCTTCGGAAACCGTACTAAGTAGTTGGTAGGTCGAAAAAACAATAACACTGAATGAATATTGAATTTTCACGACCACATTGTAATCGAAAGCGACTTTCAACCTATTAGGTCGTGTTACGTACATTTAGTACGTGATGAAGAGATGTTAAATACAGAACAAAAATCATTACATTGTATCCTACAGAGCACATTTCCCCAGCATTTTGAAAATACATATAAAATGAACTACGTTGATACAAGACGCTTGCTGTCCAACGCCTCACCTACAATACTTAGAATTTCCTAGTCACCGTATCCCTTCTGTCAACGATACGGAGTAATATGAAGACTTTCAGTCCTAATATCACCAGTACTACTGAGCGAGTTGGCTACGTGTTTCGCGGCATATAGCTGAGTTCTAATCCCACTGGCGATAGCTATGATCAGTCAATACTGATCTGCATTTAGGGCAGTCGCCCAGGTGGCAGATTCCCTATCTGTTGTTTTCCTAGCATTTTCTGAAATGCTTTCAAAGAAATTGGAAACTTCTCCCTTGGTAAGTTATTCCAATCCCTAACTCCCCTTCCTATAAATGAATATTTTCCCCAGTTTGTCGTCTTCAATTCCAACTTTATCTTCAAATTGTGAGATTTCCTACTTCTAAAGACGCCACTCAAACTTATTCGTCTACTAATGTCATTCCACGCCATCTCTCCGCTGACAGCTCGGAACATACCACTTAGTCGAACAGCTCGTCTTCTTCTCCCGTAGCTGGTTTTCCATGGTTCTCACTTTCACATCAGGCAAATACGGGGGCTGATGTGCCTTAATTAATGCCACGGCCAATTCCTTTGCGGTCCTAGCTTTTTCCTGTTCCATCGCAGCTATAAGACGTATCTGAGTGAATTTTTCAGGAACGTTACTTAGCGATTTAAGATCATTAACACAAGAATGACTGTTTCTCTTTTCCAACAATTATTTCAAATTGTTTATCCTACAAATTCTAGTTGTGATTTTATTATTATTATTATTATTATTATTATTATTAATGGATATTTTATTATACGATTGTTCACTTCAAACCTTGTACTCCACGGCTCTAGAATACGTATTTTTCGTAAATTATTATTAGTTTTACGTCCTACTAACTACTTTTTCTTATAAGCCGAGGTGCCGGAGTGTTGTCCCGCAGGAGTTCTTTTCCGTGCCAGTAAATCTACTGACACGATGCTGAGGGATTTGAGCACCTTCAAATACCATCGTACTAAGCCAGGTTTGAGTCTGCCAAGTTGCTTAGTGTCCGGCTCTTTGGCTGAATTTTGAGCGTGCTGGCCATTGATTCAGAGGCCCTCGGATTCGACCAGGTTGAGGATTTTAACCGGGTACTCGACAGTTAATTCCTCTGGATTTGGGACTGGTAACCTTCTTCATCTAAAAACAAAAGAACATACTGCAAACCACAGCAGAAACACACAATAGTAAATACATAACTGCGCCTAGGGTTGGCGTATCAGGAAAGTCATCCGGTCGTAAAATTAGGCTAATTCGATACAAAATGCCAAATCCAGGTAACTGGGAAGAACCGAGGATTATTATTATTATTATTACTACAGTCTTGCCTAATCAGCGGACGGAAGCAGACGTTCGGAGCTGACAGTGCCGGTAGAGCGGGAGCGCAGTGTGTGCGGCGAGTGGGAAGAAAGACGGGAGGGAAGAGGAAGATGATTGGTGTGGACCAATATCGGGTGGTTATTGGACGATGGCAGGGAAGATGGAAGATGGAAACAGCTTGGAGTGAAGGAGGTAAAGTAGAAACGAGAATGATGGGTGAGATAATACAGGTGGCAGCGGTGATTATGGTACTGTTAATTATAGGGGGTATGGAAACAAATCCCGGTCCGACTCACAGTGGCAACATGAACTGGGAAGACGTGGAGGTCACAAGAAAAGTGGTCAAAGAAGTTGTAGAAGAAGTTTGCCCGTTTGAACAGATTAAAAATGTGATGAAGGAAGAAGTGAAAGAACTTGAAAATATAAGGCAATGGATACAGGGAAAAACGGAGGAAACAATGACCAAAGTGGAAACTAACGAGAGAGAAATTATATCACTCAAGACGAAAATAAGGAAGATGGAGGAAGAGATGGTAAAGTTGAAGTCAGCAGTAGAAGATGGTAACCAAGAACGCAGGAATAAATGCTTATTCATATATGGGGTGCCGGAAGAAAAAGGTGAGGACAAAGTGCTGACTATATACAAAGTGGTGGAAGTCATCCAAAAAATGATGAAAATCAATTTTAGCGAAGCTGATATTGACGATGTGGGAAGGGCAGTAAAGCACGGGGTAACAGACCTATAGAAATGAAGTTGTTTTCCACCCTGATGGCGGAAATAGTGATAAGAGGAGCGGATAATATACAGGGAGCAAAAATTTGGATTAAAAGATATGGGAAGAGATGGGATCAAGAATATAAACACCCTGAAAAGACATTTGGTCCGGGAGCGATTGCAAGGGTTAAGAGCCTACATCAACGGTAATTATTAGTGGTAACCAATGATCAATGGACCAAATATTGGACAGTAACGAAATTACGTTAAATGGAGCAGAATGAGAAGGATGTGGTAATGGGGAAGAGGGTGGAAGTAATGCGAACTACAGATAGTATAGTTGGTGAAGACGGGCATGGAAACAAAGGAAAACCAAGGAAAACCAAGGAAAATAGGGCATTAGAAAAGAGCTCGCAACGAGAAGGAGACATCACGGTAGAGAAGATCATACAGGTTATCGGTGAAGAGATGAGGAGGGAGTCCAAGACGATGATTGAGTAGATGAGGTCGGTGTTCGGTGCCAGAGACGAAAGGAAGAAACACGGAGTGAATGGGGGGGGGGGGAGGAACCACAAGAAGCGACGAGTGCACATAAACGGAGTGAAAGGCAGAAGACAGAAGCACGAGGTGGCTTGGTAAAAGGGAGGAGCTTGAGCCTGAAAGAAATGTGGGAGAAGACGTGTAACCTGGACGTAGGTGTAAAGACAAGAAATAAAAAACAAGCAGTAGCAGCAAGTATAGTGTTTAAGCTAAAGGGAATAGTGGAGGATGTGTGTTATTTGCAGTTGAAATAAGAGTGATCAAGTATTACATTAGCAGGAGGTGAACTGTGTGTGGATGAAAGTAAATAAGTGTAGCGAGGCAGTGGTATTCAAGAATGGACAATAGCAATGAAACGTAAAAAGAAAAAGTGCACAGCGACACGGAGTGGAGGTAACAATGAAGCGGGAGGAGAAAGAGTGCTCAAGGACACGGCAATGGAGGTATCAAGATAGCTGGGTTTGCAATGTAAGTAGAAATACAGGAAGGTCAGTGTTCAGAAAAGATTGTGCTGAGTAACGTACCAGGCCGGAAGAGACATGCCGCGTGTTTAAAGAACAGACACCGTCTGCTTACAATATTGCATCCTACATAACAATATGTTATTGTGTAGACACTCTCCACAACAATGTGTTATGGGTTTAGTTTGCACTCTACATAGCAATATGTTATTGTTTAATATCTATATGCAGCTATGCGTTATTGTTTTAGTTTCTGATTATTATTATTATTATTATTATTATTATTATTATTATTATTATTATTATTATTATTATTATTATTATTATTATTATACTCCCAGACTACATTTCTGCCACGGCCAACAGACTATCAATAAGGGTTGATCTCGGGTCAGGTGGCAGTGTTTATTCTGCCTATTGCCATTTTTTCTTTGTGTCTGCTTGTTTATCAGGTGACAGTATTTTCCTTTTCCTTTTGTGAGCTGGTTTAGGTAAGAATTGTTATTTTTCCCCACATAAATGGATCATATACATATTATGTAGATATGGAGAAAGAATAAATATTATTATTATTATTATTATTATTGTTATTATTATTATTATTATTATTAACACGGGGTTACCCGTGGAGCAGAAAGAGGTTAAAGAAGGTGCCGGGTTGAATGGGTCTATCTACAATATCAAAATTAATTTAAAACTTAAACTGATGGTTATATTTTCAGGACTTCAAACTTAACAATTTTTCATAATAATGAAACATCAGGGTTCAATGACAATCTTAAAACAAGTCAAGGAAAATACAATATTAGTGAACTTTACAGATCCTGGGCTTCAAGCCCCTGGCTTTACAGTTCCTGAGCTCCTAGCACAAATTTACAAAAGAGCACAGATTTATTCAAGGGCAGAAATCCCCTAAATCAAGAGCACTTGCTCCCCAAAATACAATATCTACCCTTCCAGATGCACTCTTTACAATTACAAAACTTGAAAAAGAGCTAACAGGCTCTCAGTTTTCCAAGCCTACTCAAGGCAACATCAACTTACAATTACTGGCCTCTCCAGGCACAACTTACAATTTGAATAATGATTATATACAGGGGTATTTAATACCCAACCTACGGGGCCTTACTGGAAAAGAACAGGATAAATAACTGGCCCAACCAAAAAAGGAATGGAGGCGTACACTGTGCTCTAAGATAATGAAAACTTGAAAACCTAAAGGACTCTAGGCCGATGAAACAGGGGCTATTCCCAAACTACTGAGGCGACTCGTATAGAAATGATTTAACACATTACAGAAGGAAATACAGTTACAAAACTTAGTCACCTCAAACCAAGATGAAAGGGAGCTCGAGAGAGTAATTCACTCTCTATCCCCGATTTATAATTAAAGATTTTATGAAGCCAAAAGAGAAGTTACATTTTAGGAAAGTGGGTTACATAGAAAAGATTCGGACTTTCCCCTTCGGAATAATTTGCGGAGGTAGCAAGAAAGAATTAAGTTATGTGGCCATTACCTTGTAGATGTTCTAGCTGCCGACCAAACAGGCCGCCCGCCCCCTGCTTAAACACACGCACTCTGAAAGACGACGATCAATTGGCCAATAAACGTGAAAAGCCGCAGTTTATAAACCCCCGGGAAGGTTCGAGATCATTCACGACTAATCATGACACCCCCTCTTAATCAAGGCCCTACACCGTTGACTGCGCAGTAGCTTGTGACTGGGGAAGAGCTGTCCATGCGCGTATCGCCATGTTGCGGGCACTCCACAGCTCGCCGAGGAGATCGTAGTATGGGATTCATGCATTAACTTCAATTACGCACGAATGAAAACACCTCTCGACAGGTTATTTTTATTCCTGCAATACAGGATAACACGGTAAGTAAAGATGTTCATTAGATACATCCAAAATAAAATGTTAAAAAGGTGCCGCTTTAGAAAACAGAAGATCCATACCGGTACGGAAATGTTGCATTGCAAACATCAGGGAAACTGAGCTACTCCCTGGTCCTAATTCATTAATAATACAGGCACAGCCTACACAGACTAACGTGAATACACGCAATAAATATACAAGAATCAAGACGGTAATTAATTTCGTGTGGCTATTTCTAGCCGAGTGCAGCCCTTGTAAGGCAGACCCTCCGATGAGGGTGGGTGGCATCTGCCATGTGTAGGTAACTGCGTGTTATTGTGGTGGAGGATAGTGTTGTGTGTGGTGTGTGAGTTGCAGGGATGTTGGGGACAGCACAAACACCCAGCCCCCGGGCCATTGGAATTAACCAATGAAGGTTAAAATCCCCGAGCCGGCCGGGAATCGAACCCGGGACCCTCTAATCCGAAGGCCAGTATGCTGACCATTCAGCCAACGAGTCGAACATCAAGACGGCAATAACACGGAAATGATACGTATGCATACAAACTGAACACATTTGCATTGTTATTGAACAAATCTCCACAAATCATTTGGATGGCTGGTCCATAAATAACAGACGCAATAAAACAACATCTAGAAAACTGGTTAAGAAGACTTCAAAACACACTACTAATGAAAGTAAATATATACCTACGTAGATAAACACATGTCTTAAATTTAGAGAACATACTCCGAAAACATTGCATACCAGTACATTGAATTAATAATCTTCAAGAAAGAATATGTAGCTCACATTAGGTCTACTATAATGACCATGTTTTTAACTGATTTGTTTGCATATTCGGAATAGACACATGCAATTAAATCCTAGACTCGGCAGTTAAGCTCTCATAAAAATACCAAGACATTTTCAAATCACAGCAGTTTACAACTTCAGTATGATTTACAGATCATGGGGAGAAAAACGATCTTTTACCTGTGACATAGGAGACTGGAGTACATCAATAATCCGTCAATTCTTTCAATATTTACAGTATTAACAAACGGTTGTATCAAAAGCAAGAATCTGTGATATTGTCAAAAAGAAAACCTGTGAAAAAGAATGTTTTCTATGAAAGTTACATGGCAGATCTTTTCTTTCTGATGAGTAATCACAGCAAGTTGTTATTCAGTACTATGAACAGATTGTTTACTTTACTAATTCCCATCTGAAGGAAATTTTTATTTTTTATTATTTCCAGGATATGAAATAGTATATCAGGATGAGTATACCTTCAATTATGATTTCTATATGGTTTGGAAAATAGCTATCTAAAATCTACTGAGATATACTGAGATTTTTATATGTTTTGTGGGGCTTTCTGCACTAAAATAATTGTGCTCAGATGAAATACACTGTGTAACAGCACTGACTGAACTGCCACATGGACTGGCATCTATGGTGTTATTCTGTTGATTTGTCCCCCCAAAATCTAACTTCCTTTTTAAAATCATATGGGGAGCCTTGTCAGTCTGAAAAAATAAAAATATGTAGGCCTATTGGGTCTACCATAAGCAAATCCCTATCATGGATTTAAAAAAAATGAATTAATATAATATCTAATCCAAATTACTTGACCTTTTTTAAATGATTTGGAAAGTCAAACAGTGTTGGCACTGCATCATCTGTCAGAATTGTGTTCTCATCAGATTGCCAAAAACTTGCTTCTGTGAAGTGAATTGAACATAGTCTATGGGAATAAGTTGGAGCCAACTTGTCTCTTTTTACAGCAACAAGCCACTTCGACAGAAGTTCAGGCTTATTCAATGGAAAACTGGAAGCAATATGTCTATAAACATTAGCCATGTGTTCGAAATCAAAGAAATGTATATATTTCTATCTCCTCCTCTTTTTCACAACCATTCCTGTTACAATAACAGAACATTCTCCCATTGATTTATCACAAAATATTTTTCTGCTTCATAAATAGAACCTCATGTGATATATTTCAGAACAGATTGGTGGAGCCAGCAATCATTCACATTTCACTACATTATTTTATATTTTGAAAATATTCTTCCTGTAATAAAACACATTACACTAGTGCTACTCTACCTCATAATTCTAAATGTATCTAACAATGAAAAGAATACCTAACTTAGTTTCAGTTTCTCTGAATTAAATATATTTTTACCAGTTGGTTAAATTTAAGAGAGGAAAAATATATCATTTAGGATGCAAAATTCCCTCTCTTACTATTCACATCTTGAATACCAGTATTAGGCCTACTGATCTCATCAACTCAAACTGAAAGGAGATTTTCTGAGCACAAATTAAAATTAAAAATGTGTTCTAACTTTTCTATTACAGGAACATTATGATTCACATAAGGAAGAAGATAAAGGAGCTTGAATATTAAGCACATATGAATGTAACAGTTAAACAGGTAGATTGATTAGTGTTTTCTAGTGCAAAGTAGGAGTCAGGCTAGTCAAACTTCTCTGGAACGGCATATTTAACAATTCTTTTATTATAAAGGAGATTTGAAAACATGGATAATGGTATCAGTAAAGAATTTTTCTGATAATTGTTAATAATTTGAAGTCATAATTTGACCTAAAAATAGATGAGTTTACCAAGCTTTATCAATCATATTTTTCGGATTCTAGGCCCGTGTTTATCGACATTTTAATACAGGTACACAGTCTGTAAGAACAAAATGTGCGCTTTTTCTGAATAGCTGATTAGTTCTTAAGAATTGTCCCTAACGAAATGAAAAACGCCAAGAAGAAGAAGCCTAAATACTGAGAATGCCACGTCCATACATCACGGAATCCACCAGTCTGTATCCCATTCTCGATTATGGTAATTTCATAACATTTCAATTTCTACTCACTTGTGAAAAGAAATACCAGATCCTTCCTGATACCGACTGTGCAATTGAAAGCTGCACAAGAGGTCACCATCGTGAATAGTTCTCCACTCTGCACTTACTGCTCAACTTAAGCCTACTCTCCTTTAATATCGCCGATCAATGTAAGCTCGCACTTATCACTAAAATAGTTGCCAATATTATAAATTATCACATATCCGCTAACCGATAGGAATCACCATGAAAAATACACAAGAAACTGTAAACATCACCACGTGTTAACCATACATTCAAAACTGAAGTTCCCGCAACATGGCGATGCGCGAAGATATTCAATTTTCCGCATAGCACCAGCGCGCTCTGTGAGTCTAGATAAGTAATATTAAAGTCCTTGCTCTTAATTTTATTGGTTGAGTTCAAACGTAACACTTAAAATCCAACAAGAAGCCTGTGATATGTTGAAAATTAATTACAGAATTTTTTCATTGGCCAGATTTAAAACTGGCGGAAAGAAAAAGGAAATATTGCCAACCCAAATATAAGTGAACATTAATCATTTACAAAAAAACTAGAAATACAAAACTTCTTTAAATTATAACTTCTTACTCCTCGCACCAGGGTGCATGATCATAGTTTTTTGGTAGTGTCATCTATGGAAGAATGTCCAAACTTCTTGATGTATATCAATACAAAACCAGGAGAAATTCGGTGAGTTTAGGAGACAGCACAATAGCAAAATTACTTAATATTTCAGTGGAGAAATCTTCTGATTCAATTTTCAACTTGTTGCGTTATGCTTCACTGTTTGACCAATAGAGGAGTTCATTTAGGCGCTAATTTTGGAAGCCGGGCATTGAGGTGTACCTCCCGGTACAATTATTATTATTATTATTATTATTATTATTATTATTATTATTATTATTATTATTATTATTATTATTATTATTATTATTATTATTATTATTATTATTTCCCAATGTTTTTATATTTATTTGTTCAAGGCTTTCTAATCTACAATTTTATTATCCGTACGTAGGTTTAAATTTATTTAATGGCAATGTATTGTGATTTGTTTTGTAATCAGACCTACTGGAAATGCGCTAATTTTCTTTCTTCATACAATATGTATTTAGCCTGTACCTTGTATTTTAATGTCCTTTTAAACAGACATTATGCATATTTGGGTGCTTCTCTAATAAAGATAACTGTGAAACGGTATTTATTCCCGCAGCCTCTGTACTTGCTTCATCAACACCCCCACTCGATTTGATCGCTTACTATATGGCGGGCGTGGCTTTCAAGTAGTTTCAAATATGGCGGTCTTAGAACTCTTTCCAGTTGGTTTTTACCAACTACCTAGAAGGTGGACTGCAGAGTGGCTACCATGTCTGCTCCGTGTTGCCAAGGCGAAATAGCGGCGGCATATTATATCCCACTGACAATTACGGTTTATTCTGGTTATGGTGTGGTTCTTATCGTGGATTATTGGGCTGAATAGGATATATTAACTACAAAATTATTTGTGCAGCAATCAACTTTACGTTTGGTAGAAGCAGCTCAAAGCATAGATCATATTTCAGGTAAGTTTATTTAGTAAGGAGCGCAATTTTTGGTGATTAGCAGACTTTTGTTTCCCCGTTGCCAGTGTTTGTAAATCAATCCATGCTTTTCTCTTGTAGGTTCCCTTCGAAGGAAAAGAGTCTCACGAAAAACCATGTGTAATAAGTATGAAACGTGGTTACGTGAAGAAATCGCATCCATGAAATATCATTGTAGTTTTATCCCAAATGGAGGATAATAATTGCCTTCACGTCAATTGACCATAAAATTAGCGGTAAATTAATAAATACCATTCTTACTAGAGAATTTTAAATACTTACCAACGGCGATTATTTCGCTGTATACACGACACTCTTGTGTGGCATTCCGCTCCATCGTGCCGCTTTTCGTTTCATTCCTGAGGTCCAGGACTAGCACCAGTGATTGGAAGAGCTATTTTTGTGAATTCTCAATATCTTTGTCCGCCATGACTAGCGGCGGCAGTTCAAACGTGAAAATGGAGGTGAAAAGTATATCGCAACACAAAAATGGTTTTTGTTGAAAGTAAAATTAAATAATCTCTGGGCCAATAATTATATTCGTCAATGAGTTCTGATCATATTCATCAATTCGGCCCACCAAAAAATACCAAGAAATCAAATCAAATCAAATCAAATCAAATCAAATCAAATCAAATCAAATCAAATCAAATGAAATGAAATGAAATGAAATGAGTTAAGTCGATTGGACGTTCATTGGAGTTTTAGAAGAGAGAAGTTTCATTTTCTGCAAACGAAATAATAGAAAGCTTGAAGAATATTAATCAATTTTCACAGGAAAGTAGAAGTTATGCGAATTTGAGGAATTACTATCATCTCAAATGCAGTAAATAGAATAGCGGCAGTTCGAAAATTCCGTTTGTGTGTGTTTATGTGAGTGCATCATGAACGATCCACCTGACACGGGTCCGGTAATTAATGCTGTCTTACAAGCACGGTACAGCAACTCTCCATCGTAGATTCCAGACTTTACTTTAGGTGCTAAAAATCCTCCGAATCCACATCAAATTCTGTCGACTCAACAACCTGTCAACACCTACTCAACAGAGATACAAGGAGCATCTGCCGCATTACTTCAAAGAGGTCAGGTACCAGTACCTACTGTTTCAGCACAACCAGCCACCAAATCATGTAATTCTGACTCCGAATTTTTAAGTGAATTCAATCCCCAGGGCAAAAATTGCGTCCTAGTGGAAGCGAACCCCGTTCTACAGAGGAGTCTGACATGCTCCTTGATGTCATAAACAGTTCCGGTTCAACTGATACCACGAACAGTTCTAATGATGCAGATGTGGGATAAATAAATACTCTACCCTTATCTGTAAATCAGTCCAACACTAATCAAAGAGTTGTATATCGCAATAGCAGCGAAAATAGGTACAATCCCAATTATCATGGCCGTTTCGTTGTTATCGTCGAAAGTGTAAACAAATACGAGGGTAGTCTCCATCAAATACAGAAGAGACAATACGCGACACTTACGGATTTAGACTTGTTAAAATGGAAGACAATTCGACTGTGGCCCTCCTAGTGACTTGACCTGAAAATTCGCGCTAAATTCAATTATCAATGGAAATGCATATACGAAAATGGATAAATAAATTACGTCAAGAAGGAAAAAGTTATTGAGACATTAACTTCGAAGTTGCTAAAGGGATTCTGGATAAATGAACGAAGAATTATTTAAAAGGTTATTATTTAAAGACTGAAATTAAGACATATAAACAAGATGGGAAATGGACTGCTGTGAAATGGCTTGAGCTTTCATTTATGCATTACTTGTTTGTTTTAGCATTCCTGCCTGAACTTTTACGGTTAGATTTGTCTTTTTCTCATTTAAAAACATTTTATCATCACATTAAGACACTTGTCAAAAAAAATATCGGCACATTCCCTACACACATGATGTAGTGAATTAACATTTAAAATCTGGACAATTTTCCTCTTAACATGAAGCCTACTAACAGAAAGAAAATCTAAAATTAGTCTCAAAAACATTAAATACTTCCCTATAAGGAATACTTGCTATTGCATTAGGGTAAAGAAAATTTGCATCATCATACTGCTTCAACAAAATGTGTACTTTTCTTTAGTCACCCATATTTTGTTCAGTGCTTGACAACACATTACGACAATCCAAATGGGGTAACTTGGAACACAACCAACCACACACATATGCGTATGCATTTCCTTGAATTAAATCAAAATCCACATATCCCACTTACAACAACACATCGGTATTGAAAGTTAACTGCTGCACTATACAATAAAATATGCGTATTATATTTTAAGCCAGTTAAAATATGGTTCGAACAAGTCAGAATATTATGAAGTACCGTACTATAAAAATCCTTTTGTCACTGGAAGAATATATATGCAAACACAATATTACATTTCCTTGTCACGAGCGAAGCGAAAGAAAGACCGTGCATTCTTCTCTACTTCATAGTTACTGTAGCGAAACACAGCACATACATTTCCCCTCATGTTGAGAGGAGATATCAAGGAACGACACACGCTACAATTTAATTATGTCAACTCACTGAAAACGCATAAATAACACCAAAAACTTCACACACAAATATACGTGCTCTTATGACAGAATCAGTAGTCCTCAGGTCTACCCGCTAGAGAGAGCTCTAATAGCTCTCCCTCGATATCTCGCTGAGTGTCGCGTATTGCTTTTACTGTATTTGTCTCCATCCAATGGCGCTTGGTAGGCTTTTATTTAAAGAGCAGGTCGTGTGCCGTCAAAACGTAACATAAAACCCATAGGGCGAAAGAGACTTCGAGTTGAAACCACTTCAGGAGCAGTGGCGAATTAACTAGTGGAAACAGAATTTTTTCGTAAACAAAGTCTAGAAGTTTACATTCGTCTAGTGTTATACAAAGACAAGACTTAGATAAAATTGTCGACCCCTCACTTAGTGAAGATGAAATATTACGGGAGATACAAACCCCGTTACCATTTGTTCGTGTAAAGTGCTTCACTAATATTATTCGCGGAGAGAGAAGGCCTATCCCAGTTTGTCTGTTAACTTTTCGTGCTCAACAACTGCCAGCATATATCCACTTACTCGGAACTAGATGCCCAGTGCAACCATTTGTGGTGTCTGTCGATTATGTGAACGATGCTTGAGATTCAATCATTCTAGCCTGCAATGCCGAAGTGCCCAACGCTGTAGTTATTGCCTAGGGCCTCATGATATTAGTCAGTGTTCAGATTTAATTACTCCCTGTTTTGTTCACTGCAAAGGAGCTCATCTCTCCACTGATAAAAACTGCTCAGACTATAAAAAGTGGATTTCTGTTCGGGAACTTATGGCATTTAACAATATCTCACAAGTGGCTCCGATTGGTATTTATAACAGAGCACACGCGGACTCAGCATCACGCCCACAAGTTAATTATCAAAATCAGATGGAATTTCCCCCGCTACCTAATATTTCTGTAACCTCTAACATGTCAACACTAAGAAACTTTCCAAGACAACATGAGCCCTTGACACCAATTGTTACAGCAGAACCACCAATGAAGGAAAATGCACCATGAAATATCGCACAACCCAACAGAACTCTCCCCACTCAACATTTAACCAACAACTCAACCTTCCACTCGCCTCTCAGCGTAAAATTTGAGTTCCTGTAAACTCGTCAAGACGTCCGGTACAAAATTTTAAACCATATTTCCCCCCAATTTCTCAACTGGCCTATATTCCTCCACATTTACCTATTACTCCGATTACTTACAAACCCTACCCTTTCAAACCCCATCAACTGGCCTATATTCCTCCACATTTACCTGTTACTCCGATTACTTACAAATCCTACCCTCTCCATCCCCATCGCGTAACATCAAATCCTGCTCAATCAATCAATCAATCAATCAATCAATCAATCAATCAATCAATCAATCAATCAATCAATCAATCAATCAATCAATCAATCAATCAATCAATCAATACTGATGTGCATTTAGGGCAGTCGCCCAGGTGGCAGATTCCCTATCTGTTGTTTTCCTAGCCTTTTCCTAAATGATTTCAAAGAAATTGGAAATTTATTGAACGTCTCCCTTGGTAAGTTATTCCGATCCCTAACTCCCATTCCTATAAATGAATATTTGCCCCAGTTTGTCCTCTGAATTCCAACTTTATCTTCATATTGTGATCTTTCCTACCATTATAAACGCCATTCAAACTTATTCGTCTACTAATGTCATTCCACGCCATATCTCCGCTGACAGCTTGGAACATACCCTTAGTCGAACAGCTCTCCTTCTTTCTCTCAATTCTTCCGAGCTCAAATTTTGCAAAATTTTTGTAACTCTACTCTTTTGTTGGAAATCACCCAGAACAAGTCGAGCTGCTTTTCTTTGGATTTTTTCCAGTTCTTGAATCAGGTAATCCTGGTGAGGGTCCCATACACTGGAACCATACTCTAGTTAGGGTCTTGCCAGAGACTTATATGCCCTCTCCTTTACATCCTTACTACAACCCCTAAACACCCTCATAACCATGTGCAGAGATAGGTACCCTTTATTTACAATCCCATTTATGTGATTACCCCAAAGAAGATCTTTCCTTATATTAACACCTAGATACTTACAATGATCCCCAAAAGGAACTTTCACCCCATCAACGCAGTAATTAAAACTGAGAGGACTTTTCCTATTTGTGAAACTCACAACCTGACTTTTAACCCCGTTTATCAGCATACCATTGCCTGCTGTCCATCTCACAACATTATCGAGGTCATTTTACAGGTCCCCACAATCTTGTAACTTAATTATTACCCTATAAAGAATACCGTAACATCATCTGCAAAAAGCCTTACCTCTGATTCCGCTCATTTACTCATATCATTTATATATATAAGAAAACATAACGCTCCGATAATACTGCCTGAGGAATTCCCCTCATAAGTATGACAGGTTCAGATAAAGCTTCACCGGTGACGTGAACGCTACTGACCCACGAAATATCACTGTAATATTTGTCACAATGTGAAAGGTTATCATTGATTTACTCAAATAAAGTCTCAAATCCCAGGTAAATTAAGAAATACCGTCGTTACTAGCAGGAAATATGAATACGTATTTACGAGCTGTAAACAGGAGTCCATCATGTTGCATATCGCTGCTCGCGCCGTCTTTTGTTTGTTTCTTGAGGTCCAGGGCTGGCACCGATGAATGGAAGTGCCATGTCTGTGGATTCTCATTATCTTTGTACATTTGTCTAGCGCGGACTGTTCAAAAAGCAAAATGGAGGTGAACAACATTAAGAATGTCATCGCTTTTTTTGACGACGAAAATCACCATGTAATAAGGAAATTACAAGACCTAAATCTCGTGCCGAAGCAACCGGAAAATAGCATGATCCCTGGACCAATAGATATATTACTTTATTAAAGGAACAGCACTATTAGACAATTGACAGTTGAAGTGACACTACACCAAAGCATTACCGTGAGCAAAGACATGACACACGAAAGTGTTGTGTTACACACAAACAAAACACGGAAGCCGTGCGACGCAGAAGAAATTGTACTTGTAACGCAGTAAAGTATGTATTGTGTAAAATTAAATATTTCCATTATTTCTTAATTTACCTGGGATTTGAGACTTTATTTGAGTAAATCAATGATAACCTTTCACATTGTGACAAATATTACAGTGATATTTCGTGGATCAGTAGCGTTCACGTCACCCGACTCTAATTCTCTCAGATCTATTTTCTAGAAATATAGCAATCCATTCAGTCACTCTTTTGTCTAGTCCAATTGCACTCATTTTTGCCAGTAGTCTCCCATGATCCACCCTATCAAATGCTTTAGACAGGTCAATCGCGATACAGTCCATTTGACCTCCAGAATCCAAGATATCTGCTATATCTTGCTGGAATCCTACAGGTTGAGCTTCGGTGGAATAACCTTTCCTAAACCCGAACTGCCTTCTATCGAACCAGTTATTAATTTCACAAACAAGTCTAATATAATCAGAAAGAATGCCTTCCCAAAGCTTATATGCAATTCATGTCAAACTTACTGGGCTGTAATTTTCAGCTTTATGTCTATCACCCTTTCCTTTATACACAGGGGCTACTATAGCAACTCTCTATTCATCTGGTATAGCTCCTCCGACCAAACAATAATCAAATAAGTACTTCAGATATAGTACTATATACCAACCCATTGTCTTTAGTATATCCCCAGAAATCTGATCAATTCCAGCCGATTTTCTAGTTTTTAACTTTTGTATCTTATTGTAAATGTCATTGTTATCATATGTAAATTTTAATTCTTCTTTAGCCTTAGTCTCCTCCTCGATCTGGCCATTATCCTTGTAATCAACAATCTTTACATACTGCTGACTGAATACTTCTGCCTTTTGAAGATCCTCGCATACACACACCCCTTGTTCATTAATTATTCCTGGAATGTCCTCCTTGGAACCTGTTTCTGCCTTAAAATACCTATATATACCCTTCCATTTTCCACTAAAAGTTGTATGACTTTCAATTATGCTTGCCATCATGTTATTCTTCGCTGCCTTCTTTGCTAGATTCAATTTTCTAGTAAGTTCCTTCAATTTCTCCTTACTTCCACAGATATTTCTAACTCTATTTCTTTCCAGTCTGCTCCTCCTTCTTAGTCTCTTTATTTCTCTATTATAATAAGGTGGGTCTTTTACCATTGCTTACCTCCCTTAAAGGTACAAACCTGTTTTCGCATTTCTCAACAATTTCTTTAAACCCATCCCAGAGTCTGTTTACATTTTTATTTACCGATTTCCGCCGATCATACTTACTTTATAGAAACTGCCTCATGCCTGCTTTATCAGCCATATGGTACTGCCTAATAGTCCTACTTTTAAGACCTTCCTTTCTATCACATTTATTTTGAACTACGACAAAAACAGCTTCATGATCACTAATACCACCTATTACTTCAGTTTCCCTACAGATCTCGTCTGGTTTTATCAGCACCACATCCAGGATATTTTTCCCTCTGGTTTTTTTCATCACTTTCTGAGTCAGCTGTCCTTCCCATATTAACTTATTTGCCATATGTTCTTCATGCTTCCTGTCGTTCGCATTTCCTTCCACATTGACATCTGGTAAATTCAGATCTCCCGCTACAATCACATTTCTTTTCTTGTCGTTTCCTGCATAGCTGATTATCTTATCAAATAATTCTGAATCCGTGTCAGTGCTACACTTTCCCGGTCTGTACACTCCAAATATATCAAGTTACCTATTATCCTTAGAGAAGAGCCTTACACCTAGAATTTCATGCGTCTCATCTTTAACTTTTTCGTAGCTTACAAATTCTTCTTACACCAGAATGAACACTTCCCCTCCCACTATTCCTATCCTATCTCTACGATACACACTCCAGTTCCGTGAGAAAATTTCTGCATCCATTATATCATTTCTCAGCCATGATTCAACTGATACTACTTAAGTATATATCTATTAAGTTACCTACTCAATTCTATTCCTTTCTTTACAATACTTCTACAGTTCAACAGTAACAATTTTATGTCATCCCTACTTGATTTGCATTTCCCTGTTGCCTTATCACCGCTCCCTAGGCCACCCCGTTTCCCTGAATATACCTCCTTATTACCCTTCCAAACAAGTGAAGGCCATCTGGGCGCAGATCCCTGTCTCCTACCCACCCATTACGATCTAGAAATCTCACTCCCAGTTTCCCACATACCCACTCCATAGTCTCATTTAAATCCCCAATCACCCTCCAGTCAGTATCCCTCCTACACATTATTCCACTAATAACAATATCCGCCTTCTTAAACTTCAACCGTGCTGCATTTACCAGATCCCACACATCTCAAAACAACGATCAAGTCATCGATCAAATATTCAATATTATTATGATCATCGTAGGTCAGCTCCAATCTTCAGCGTCCAGCAACATTCTTCCAACAGCAATCCGCGACATGATTACCAATATTTTCGCCACTGAAAGTGGCCTTTAAAACCTTACAGTGGAACGGCCGGTTGGTGATCTCGAACAGAGGTGTTCTACAGCGTGAGTTTCAAAGCCAAAATGAATCAAAATATCACTATCTGGGACATGGCTCCTAACTTTTACTGATCCAACAATCTTCGTCTCAACCATCTGACTCTCTACAACCCCTGGCGATCAAGAACATACTGCGACAGATTTTCCAATCTCATAATGACATTTAAAATTCTTCTATGGAATGCACGATCAGCTATTTCAAACAAAGAGAGTCTATATAATACGCTTCACAATATGAAGCCTCACGTTGTTTTCCTGTCAGGAACATGGTTCAAACCTCAAAGATTTAAACACTTTCGCAACTATACCTCTTTAAGCGAAGACCGTGATGATGGATATGGTGGCGTCGCTATTCTAGTACACACGACATTATCTTACAGACACCTATCTATCCAACGTAGTGTACCATCGCTATTTCAACTGATTGCAGGTAGTATTCAACTACCCTCTGGAACTCTTACGATAGCATCTGGATATTGCCCACCGAGAACAGCATTCACCTTAGATATTTCACAAGAAATCATGACGCAACTTACTCCCACACAGAACATCTGTGGCGACTTCAACGCTCACTCCACGGCATGGGGCTGTCCAACCACCGATCGCTACGGCAATGATATGGTCAATATGGTCGAACAATATAATTTAGTCATCCTGAATGATCATTCCCATACATTGGTTCCTTCACCGAATCGGCAGAAATCGGCAGTTGACCTCACAATCTCCACCCTCTCTTTATCCTTGTCCACCAACTGGTCTGTCTGTACTGATTCTGGGGGTTCTAAACACCTTCCCATTTTGATCAAAATAGAGACTTCTCCTCTACCTCAGCACCAGAAAGTGTCAACAGGAAAATGGAACTGCTCTAAAGCAAATTGGCCAATATTTACAGCCAATATGGATGAAGAGATATTACGCCTTCCACTGCAAAATTCTAGTGGTGTCAGCTACAATCTCTATATCTCCGCTATGGAAAATGCTGCATACGATTCAATTCCCCTGAAGAAGGTTGGGTCTACACACACGGGAAAACCAGTTGTTTGGTGGACATCAGATTGCTCTCGAGCTGTTGCACGACGACGGACAGCGCCTCGGCAATATCCGGAACAACCCAATTTTGAGAGGTACCAGCAATGCATGCACACTACAGCTCAAGTGAGGAGATTTTTGAAAGAACGGAAAAGACACAGCTGGAAGGAATTTTGTGCATCATTAGATAGGAATGCCAACATCTCCGACGTCTTGAACAAAATCAAAACCTTCCGCTACAAAGATCATAATCTACGAGCCCATGCGATATCACCAGCCTGTATAGATAAATTCTTTGACAAAATAGCTCCACCGTTTGTTGATTAAACCCCTTCATTTCAACACGAACTCGAGTACTCATTTCTTATGCTCTCCCTTCAAATTTGCTGAGCTGCAAAATGCAATAAAATAGTCCTCAAGTCTGCACCAGGTTTTGATAATATTTCTTACCCGATGCTGGCCCATTTATCAATCCATGCTCTACAGTGGCAGCTTCGGATCATGAACGAAATATAGTCTCAAGAAGAATTTCCAATACCCTGGCTAACACAGATTGTGATACCCATCCTCAAATATGGAAAGGACCCAGAGGATCCGAACGCATACCGTCCTATCGCCTTGTCTTCATGCATACTGAAAACCCTCGAGCGAAAGATTAAACTTCGGCACGAATGGTGGTTAGAATTTCACAATCATCTACCACGTACTCAGAATGGTTTTCGAAAAGGAAGATGTACCTATGATAGTCATGCACTGCTCACTACGGACGTATATAAGACATTTGCTACGATCAGTTACATGCTTGCCCTTTTTCTGGATATTTCTGCTGCATACGACAATGGTGATATCTCAAGATTAGTATCTAAATTGATGGACCTCGGCCTTCCTCATCCGCTCATCAAGGGGATTTACAATCTTCTACACATCAGATGGATATATATGCGTTATCACGGCAAACTACTTGGCCCACAGAAAGTCTCACAAGGACTGCCTCAAGGTGCTGTGCTTTGTCCCCTGCTCAACACCATTTACACTAGTGATCTAGAGACCATAATTTCACCCAGGATTAAAATATTGCAATTTGCTGACGATGTGTGTGTGTATATACTAGTGCAAGCTTTCTCCAAACTGTAGAAGCCCACATGGCTTCAGCTGTATATCAATTAGACCATTGGCTCCTTGAAAATAGTTTATACCTATCACCTTCCAAGTCTCAAGTAGTGATATTTACGCAAAAATACCTGAGAGTACCACACTTAACCTTGAACTTGGGACCATACAACTTCAGAGTCAAACCTCAGGCAAGGTTTTTAGTCTCACATACGACACTCGACTGACATGGTCGCCACATATATCTGAGCTTACACCAAAACTGGTACGAAATTTGAATATTCTTCGTGCTCGAACGAATGCAAATTCCTATAAAACGAGGTCAGATTCCTAGGACACACTCCATGTAGTCAAGGTGTTAAAGAGACAACTGAGAAAATGGGAGCCATCACGCAATATAAAGGTTAGCAGTATGTTCGGGAAATTATGTCATTCACATGGATGGTAAAATTTTATGTCTGACTTTGCAAAGAAAAATACCCACTCTAGCTGAATCGCTTTACGAACTCACTCGGGCAGGTGTAAAATTTAATTGGACCGAGCAACACCAAAAGTGTTTCGATGCAGTAAAACGTGAAATAACTTGTGAACGGTTTCTCTTAAAATATGAACTGTCGTTGCCACTGGTGCTCTCTCTCGAAGCTTCACCAGTTGGGATTCGAGCGGTCCTCTCCCGCAGAAGGTATGGTGCAGAAATACCTACCGCTTTCTCTTCCAGGACGCTAAAATCATAGAATCTTTTCACAAATCGATAAGGAAGCGCTGGCAATTCGCTGTGAAATTTTACTACTACCTTTAGTGCAGAAAATGATCTTTGATCACGGACCACCGTCGTTTATTCTAGATATTTGGGAAGAAGCAGAAAGATCCATTACATAGCGCAACACGCCTTATACATTTTGCTATATTTCTACAGATCTTTCATTTAGAAATAGCATTAAAATCAGATTTGCACGGCAAGGCAGAGTGTCTTTCCCACCTACCGATTTCTACAAGGACTTCGAAAAACAATTAGAGTTTGACCACACCACGGTGTTTAACCTACATTAAATCAACACCCTGACTATACTGCCTCAGGACAGACGAAAAGCTACGATAGAGGACCCCGAAACTAGAGGAATGTACAACAAACTATAAAAGGGCACGCCAGTGGGAGAAATGGATTACAGTACTCCTTGTAAGATGGGTGCATATTTTATGTCATACGAGTCTATATCCCAAATAAATTTGGAACTAAAGTACTCAACGAATTACATATACGCATCTGGTGGTGGTGAAAATGAAATCGCTTGCCCGCTCAATTGTATACTTGCCAAATATCGATAGAGATATCGAAAATTTGTGCCGCAACTGTAATGAATGGGCTATGACTCAGAAACATACCATCGAAATGAGCCAAACATTATTGAGAATACACCCTGAGCACGTTGGACTGGATCTACATTCATCATGCAGGCCCTTTCATTGGCCAAACATTTTTTATCGGTGTCGATGCTCACTCAAAATACCTCGACGTCTCTATAGCTTCGTCGACATAAACAAAAGCTGCTAACAATATTTTGGTATCGCTGTTTGGAAGATATGGATTTCCCATAACGTTGATCTCCGATAACGGGTCTGCTTTCACAAGCCAACAATTCCAAAATTTCTTGAAACTTTATGCAATCAAACCCATACTTGTGCGCCGCTTCATCCGAATTCGAACGGACAGGCTGTAGGGTATGTCCACACTCTTAAGTGAAGCAATGCGCTGCATGAAATACTTCGGAGGGAGCATTCAGCGTAGACTAAATAACTTCCTGCTAAACTACTATCGCAACATAACGAACAGAATACCAAGTGTGACGACTCCATCTTGATTACGTGTTGAAGTCAAAGTCTTGAATGTTCTGTACCTCCTGCAGTGCTGCAGTCGCTACCGGTGCCAGTCAAATCTTGGTGCGTTACTAATGATACTTAATACGGCAGTCGGTTTTTAATTATTGCTTCGTTTATTACGTGCACGACATTTCTTCACGTTTTCTTAATCCGGGTTGTTTTGAAGTATACTATGGTCTGTACAGGGACTTGTGGTATGGAATACGCGGTTAAAATAAGCGCGTGAAAATTCCTTCGCAGTGTTATGTTCCGGGTTGTAAGTCAGGTTATAACCGTAATTCTAATGAAAATTAAAAAAAACCTTTTCGTCACCATATACGAGGTTTAATTCGCGAATTGTCGAAAGGTAGCCAATATTTGCCTTAAAGCAACAAAAGTGTTATTTCTGGCCTGCATTTTGCAAATTAACTTCAGAAACTTGATCGCTTCACTATTAACAGTGAAGTACCGGTACTAGAAGTGCTAAGACAGACGTTGAACTTGGTCCTATCAGCAGTTACACACCCATTTTCGAATCTTCACCGGGTACTGCTGTGAAAGGTACTGGTTAGTGAAAATAATCGCTCTCCGTATTCGCTATCCTTTTGCCCTCCATTATTACAGGAAATGTGTTTTTATACCACTGGAGATTTTTTAAACAATTCACGTATATTTAGAGCAGAGGAGGCTTGCTATAACAGCAAATCTAATATAGGTCCAGAATCTCTTAAGATTTAAGGTTTTAATTTGTGTCAGACGTATCTCCTTGCTGTAAAACACTTAGTAAATATTTGGGCACTTTCGTAATAAACCACTTCACTTCTAGGTTATGATGTTAACAGTAACTTTTGTCGTGGCTATTTTCGCACAATTATTTTGAAGTATCCCGCTCAAAACGAAAAAAAATATGTGACTTTACAAATGAAACGACACAGGAAGCAGTATTACCGAATCAAATAACTCATTGCATAATATTATCTGGCGAATATCTCTGGTGTCAATCGCGATTACAAAAATTACATATATTTACATCGTGAACAGTACCCAAATGAATTCTGCCAACAGTTCGTAAATAAGCTAGTCACTGGAGCACAATAAATAAAAACATTCGTTAAAAAGCACTCACTGAATTGCAATTTAAATGACTTTATGCCATCTGACGGCATATATATTTGCTTTCAGCAATCGTCTGCTGACGAAAATAGGGCTCTGTAGTGGCGGAACATGTGAACTAGCCCAAGTCAGGTCACTAGATTATTCTATTCGTTATGGTCGCACTCCAAACATAACGACAATGTGGCCGCCGACACAGCGGGTTTAGCAACGTGAGATACGGTCCAGACTGGATTCCTGAAACCGGATAATGTTTAGGACGTGATTGACAAAATGAGAAAAACAACATCCTTCTACGATAGATCTTTCACCGGAGGCGAAATTTCGTGACTACAGGTCTTCCGATAAAAAATGGACCACAGGTACAGTCCTAAGTAAGGATGGAGCTTCCCTGTGGGCGGGGACGGTGGAATACACCCAAGGTATACCCTGCCTGTCGTAAAAGACGACAAATAGGGGCTTCAGTGTCTATGTACTTGGGAGTATGGGTTGGCGACAACGTGGTCCTCAGCTGAGTCCTGGTATTGCTTCCACTTAATTGTTTCAGGCTCCCCACTTTCATCTATCCTATCCGATCTCCCTTCATCAGTTCTTGTTCTTTTCCTACCCCTACGGTGTTAGTGCACTCGAGGCCTAGGGAGTCTTTTATTTTCACGCCCATCATGGCCCTTGCCTTTCTTTAGCCGATAACTTCATTTTTCGTAGTATCGGATCCGTTCCATTTTTTCGTCTCTGATTAGTGTTATATAGAGTATGGCTGTCTAATTGTACTTCCTCTTTAAACAATTATCACCACCACCATCACCACCACTAAGGGTGAAGCGCTGAACTATACGATTCTGTCAATGGCCAATTGTGGTGAAAAAATATCGACCAGACAAATTCTTGCGGACCTTCACTTCAAGACACACCACTACAGTTTCGTGCCCTTACCTTTACATCATTCTGAAAAAAACAACCATGATGACAAAAATAACTCTGCCAGCGACACCGACAACCCAATCGTAATCTCCACTTCAGCCGATCCGGCCGTGCCCTGGAGCCAGCGTCGCGGAGTTCCGGCACCGGACCTAGCAATGCAGATTTACAGCCTACCACGACAATCGTGCTCTACTAGGACTAGGAAGGCAGTGGGGATATTTAAGTAGTAATTAATTTTGTAAGGCTCTTCTTTACCCTCCGTCTTAACTCCGGAAGAGAAGGGATCTCATGTCTTTTAGCTTTTACTATCGTTTTTATTGTAGCATTCGATATGTTACACACTCGATGTTCTTTTTGTCTAAACCTGTTCCTACGTACCCGTGTTGAAACACCGGATCCCGCGAGATCTACAAAGTTAAGCAACATTGAGCGTGGTCAAGATTTGGATGGGTTGACACGCGAAGTTGGTGGGGGTAAGGGAATGGAGGAGCGGAAAGAACTGGCCACCCTACCGCACGTAAACTCCGGCTCTGGCACACCTCTGCGGAGGTTCGGACCTGCCTTTCTGGCTGAATACACCCTTACTCTTGTTCCTACGTAATAGATTATAATACGATACAGTATCCCTTTATTAACTGCTTATATTTTTGAAGCAAATACATAACACAGTTATTCAATATATTTGTTTTCTGTGCATTTAAGTTGCAGTGTAGTAGACATCATCTCCATTTATTCGTATTATACTGACTGATTTAATGAGTGAATTAGAATCTGGTGATTATTTATCTGGGATGATTGCTGTCGCACCCACGTATCATTCTGTAGATCGTCAGCTTGACGTGACTATGGAGTAAACGCAATCGCTTTTGCCATATATGTCATCTTCGGTAGAAACCCGTCAGAAAATATTACATCAATGAAGGCATGGCGTCTCACTTGAAAGAAATCTCACATGAGAAGGATATCAGGCGCAGAGGAAATAAGACATTGTATGGGACGAGCAACTATGGCTCCCAGTTACGCTCTTTCAGCAGTGCATCAGCTACTGCAAAATGTAATGAAAAGTGATCTTGCTTAGCGGAGACTTCCGACAGTGCCTTCCTGACAGTTACAGTGTAGCTGTTGCCCAATAAAGTAAACATTATTCTATACTATAGAACAAAATATTTATATTTTAAAACTAAATATAGAATCTAAGTGTTGCAGTCCTAACTTCTGTGAATGGCTGCTAAAACTCGGCAAGGAAGAACTAGGTGAAAGTGGCATTGTAATGATTTCATAAAACGATATTTCAAAAAATATTGTACGAGATTTGTTTAGTTCTTCTTTGCAACCAAGTGAAAGTTCATTTTTTTCAAAAGTATCCAATTTGTGCTCAAGAAAGGAACAAGTTAATATCATCAACCAACAGGTTCTGAATAGTTTGATGGATGACCAAATACCGTACATTAGCAATGGCTCCGTAGAGCGCGGTGATTTCAATTAAATTAATAAATCTGGCTTGTTCAATGGAGCAAAATTAACTGTATCAAAGCTAGACAAAGGTATTGTTCAGGCCGAATTTTTTACCGGCTCGGTTTCACGAAGAAAGTGTTTTATTCCAAGTGTAACTTATATTTATGAAATATGTTACATTTATTTTGTTAACTGCGACTGTGACGGGACAAACTGGAGGGGGCTCGTACGGTACCGGTACACAACCGCACCCGGCTTGCTGGAGTGAAGAAATAATGATGATCATGATTATGAATTACGACTCTCTATGACATTGTTACGTACCGGTACTAGAATGGAATAATCGCCACTGACAGATAGGCAGTACACTAATAAATCCGTCCTGTCCCTATACTGTAGAGTGGAGACAGTTTGATTGGAATTGGCATTTACGTTAATTCTGGCCACTTCTACGGCCAGATTTCTTTCCTGATGTCAACCATATGTGGAGGGATGTATTCACTCTTCACTCTTTTCTCTTTCCGTGGTGGTTAGCAGCTTGATATAGGCCTATTGTATGCATTAAGACGAACACATGCACCCAGTCTTTAGCCAGGGTACCGGTAGTTAACCACACGTGATCGGAAATCGAACCTGTGGCCCGTTGACCATTTGCCACTACGCTGACTATTCAAGCAAACCGATCAGCCTATTTATATATCGATACGTTAAAAATATATATTTCTTGAATTACTCTAAATCCACCGAAATGTAGTTTAAACTAGCACCTTTTTTTTTGAACTTTTTTCAACTGTTGAGCATAATCACGAAGAAGTCTCTATGATCGAAAATTGTTTTGAAGGAAACATAATAATTAAACCAGCATCACTTTTTACCGGAGTTTACTTCTGTATAATAATTGTCATTGGCTCCTCTAGGTTGTCGGGATTTTTTTAATTTCAAGGAGAGACTGAGATTGAAATTGGTTTAGGGCTAATTCACTAGATGGCTGAACACATGAGTCCAACCGAACTTTTCAAGAAGAAGAGTGCTGGAAATATCCGGTGGATTACCTCTTTATGCAGGGCTCATTGTGTCAATTCGTTGGGCGCGAAACGATTGTAACTGTATTTGGTTCAACATTTTCTAGATGCTACTAAAGATTTCTAAAATTCTTATCTTGATGATCGGAATTCGTTGATTATATTGAATGGGCAATTTTGTGAATGTTGTAACAAATATCTGGCAACTGTTTAGCAGGGAGTAAATTTACTCCCATGTTTTTGCTACTCGTTTCAAGTTTCAACATGTGGTACCGTAACCCTTAACATTATCCCTGCAGGTACTCTTTGACTGAAGTAACGCGGAATGACAATTTCATTGGAATGGTTTCTAAGTGTTGATTGAGTTGTGAATGTATGATATATTTCATTTCTTTTGGATATCTTATTGCAGTTGTGATTGTTTCACGGCGATCACATTTAGATTAGTAAGTTTTGTGTTGCATTTTAATTGAGTTGGGAGACATAACAAAAAAAAGTCGGTCATTCGCTAACCTACCGGGTTATGTCAGATGTACGGGTTTCACGGTGATGGCACACGCTTGTTTATATTAAATGAAATTGCAATGAGGTTTGTCAGTTTACTTTGATGATGAACTTGATGTTGTAGGTTAGTGTAAGTAGAATTGTGAAAGTGAAGATCATTTTTGAAACAGTGCTGCACGGACGTCATTCTTAGACCTGTACGCACATGATGTTTTGGTTCTGAGTTTGAGTACAATAATTATTTTCTTCTCTTCGGTGCCTGGTTAGTATGAATAATAATATAATCTCGTATTAAGGCAGTCTAATTTTTAAAGGTGTAATGCGAAGTATTTTGTTGCGGCAGGTGTCATCTGATCTGCTACACAGTTCGTTTTTCGAAGTGGTGTTTTACGAGATTTTAGTGAGGTAAGATTTATGTTTCATTTAGACAATTTGAGTATTAGTTATGAGAAGGCTATTGCATTATTACTGTTTCACACCTCCGGGAGGCCAACTTCTGATTATATGAGTGTAAGGGCCTCTTGTATGATAGTTTGCCATCATGAGTTATATGCAATTTGGCAACATGCCATGCTAGAATTATACAAATTAACATAATTTCTAGACAAAAACTGTTTTCCTTTAAATTTGTTTGACTAACTTGGGCATTTATAGGCCAACATGGGGACAATTTTAATCAGATTGGTATTATGAATATATCTTGCAGTAAAATAATTGCATCAACAGGAAGAAGTAACTTCAACACTGGGGGTGTTTACGTTAAGCGAAAGGCTTGGATGTATGCCGTCGGTTGGTTTCTTTGCTATTATTTCATTAAGGTTGTACTGATGGAAGTTCACTCACAAAAGAGTGTAGCCTTAAATGATGAATTCATTTCTTAAATCATTCAGTCCATCATTTAATTATAGATTATGTCCCAAACTCCTCACTGCAATGCTGTGAATAGTCGCACTTTCATACCTGGTGTGCATATTTAGGAAATAGAAAAATGATGTGTGGTGATACCTTAAGTTGCAGGACGGAGGAGTCTTTCCTTTATCCTTGTTAGGGACCTATCTTTCCGCACTAAGAAGTATTCTTACTTATAATCAGGAATGAAAACCGAGACTGGATAAATCAGTGAAATTCGACCAATTTCTGTGTTGTTGTTGTTGTTGTTGTTGTTGTTGGCTGGCAAGTGTCCTATTTTCTCTAATAGAGCTCACGCTTTGTATAAGCCTCAGGTCTGCCACATTTGGTAAAAATAAGAAAACTTCATATGTAGAAATTGTCATGGCATGGACTGGATGTAGGGCTACTACCACATTTTATACAGTATGTGTTCTATCGCTATTTGTCATGACCAATAGTTTTGTCCAGAACAATGATCTAACCAGTCCAGACCAATGGTTTTGTCACAAAGTACTGTGTGCTGCTTGCCCAGATTCCCTTTGTTGGCCATGCAAGTCTGGGTTTAGTGTTCTTTAATGCTTTTGCCATGAGAGTAGGTGGTAAAGGAGCCTCCGTGGCTCAGACGGCAGTGTGTCGGCCACTCACCGCTGGATACCGTGGTTCAAATCCCGGTCACTCCATGTGAGATTTGTGCTGGACAAAGTGGAGGCGGGACAGGTTTTTCTCCGTGTACTCCGGTTTACCCTGTCATCTTTCATTCCAGCAACACTCTCCATTCTCATTTCATAGCATCTATCCGTCATTAATAAATCACTTCGGGAGTGGCGACCCCATCGTACTAATCGTACTAATGATTCATTCATTACATCCCTGGCCCGCTCAAAGACTGGAAAACAGGTTTAGGTTTTATTTTTTAAAATTTATAGCAGGTGGTAAGCGAGCCGATGTCGGCAAGCCTGGTGAGTGTCCTGTGACGTCGTCCAAGCTGTGCCATGTTGGATCTCTAACCTATATTTTGCACAGTAGGTATGAATTGCCTGACAAGGAACAATGAATGGAGAATTTCCTGTAGTTTTATTAGGTACTAGCTGAGGTACCCATGCTTCGTTACGGAATTCTACACTGTATACAGAATTCCCGTAGGTAGTGTACACGTTGTGAGTAAGATTCCATAGCTCTTAACGTTACCCCAGAAACGGTAGAAATTCAGTAAGACTTACATTACTTTTATAGCATAATAAGGATGTAATATGTTGGAAATCTTAAGTGGAATGCCTTGTGGAGGAGCGATGTGTTCACCCACCCACCATCTCCCAGAAGTAATTTTGCTTTTTTAACCTAATAGAAGTTATCACGCGCCATAGTGCATTGCCTAACTATGTACCAGCGTTTCCATTGGGTGAGACACTATGGGATATGACGTCACTCCTAGCAATGAAGTAAGTGAATTCTGTTACCAACCCGCTCACAAGAAATACACAAGGATACTAGAGGCCTAGGGCCACTTCGTGGCTTCTGACCTGGGGGCTTACGCCCCCAGACCCTCTTTGCTTGATCCAGACCATTGGTCTAACCAATCCAGACCAATGGCTTTGTCACTAACCTACCCTAACCAATCCAGACCAGTGATCAATCAATCAATCAATACTGATCTGCATTTAGGGCAGTTGCCCAGGTGGCAGATTCCCTATTTGTTGTTTTCCTAGCCTTTTCGTAAATGATTTCAAAGAAATTGGAAATTTATTGAACATCTCCCTTGGTAAGTTATTCCAGTCCCTAACTCCCCTTCCTATAAATGAATATTTGCCCCAGTTTGTCCTCTTGATTTCTAACTTTATCTTCATATTGTGATCATTCCTACTTTTATAAACGCCATTCAAACTTATTCGTCTACTAATGTCATTCCACGCCATATCTCCGCTGATAGCTCGGAACATACCACTTATTATTATTACATGTAATAACTTAATGTTATTATTTCAATCACATACCACTTAGTCGAGCAGCTCTTCTTCTTTCTCTCAATTCTTCCCAACCCAAACATTGCAACATTTTTGTAACGCTACTCTTTTGTCGGAAATCACCCAGAACAAATTGAGCTGCTTTTCTTTGGATTTTTTCCAGTTCTTGAATCAGGTAATCCTGGTGAGGGTCTCATACACTGGAACCATACTCTAGTTGGGGTCTTACCAGAGACTTATATGCCCTCTCCTTTACATCCCCTAAACACCCTCATAACCATGTGCAGACATCTGTACCCTTTATTTACAATCCCATTTATGTGATTACCCCAATGAGGATCTTTCCTTATATTAACACCTAGATACTTACAATGATCCCCAAAAGGAACTTTCACACCATCAACGCAGTAATTAAAACTGAGAGGACTTTACCTATTTGTGAAACTCACAACCTGACTTTTAACCCCTTTATCAACATACCATTGCCTGCTGTCCATCTCACACCATTTTCGAGGTCACGTTGCAGTTGCTCACAATCTTGTAAATTATTTATCACTCTGTAGAGAATAACATCATCCGCAAAAAGCCTTACCTCCGATTCCACTCCTTTACTCATATCATTTATATATATAAGAAAACATAAAGGTTCGATAATACTGCCTTGAAGAATTCCCCTCTTAATCATTACAGGGTCAGATAAAGCTTCACCTACTCTAATTCTCTGAGATCTATTTTCTAGAAATATAGCAACCCATTCAGTCACTCTTTTGTCTAGTCCATTTGCACTCATTTTTGCCAGTAGTCTCCCATGATCCACCCTATCAAATGCCTTAGACAGGTCAATCGCGATACAGTCCATTTGACCTCCAGAATCCAAGATATCTGCTATATCTTGCTGGAATCCTACAAGTTGAGCTTCAGTGGAATAACCTTTCCTAAAACCGAATTGCCTTCTATCGAACCAGTTATTAATTTCACAAACAAGTCTTAATATAATCAGAAAGAATACCTTCCCAAAGCTTACATACAATGCATGTCAAACTTACTGGCCTGTAATTTTCAGCTTTATGTCTATCACCCTTTCTTTTATACACAGGGGCAACTATAGCAACTCTCCATCCATCTGGTATAGCTCTTCCGACCAAACAATAATCAAATAAGTACTTCAGATATGGTACTATATCCCAACCCATTGTCTTTAGTATATCCCCAGAAATCTGATCAATTCCAGTCGCTTTTCTAGTTTTAAACTTTTGTATCTTATTGTAAATGTCATTGTTATCATATGTAAATTTTATTACTTCTTTGGCTTTAGTCTCCTCCCCTGTCTCGACATTATCCTTGTAACCAACAATCTTTACATACTGCTGACTGAATGGAGGTGTCACACGGGATACTAGAGGCCTAGGGCCGCTTCGCGGCTTCTAACGTGGGGGCTTACGCCCCCAGACCTCCTTTGCTTGATCCAGACCAATGGTCTAACCAATCCAGACCAATGGCTTTGTCACTAACCTACCCTAACCAATCCAGACCAATGGAGGTGTCATGCGGGATACTAGAGGCCTAGGGCCGCTTCGCGGCTTCTAACCTGGGGGCTTATACCCCCAGACCCTCTTTGCTTGATCCAGACCAATGGTCTAACCAATCCAGACCAATGGCTTTGTCACTAACCTACCCTAACCAATCCAGACCAATGGAGGTGTCACGCGGGATACTAGAGGCCTAGGGCCGCTTCGCGGCTTCTAACCTGGGGGCTTATGACCCCAGACCTCCTTTGCTTGATCCAGACCAATGGCTTTGCCACTGACCAAGGGTCTAACCAATCCAGACCAATGCCCGTGTCACTAACCTACCCTAACCAATCCAGACCACTGGAGGTGTCACACGGGATACTAGAGGCCTAGGGCCGCTTCGCGGCTTCTAACGGGATACTAGAGGCCTAGGGCCGCTTCGCGGCTTCTAACCTGGGGGCTTATGTCCCCAGACCCCCTTTGCTTGATCCAGGCCATTGGTCTAACCAATCCAGACCAATGGCTTTGTCACTAACCTACCCTAACCAATCCAGACCAATGGAGCTGTTGCGCGGGATACTAGAGGCCTAGGGCTGCTTCACGGCTTCTAACGTGGGGGCTTACACCCCCAGACCCTCTTTGCTTCATCCAGACCAATGGTCTAACCAATCCAGATCAATGGCTTTGCCACTGACCAATGGTCTAACCAATCCAGACCAATGGCTTTGTCACTAACCCACCCTAACCAATCCAAACCACTGGACGTGTCACGCGGGATACTAGAGGCCTAGGGCCGCTTCGCGGCTTCTAACCTGGGGGCTTACACCCCCATACCCTCTTTGCTTGATCCAGACCAATGGTCTAACCAATCCAGACCAATGGCTTTGCCACTGACCAATGGTCTAACCAATCCAGACCAATGGCTTTGTCACTAACCTACCCTAACCAATCCAGACCAATGGAGGTGTCACCCGGGATACTAGAGGCCTAGGGCCGCTTCGCGGCTTCTAACCTGGGGCTTACACCTCCAAACCCCCTTTGCTTGATCCAGACCAATGGTCTAACCAATCCAGACCAATGGCTTTGTCACTAACCCACCCTAACCAATCCAGACCAATGGAGGTGTCACACGGGATACTAGAGGCCTAGGGCCGCTTTGCGGCTTCTAACCTGGGGGCTTACACCCCCAGACCCTCTTTGTTTGATCCAGACCAATGGTCTAACCAATCCAGACCAATGGCTTTGTCACTAACCCACCCTAACCAATCCAGACCAATGGAGGCGTCACACGGGATACTAGAGGCCTAGGGCCGCTTCGCGGCTTCTAACCTGGGGGCTTATGGGTGTCCCCAGACCCCTTTGCTTGATCCAGGCCATTGGTCTAACCAGTCCAGACCAATGGCTTTGTCACTAACCTACCCTAACCAATCCAGACCAATGGAGGTGTCACGCGGGATACTAGAGGCCTAGGGCTGCTTCACGGCTTCTAACGTGGGGGCTTACACCCCCAGACCCTCTTTGCTTCATCCAGACCAATGGCTTTGCCACTGACCAATGGTCTAACCAATCCAGACCAATGGCTTTGTCACTAACCCACCCTAACCAATCCAGACCACTGGAGGTGTCACGCGGGATACTAGAGGCCTAGGGCCGCTTCGCGGCTTCTAACCTGGGGGCTTACACCCCCAGACCCTCTTTGCTTGATCCAGACCAATGGTCTAACCAATCCAGACCAATGTTTTGCCACTGACCAATGGTCTAACCAATCCAGACCAATGGCTTTGTCACTAACCTACCCTAACCAATCCAGACCAATGGAGGTGTCACCCGGGATACTAGAGGCCTAGGGCCGCTTCGCGGCTTCTAACCTGGGGGCTTACACCTCCAAACCCTCTTTGCTTGATCCAGACCAATGGTCTAACCAATCCAGACCAATGGGTTTGCCACTGACCAATGGTCTAACCAATCCAGACCAATGGCTTTGTCACTAACCCACCCTAACCAATCCAGACCAATGGAGGTGTCACACGGGATACTAGAGGCCTAGGGCCGCTTTGCGGCTTCTAACCTGGGGGCTTACACCCCCAGACCCTCTTTGCTTGATCCAGACCAATGGTCTAACCAATCCAGACCAATGGCTTTGCCACTGACCAATGGTCTAACCAATCCAGACCAATGGCTTTGTCACTAACCCACCCTAACCAATCCAGACCAATGGAGGTGTCACGCGGGATACTAGAGGCCTAGGGCCGCTTTGCGGCTTCTAACCTGGGGGCTTACACCCCCAGACCCTCTTTGCTTCATCCAGACCAATGGCTTTGCCACTAATCTCATCTAACCAATCCAGACCAATAGAGGTATCACGTGGGATACTAGAGGCCTAGGGCCGCTTTGCGGCTTCTAACCTGGGGGCTTACGCCCCCAGACCCTCTTTGCTTGTTCCAGACCAATGGTCTAACCAATCCAGACCAATGGCTTTGCCTCTGACCAATGGTCTGACCAATCCAGACCACTGGCTTTTCACTAACCTACTGTGACGAGATTCGTAAATAAAAGTAGTGCCGCTTCACTAGGACTAGTTCTTTATATGAACAGTTGTCAGCTCTGTCCACCGCACGACCGAGCTCGATAGCTGCAGTCACTTAAGATGCGGCCAGTATCCAGTATTCGGGAGATAGTAGGTTCGAACCCCACTGTCGACAGCCCTGAAAATGGTTTTCCGGGGTTTCCCATTTTCATACCAAGCAAATGCTGGGGCTGTACCTTAATTAAGGGCACGGCCGCTTCCTTCCCACTTCTAGCCCTTTCCTGTCCCATCGTCGCCATAAGACCTATCTGTGTCAGTGCGACGTAAAGCAACTAGCAAAATAAAAAAAAAAGTCCACCGCACGATCAAGTCCTTCGCGAGAAGTGAGCGAGAGAGAAACAAATGACAGTGCAAATCACGCCTGGATGTGTGGCGCTGGAAAATGTAAGCTGTTCTGAACTTTTACCCCAGAAACTTGATGGGAAGTCGTCATACATCTTTTCCTCATTTGAAGACTGTTGCCTTCTATCAGTCACAATCAAGTTGGGGAGTTTTCATTATGATGGTAGGCCCACTTGTCTACTGGCGATCAAAATCGTGTTGGGCATTGTTCATTATAATTGCGGACGCTCAGTCTCCACCTGCCTTTTTACATCTTCAAAAAGACTATCTTTGTGGTTTTATCAGCTGAAGTCAACAAAGGTCATTACAAGGGTATCAGTAGGAAGATCGCGATTAAAAGCAATGCTACCACATAAATACTTGATCAAATGAAAAAACACACATTTTCTCATTTTTAACAAACTAAGAACATAGTCTTATCATAGTCGGTACGGTAAAACAGAATAAGACACAAATTATCGAAAACTGTATTCTCTACGACCTATGTTATATAGTACTTTTTGGTTAGACCAATAACGTAGTTGTAATTAAAAATTAAAACTTTTGACTCCTCCCCCTAAACTACCATTTCAACCAGGGCGAATAACATTATTTATAGCGTAGACTGTAGATTTCCCGACTTAACATACCGATTTTCATTAAATTCTCTTCTCCCATTTTTCTCATGGCTCGGCGTTGATTTGGACTTAGCGACAAAAATTCAAATTCATAAATATCACTGTTATCATAGCCTGTACGTTAAAAATGTATGACATAAATGATCGAAAATTTAATTCAGCGTAACTTTAGTTATGTAGTATTTATCGATAGGACCACTAATAACATAAATATTTGAGAATTATATTTTAGTCCGTCCCCTAAACTACCACTTGCGCTCACTTGCCTTTTAAACGACACATGCCCGTTGTGTCCAGAGGAAAGAAACCTACTGACGACACTCATTATCACCAGGACGGGCCAACTGACAACCCTCATTATCACTAGGGCGGGCCAAGTGTTGGGATCAGAAGTTGCCGCATGAGTATACATTCATTGTCGGGAGTGTATCCCTTGATGTGATTTATATGGATTCTACAAAAGATTTTATTAGCTTGATTATGAAATTCTGTTAGTGAAATGTTCAAATTTTGGCCCCTCCTCTCAATTAAGTTTTTTCTTCTTTTCTATCAAATTGGCTGCTGTATGTAATGTTTAACCGGACAATCTCCTTCCAGCACCATATTTGGTCAGGTATACCTCAAGGGTCAAATCTAGGCTCTTTGTTCTTTTTATTGTTCATTAACGATTTGTCAGTCGGCCCCGCGGTGCAGGGGGCAACATGTCCGCCTCTCACCCGGCTGTCCCGGGTTTGATTCTCGGCTGGGTCAGTGGTTTTAATCGTAAATGATTAATAATCTGGCCTGGGGACTGGGTGTTTGTATCGTCCTTAACGTTCCTTTCCTCACATTCAACACTTTACACTTCCGTCACTAACAAAATACACACAGCTTCCTCAGATATGGTGCAAGTAGGGGCAAAAGACCTTTCTCGGTCAAAACCCCGAACAAGTAGCATTAAAAAAAAAAAAATAAAAAAATAATTGTCAACAGTTGTTAATCATTCTCAATGTCTTCTATGAGCTGATGACGTCATATTGGTTGATGACATTTCAAATAACTACTTGAATTACTACTGAATGTTAATAACTGCTCTCGGTGGAGCATTAAAAGTAAACTACATTTCAACTATTAGAAAGGTTTTTTGTTTTATAATTCATTAGAAAAAAGGGCCCCTATTTGTTTAATTATTTAATAAATGCACAAACAATTCAGAGTAAATAGCATAAACGGTGTGGGTATGTATTGTGATAGCCTCTATTTTCATATCTGTACGGAAAAAATGACAAAGTATATACAGTCAAACCTCTCTTCTGTGGATACCGTCATTTCTGAGGGAAAATGTCCATTAAGGGAGGTGTCCACTGAAACAAGTTTGTAAAAAAATAATCGGGCGTTTTAACGGCAAAGAACATCAACCTTAAATATAAGCATATACTGTACATCTATATTTTGATTATTCTATATCATTTCTTTTTAAATATTTCTGTAGGAGATATTACAAGTGATTTTACTTCCTTTACAAACATTAGAGCTTTGTGAAGTAATCATTAAGCTTTGTCCGTGTAAATTTAGGATGTTTTCTTAACTGCGATATTCTTGAAAAGGGAGTAAAATCTGTTAAATGGTTTCAGTGTGCTACCGCTGTACTCACGGTCCAGCATGAAACAGTAGTTCTTCATCTTTTTAAGCATATTTAGTCCCTGCTTCACTGACAGAATTGCTTCTTGTTTTTCTTCCGCCTTACTATCGTAGTCACTTTTTGTTCCTGATTCGGGCTCTGTGAAACGAAAATATGTTTTATTCAAAATGCTCCTTTTGTCCACTAGTGAAGGCTGCTGGGTATAACTAGAAATGTTTATGAAGTGCAGTGAATGAAATTAGAACTGTAATTGTAAGTTAAAAGAATTAAAAACTGTCTTCTCATGAGAAAATAATGAATGATAAGTTGAGATGCAAACAATCATACCTTATAATACATGTAACACACAATTACTGTATGTCTTTCCCAAATTTCCATGTCCTTTCTACTACTTGTCTAGCTGTAAATATGGCACCAATAGTTGATCTTCCAGGTATAAATCCTTGTTGTTCTTCTGTTAATTGTGAATCTATCTTGTTCTTGATTTTTTTGTGGGATTATCTTTTCATAAATCTTCACGCAATGATGCAGTTCTCACAAAGTGCCTTATTACCTTTTTTAAAAATAGGTACCTTAATTGCCCTTGTCCAATCATCAGAAATCTCTCCGTTAGTTCATACTATCTTTATTATTCTATACAGCCACTGCATTCTAATAGGTCCTGCAGCTTTAATCATTTCCACTATGATGTCATCTTTTCCAGGAGCTTTGCCAGTTTTCATTTCTAATACAGCTTTTTCTACATCAGACATTTGTAGATCTTCCCTTCCTATTTCATTTGATTGTTTATTTTTCTCTTCCACTGTAATGGTGATATTTATTTTATCTTCATCTATTTCCTTGGTTCATTTGTTTCATTTTGTCCTTCATATAGATGTTGGAAGTATTCCTTCCATACTTTCAAAACTTTTTTTCTTCCCATACAGGTTTTCTTTCCATCTTTGTTGATGACTTTTGATGTATTTTCTCTTTGCTTCCTTCTGTTACCTAATATACAGTGTAATATTTTCTTGTCATTCTTATAATCCTCTTCTATCTCTTTTGTAAATTTTTCCCAGGACATCTTTTTAGCCAATGCTATCATTTTCCGTGCTGCTCTGCTTAGTCGTTTCCATTTGTCTCTCCATGCGTTATTCTTCTTCTTGACTGCATCTGCAATTCTCTCATTTCACCATGGAGTATCTTTGTGTTATCTTTAGGAAGTTGAGTTTTAATCTTTTTCCTGTATATCTCTTGGATTTCTCTACCTTTAAGTTTCCGGCATTTTATTTTTGGTTATCTTTTCCCCCTATATTTACCCCTTCTGAATTTCATCAATGTCCCCACCAATTATCTGTGGTCACCATCAAGATTAATGCTTGGTATCAGTTTCACGTATTTCAAGCATCTTCTGATTCCTTCCATTATTATTATTATATAATCAATTATGGATTTCTGTTGAAAGTTCCAACTGTATCTGGTATACTTGTGACTCTCTCTTTCCTTACACCACCCATTACCAATGATCCATTTATTTCTCAGACACATATTTAATAACATCTCCCCTTCATAATTTCTTTGATCTTCTCTGTGGCTTCTTATAACTGTTTCATATTCTCCTTTATCAAAACAACTCTAGCATTGAAGTCTCCTATAATCACATTCTTGTTAGATATTACAGCATCCTCTAGTTTAGTGATAAACTCGTCCTTTTCATCTATTTCACAACCGATTTGAGGAGCATAAACCTGGATTATATCAAGGATATTTCCTTCCATCATTACCTGAACTTCAATTATTCTGTCACGAATATAATCCATATTGAGTACTTGTTTGCCAGTTCTTTAGCCACTATTATTGCAACACCATTTCTTCTTTTCTCTCTTCCTGGCCACCACATTTCATATCATGTCTCCATCACCTTACTACCACTCCCTTTTTTCTTATTTAACTTAGTCCCAGTATCGGTATGTTTCTCTCTGTCATTATCCGTGTGATTTCTTGAATTCTTGCATCCTTTTCTAAGGATACTACATTAATAGTCTTAATTCTTATACATTTCTTTGAACAGATTTGTCTATTATCGGAGCCATTATGGCTGTCATACCTGACAGATCTGCACAAAAGCTTTGTCACTTTTGGTATTGGTTTTACATTCGATCGGAGGCTCGTTTGATTGTTGAAAGCGATCTTAATATGCTACCACTGGCTTGCTAGGCCTATCATGGATGTTTGCGTTAATATTTGTTGTGCCACAAACCTGCTACGTTGGCGAAGAGGGGGGAGAGAGGATACTCCCACGTGGCGCGTCCCAGGTGGCGGATAGGGGGGGTCCTAACCGGCTTGCCGGTGGACTTCAGGGAAATAAAATACCTCTCACGGACCAAACACACAACCCCCTGTGGGTGGGGGTCGCAGATGAAGAACACACTCACGATATCCCTTGCCTGTCGTAAGAGGCGACTAAAAGCGGCGACCAAGGGATGATTATATCAGAACCATGAAACTACTTGTGATTAGTACCACCATGCGGGGAACACCATGGGTCATTTTTACTTGCGCGTAGTGCCACTATGTTCGGTACCAAATAGGTATGTGATTAGTAGCTGTACCGGTTGGTACACCTATACGCCGCACATTTGAATTTTCTGCCTTAAAGTACTCCTCTACAGCCGAAACTCTGAACTTTAAAACTGAAATAATTCAACCGTTTATCAGAAGATGTCACTGTGTTAATTTTGAATTGTTTTTGTTTACTAATTATCAAGAAGTGTGGACATTCTCTCACAGATGTCTCTACCAAAAACTATGATCATGCATCCTGGTGCGAAGTGAAGGAACTTTTCTTGAAGATATTTTGTATTCATAAGTTGTTGTCGTTACTAAATTTCGTTCTTTCGTTGGTGGGTTGGCAATATTAATCCTTTCTTTCCGCCTGTTTTGAATTTACCCAATCAGTAATTTCCATAATTAATTTCCCTCCAATCACAGGTTTCTTCTTCATTTTTGATTTGTAACTTTTAGCCGACCAATAAACGCATGTAGGTGTGTCTTAATTATTCCTGAAAGGTCTCGAATCTTCCGCAAGGGTATAAAAGCTGCTGATTTTCTGGTCTCTCAGCCACTCGTACAACATCTGGCTTAGTGTATGGAAGAATAGCAGGAGGCGGGAAGCGCCTCTTTCATAAGTCAGCAGCCCTTCAAAAGGTAATGGCCGTTTAACATCTTTATTTTCTTGCTAGCTCAGAAGTTTAATCCTCGGGGAAGGTCCGAAACCGTTTTTGATGTAACCTATACCATTTCGATGTAAAATTTTCATGTTACTCTTAACTGTAAATCGGGGATAGAGAGTGCTTTGCCCTCTCGAGCTCCCTTTCATTTTGATCTGAGGTGACTACGTTTTCGTAACCAATTTCCTTCTCTTTCTGAATGTATTAAAATTTTCTTACACAAGTCACCTCCCTAGTGCGGGAATAGCCCCTGTTGAATTGGCCTAGCGCCACTTAGGTTAACAAGCTTTCATGTAGGAGTGCAAGTACTCGCCTCCATTCATTTTTGTATTTTTGGGCCATTAACTTTACCCGTTTTGTTTTCCTTCCTGCGAAGGCCCAGTAGATTGGGTACGAGATACCCCTGTTTATATTTGTAAGTTGTGCCTCGATGGCAGTTAATTGTAAAGTACGGTGTTGCCTTCAATAGGCTTGAAAATTGAGAGCAGGTCAGCTCTTTGTTTGTGGTAAAAGTGCCTCTAGGAGGCTCGGTATGGTTTTTGGAGCTTATGCTCCTGGTGTGAAGGGGATTTCTGCCCTTTGAACAAATGTGTAATGGTGGGCTTATTGCCCAAGGATTCTGAAATTTGGGGCTCAAAGCCCAGAATTTGTAAAGGTCCCGGAACTGGTGTTTGAGTTTGTAAAATTATACTTGTACCTGATTTTTCATTGTTATTTCACCTAGTGAAAAATTGTTAAATCTTGTTGTCTTTTGAAAATATAACCTTTATTGAAAAGGGAAGGGCAGAGTCTGGGGTAGGGTTCTTTATCAGGAATACCATTGCACGCAACATAGTTTCGGTTAGGCACGTAAATGAGCGAATGATGTGGGTAGATTTGTCAGTGGGAGGAATTAGGACAAGGATTGTGTCTGTGTATTCACCATGCGAGGGTGCAGATGAGGATGAAGTTGAAAAGTTTTATGAAGCATTGAGTGACATTGTGGTCAGGGTCAACAGCAAGGATAGAATAGTGCTAATGGGCGATTTCAATGCGAGAGTTGGGAATAGAACTGAAGGATACGAAAGGGTGATTGGTAAATGTGGGGAAGATGTGGAAGCTAATGGGAATGGGAAGCGTTTGCTGGACTTCTGTGCTAGTATGGGTTTAGCTGTTACGAATACATTCTTCAAGCATAAGGCTATTCACCGCTACACATGGGAGGCTAGGGGTACCAGATCCATAATAGACTATATCTTAACAGACTTTGAATTCAGGAAATCTTTTAGGAATGTACGAGTTTTTCGGGGATTTTTCGATGATACAGACCACTATCTGATCTGTAGTGAACTAAGTATCTCTAGGCCTAGGGTAGAGAAAGTGAAATCTGTCTGCAAACGAATAAGGGTAGAAAATCTCCAGGATGAGGAAATTAGACAGAAGTACATGGATATGATTAGTGAGAAGTTTCGAACAGTAGACAGTAAGCAGGTTCAGGATATAGAAAGTGAATGGGTGGCATACAGGGATGCTGTAGTAGAAACAGCAAGGGAATGCCTAGGAACAACTGTGTGTAAAGATGGGAAAAGGCGAACATCTTGGTGGAATGATGAAGTGAGAGCAGCCTGTAAACGTAAAAAGAAGGCTTATCAGAAATGGCTCCAAACAAGGGCCGAGGCAGACAGGGATTTGTACGTAGATGAAAGAAACAGAGCGAAACAAATAGTTGTTGAATCCAAAAAGAAGTCATGGGAAGATTTTGGTAATAACCTGGAAAGGCTAGGTCAAGCAGCAGGGAAACCTTTCTGGACAGTAATAAAGAATCTTAGGAAGGGAGGGAAAAAGGAAATGAACAGTGTTTTGAGTAATTCAGGTGAACTCATAATAGATCCCAGGGAATCACTGGAGAGGTGGAGGGAATATTTTGAACATCTTCTCAATGTAAAAGGAAATCATCATGGTGGTGTTGCAAACAGCCAAGCTCATGGGGAGGAGGAAAATGATGTTGGTGAAATTATGCTTGAGGAAGTGGAAAGGATAGTAAATAAACTCCATTGTCATAAGGCAGCAGGAATAGATGAAATTAGACCTGAAATGGTGAAGTATAGTGGGAAGGCAGGGATGAAATGGCTTCATAAAGTAGTAAAATTAGCGTGGAGTGTTGGTAAGGTACCTTCAGATTGGACAAAAGCAGTAATTGCACCTACCTATAAGCAAGGGAACAGGAAGGATTGCAATAACTATCGAGGTATCTCATTGATTAGTATACCAGGCAAAGTATTCACTGGCATCTTGGAAGGGAGGGTGCGATCAGTCGTTGAGAGAAAGTTGGATGAAAACCAGTGTGGTTTCAGACCACAGAGAGGCTGTCAGGATCAGATTTTCAGTATGCGCCAGGTAATTGAAAAATGCTACGAGAGGAATAGGCAGTTGTGTTTATGTTTCGTAGATCTAGAGAAAGCATATGACAGGGTACCGAGGGAAAAGATGTTCGCTATACTGGGGGACTATGGAATTAAAGGTAGATTATTAAAATCAATCAAAGGCATTTATGTTGACAATTGGGCTTCAGTGAGAATTGATGGTAGAATGAGTTCTTGGTTCAGGGTACTTACAGGAGTTAGACAAGGCTGTAATCTTTCACCTTTGCTGTTTGTAGTTTACATGGATCATATGCTGAAAGGTATAAAGTGGCAGGGAGGGATTCAGTTAGGTGGAAATGTAGTAAATAGTTTGGCCTATGCTGGATAAGATATTTTTGAGAACTGGGAGATGTAAGTCGATGTGCTGTATCGGGTCCGTGGTGGGTCTCAAACCAGAAACAGGGCGATCACAAAGATCAATTCGACCTTGTTCATGAATGCCATGCAGCTATGCCAGGCTATGCAAGTTTTCCCAGCAGCTTAAAGACAGCCTCGGCACCCGAACGTGGCAGGGTTACAATTCCAGAGAGCAGCTAACAAAAGCTAAATGATGAACAGAGGGTATATAGCCTTGCGTTTACTGAGGACAATGTACTACATGATTAGTCAAATATATTCTGTGACTAGACCACATTTTTCTCAGAGAGCAATGGGCTGGTATGTCTGTTTCGCCCTTTCAGTACCCAACACAATCCAGCATGCATGGCCGAGCACCGCTGCTCTGGCTGTGTATCTGTCGTGTGTTGGGGTTGGATAAGTTCTGGCAAGATAGGAATGTAGCACCAAACAGAGCAACAGCTTAACACCAGGCAGTATGTGCACATTTTAGTTCATCCTGCTGGTGTTATACAATTTCAGCACGGCCTGTCTCCAATCCACACACATCCTGATTAGTTCAGGAATGGTCTGCAAGGCAAGGTTAAGTCAAGCTTATTGACTGGCCTCCTTGTGGGGCAGACATGAATCCCATTGAGAACGTGGGGGCTGTGATGAAGAGAATAAGGGTGGAGACCTGGCCTGATCTCATGCCAAACACAAATGATGCTCTCTGGGATGTTGTTAGTATGGGCTGGATTGAGGTGGCAGGTAATGAAAATACATATCAATTCCATGGCCACATGCCTGGAAGAGGTCATGCACAATGGCAATGCAGGTGTTAAAAAGGGAAGGGCAGAGCTGGGGTAGGGCTGTATATCAGGAATACCATTGCACGCAACATAGTTTCTGTCAGGCACATAAACGAGCGAATGATTTGGATAGATTTGGCAGTTGGAGGAATTAGGACAAGAATTGTCTCAGTGTATTCACCATGTGAGGGTGCAGATGACGATGAAGTTGACAAGTTTTATGAAGCATTGAGTGACATCGTGGTCAGGGTCAACAGCAAGAATAGAATAGTGCTAATGGGCGATTTCGATGTGAGAGATGGAAATAGAACTGAAGGATATGAAAGGGTGATTGGTAAATGTGGGGAAGATATGGAAGCTAACAGGAATGGGAAGCGTCTGCTGAACTTCCGTGCTAGTATGGGTTTAGCAGTTACGAATACATTCTTAAGCATAAGGCTACTCATCGCTACACATGGGAGACTAGGGGTACCAGATCCATAATAGTCTATATCTTAACAGACTTCGAATTCAGGAAATCTGTTAGGAATGTACAGGTTTTTCAGGGATTTTTCGATGATACAGACCACTATCTGATCTGTAGTGAACTAAGTATCTCTAGGCCTAGGATAGAGAAAGTGAAATTTGCCTGCAAACGAATATGGGTAGAAAATCTCTAGGACGAGGAAATTAAACAGGAGTACGTGGATATAATCGGTGAGAAGTTCTGAACAGTGGACAGTAAGCAGGTTCAGGATATAGAAAGTGAATGGGTGGCATACAGGGATGCTGTAGTAGAAACAGCAAGGGAATGCCTAGGAACAACTGTGTGTAAAGATGGGAAAAGGCGAACATCTTGGTGGAATGATGAAGTGAGAGCAGCCTGTAAACGTAAAAAGAAGGCTTATCAGAAATGGCTCCAAACAAGGGCCGAGGCAGACAGGGATTTGTACGTAGATGAAAGAAACAGAGCGAAACAAATAGTTGTTGAATCCAAAAAGAAGTCATGGGAAGATTTTGGTAATAACCTGGAAAGGCTAGGTCAAGCAGCAGGGAAACCTTTCTGGACAGTAATAAAGAATCTTAGGAAGGGAGGGAAAAAGGAAATGAACAGTGTTTTGAGTAATTCAGGTGAACTCATAATAGATCCCAGGGAATCACTGGAGAGGTGGAGGGAATATTTTGAACATCTTCTCAATGTAAAAGGAAATCATCATGGTGGTGTTGCAAACAGCCAAGCTCATGGGGAGGAGGAAAATGATGTTGGTGAAATTATGCTTGAGGAAGTGGAAAGGATAGTAAATAAACTCCATTGTCATAAGGCAGCAGGAATAGATGAAATTAGACCTGAAATGGTGAAGTATAGTGGGAAGGCAGGGATGAAATGGCTTCATAAAGTAGTAAAATTAGCGTGGAGTGTTGGTAAGGTACCTTCAGATTGGACAAAAGCAGTAATTGCACCTACCTATAAGCAAGGGAACAGGAAGGATTGCAATAACTATCGAGGTATCTCATTGATTAGTATACCAGGCAAAGTATTCACTGGCATCTTGGAAGGGAGGGTGCGATCAGTCGTTGAGAGAAAGTTGGATGAAAACCAGTGTGGTTTCAGACCACAGAGAGGCTGTCAGGATCAGATTTTCAGTATGCGCCAGGTAATTGAAAAATGCTACGAGAGGAATAGGCAGTTGTGTTTATGTTTCGTAGATCTAGAGAAAGCATATGACAGGGTACCGAGGGAAAAGATGTTCGCTATACTGGGGGACTATGGAATTAAAGGTAGATTATTAAAATCAATCAAAGGCATTTATGTTGACAATTGGGCTTCAGTGAGAATTGATGGTAGAATGAGTTCTTGGTTCAGGGTACTTACAGGAGTTAGACAAGGCTGTAATCTTTCACCTTTGCTGTTTGTAGTTTACATGGATCATATGCTGAAAGGTATAAAGTGGCAGGGAGGGATTCAGTTAGGTGGAAATGTAGTAAATAGTTTGGCCTATGCTGACGACTTGGTCTTAATGGCAGACTGTGCCGAAAGCCTGCAGTCTAACATCTTAGAACTTGAAAATAGGTGCAATGAGTATGGTATGAAAATTAGCCTCTCGAAGACTAAATTGATGTCAGTAGATAAGAAATTCAACAGAATTGAATGTCAGATTGGTGATAAAAAGCTAGAACAGGTCGATAATTTCAAGTATTTAGGTTGTGTTTTTTCGCAGGATGGTAATATAGTAAGCGAGATTGAATCAAGGTGTAGTAAAGCTAATGCAGTGAGCTTGCAGTTGCGATCAGCAGTATTCTGTAAGAAGGAAGTCAGCTCCCAGACGAAACTATCTTTACATCGGTCTGTTTTCAGACCAACTTTGCTTTACGGGAGCGAAAGCTGGGTGGACTGAGGATATCTTATTCATAAGTTAGAAGTAACAGACATGAAAGTAGCAAGAATGATTGCTGGTACAAACAGGTGGGAACAATGCCAGGTTGGTACTCGTAATGAGGAGATAAAGGCTAATTTAGGAATGAACTCGATTGATGAAGCTGTACGCATAAACCGGCTTCGGTGGTGGGGTCATGTGAGGCGAATGGAGGAGGATAGGTTACCTAGGAGAATAATGGACTCTGTTATGGAGGGTAAGAGAAGTAGAGGGAGACCAAGACGATGATGGATAGACTCGGTTTCTAACGATTTAAAGATAAGAGGTATAGAACTAAATGAGGCCACAACACTAGTTGCAAATCGAGGATTGTGCCGACATTTAGTAAATTCTCAGAGGCTTGCAGACTGAACGCTGAAAGGCATAACAGTCTATAATGATAATGTATGTATGTATTGAAATTTTAATTCATCTTTCGGACTTGTAGTTAGACCCATTCCTGCCCGCACCTTCTTTCACATCTGCTGTTCCACAGATATCTCGGAACAGTAGCAAACGAGAGCACGACGGCTTTTACAGTACCTGTGATTAGTAGCACTAGATAAGCGACACCATGGGATGATGGAACCCATGGTTCTGGCTTGCTTATGATTAGTACCCACTATATGAGGAACACTACGGTATAGTAAGAGTCCCTGTGTTTAGTACACTTATGTGATGAACACCATAGGTTTGCATTGCCTGTAAATGGCGCCGCATTATGCGAAGACGTGTCTGTAATACATGTGCGAATGTTATTACCTGTGAGTAGTACCATAATGTGTGGAATCCTGCGAGTCTACATTACTTTTGGTTAGTACCGCAACATGACAAATACCATGGTTCTACTTTTCTAGCGATAAGTACCATTATGAGGGGCCGCTGACTTGGATTTTGGACTCCTTCCAACTACAAGCATCATCGATTCAGTATTGTGGTATAGAAGGAGTCCCTTGGTCAGTGATACTAGTGTTTTACGCCAGCTTCTGTGCATGTGGGGCACTGTGGGTCGGTTCCACTGATCGTTTTAAATTCATATTCATCCATTCAATCTTCGTCTTCACGTTTTGAATTCTGGTCAGTGGAGGATTTTGTACTTTTAATTTGTCATTCCATTTCGTACCATTAGGGGCCGATGACCTCGATGTTAGGCCCTTTTAAACAACAGGCATCATCATCAATATTTGTTATGCACTAGCTGTTCGGTACCGGACATGCATTTCCTCATGCTATAGCAGCTCTCCATTAATTTGGTATAGCTCCTTCATGCAAATAGTAATCAGATGAGTACTTCAGATATGTTACTATAATATACAAACCCATTGCATTTAGTATATCCCCAGAAATCTTATCAGTTCCAGGTTCCTTTCTAGTTTTCAACTTTTGTATCTTTTTGTAGATACAATATCTTCATTATCATAGTGAAACACCCCCGCCCCCCAATCTATTATCGGGAAATGATGTTAGGCTAGATAACGCCATAGGGCAACGTGCACAATAAGGATGAAAACAAACATTAAACAGCACACACCTTCATGTGAATAACTTACCAAACACAAGTGGAAGCCACCAACATAGAAGCAAGACCCAACCCATATTAAAATAAAGGTCAAGACCCCAGGAAATGCTGAGATAATAACAAAAAATAACACCAATTTTTTAAGAAAAAACAGTATAATAAATTAAAAGATATAACATAAAATAAACATTGAAAACTTTAAAATGTTGTTAAAATTAAGAAAACTTTAAATATGAGCAAACAGAACAGTCATTGAATAAATAAAAATTTATAACATGTGAATGAAATTAAATATACTGTTCTAAAATAATTCTATTTCATCAAAAATTAAAATGGTGCACCATACCTAAGTTTATCTTAACCAGTTACTAAAAATACATTATGTTAAAATTAAAAATAAAACATTTTTAATGAAGAATGAAAAATGGATTGGATAGCCTTGAGAGGCTTCTGACAGTCCCCAGTGAAAGGGTCATTCACCCGCAATACCCACAGAAACATAGTTCCACAACTCATCACTTGAAATTAGAACATAGACATATCCTGACAAAAATGTTTAACACAAACCTGCACAAAATTAGAAAAATTTTAACTCAAATAAATTAAACTTAAATGACAAGCACAATCCAACGGCAATAAAATCAACAAATTTACAACCCATAGTCAATAAGCTAAAGAACGAGGCAGTACAAGTATCCCTAGGCGTCAACACAGCAGGAGAGTCAAACACGATCACGCCTCTAGACGAAAACAATACATTATTACATTAACGACGCCTCGCAAGAACAAAAGAACATCCCAAGATAAGACAATTAGCCAGTTACATAACTGCCAAGTCACAATAAGATAACCCAACAATGTGAAGAAAAGATAAGAACCACGAACGTCAGATACCTTACAGTAGGGCTGTCCAAAGCCCTCAATGAAAACTGTAATTTTTACAATGACTACCACTTAGAATATTACATATTTAAATATAACGTAGGGACAAACTAACTTAACGTGAAGTATAATTTAATTAATAATACGTACTGATAATCAAAACATATAAGCCTAACCCTTAATGCACAAAAAAAAGAGTGAATTTAATATTTATGAAATTGAATATACTGTTAATAATAATAATAATAATATTTTAAAAACTGTGATAAATAGTGATTAAGTAGCACATAGGTGAATACACGGGCATAAGAGAGTCAAAACATGCGTAATGATAAATCAAAAATGTCAGATCACAATGACAAGATGAAAAAATAAACACCGCTACGGGTAATAAAAACGCAGCAACGACCCACGATAAATTTTGAAGTAGCTACAACACACACATCAAGGAAATAATACCATGATACACACGCCAAAATGCAGAAAAATAAATATATCCAAGGTGAAAATAAAATTTAGAAAGGCAAAGGAAAATTTCAAGTTACCGGACAACAACACCATCTCATTTACGAGGCACCCAGTTGAAGCTTAAACGTCGTACCAAAGCGAACACAAAGACAGAATTCTGATCACAAGAAGTACACCAAAAAAATTAAAATGGCACATTCAGAAAAATGAGTACTTTACATCGTTGTGATATATCCCAGTTTACTCACAGTTATTGACCTGTGACTAGTAACACTCACAGGGAAGAATAAAAGAAATAAAATATTTACACATAGATTACCACATTAATAGTAAGAAGAAATATGAATAACCAATCTCCTGATGGGGTTTACTGTCCTATTTTAACCGGTCTGTCGGTTGTTTCATCGTGTTAAAAGATTGGAAGCCAGACATGGCTACCAGAGGTGTCCACTCCCGAGCAGTTCTAATGAGAGACTGTCACTTTCCGTAGTCGCCCGCACGAGGCAGTAATGTCAGACGATCGTAGCACGCTCTGGAGAGCAGAGTCAGTACAGAATACAAGTTCCAAGTTTCGTGACCAGATGGCATAGGAGTACCTTTTACAGTCTGATACACACCTATATTGCCAACACAGAAATGCAAAGCGCTTAGTGCATTTTTATCGTAGGAGATCAACCGTGCCATACAGACACGCGATTAAATTATATGTCTTGTATAATATTCAGATCCCAAATTTAAAATCTAGATACAGTTGTATCGTCACAATAGATAAATTTCAAAATTTTGCTAGTACCTAGTTACCTCCTCTACCTGGACTTTATAACCAATAATTTTTACATGCTGCTGACTAAATAGTTCTGCTATTTGTAAATACTCACATATACACTCTTGTTCATTGATGATTCCTGGATCCTGCTCCTTCCATAAAGTACCTATACAAATCCTTCAATTTTTCACCAAAATTCCAGCGAGTGCCAATTATGCTTGCTGTAACATTATCCATGGTTGACTTCTTTGCTAAATTCTATTTCATGGGAAGTTCTTTCAATACCTACCTACTTCCACAACCAATTCTAACTCTATTTCTTTCTAGCCTGAACCACCTCCTTAATCTCTTAATTTTTCTGTTGTGATATAATGGAGTCCGTCATTACTTGCCACACTTAAATGTACTTGCCTGTTTTCAGAATCCTCAAAAAATTGTTTAAAATTCTTGTATAGGTTAACATTTTTATTTATCATTCTCCATTGATAATTATTAGTTTTTAAAATTCCCCTCATGCCTTTTTTTATCAGTCGTATGTGGTTTGTTTAATATCCTTACTTTTAAAACTTTCTTTCCTGTTACATTTATTTTTTACTACAAAGAAAATAACTGGATGATCCCTTATCCCACCTATCACTTCAGTTTCTCTATAGAGCTACTGGGGTTTTACCAGCACCACATCCAGAATATTCTTCCCTCTTGTTGGTTCCATAACTTCTTGATTCAGCTGCCCTTCCCAGTATAGCTTAGTTACAGTTTGTTGGTCATGTTTTCTGTGATTCCCCTACCTTCCTAGTTAACAATTGGTAAATTAAGATTACCAGCTACAATCATGTTCCTTTCTGTGTCATTTTCCATGTAGCTGATTATTGCATCAAGTAATTCTGCATCACTGTTTCTCCTTCCATGTTTGTACACCCGAAAAACATAAAGTTGTCTATTATCTTTACATATGAGCTATGTTGTTTGAGTCATCATTTCAAAGACTGATTGATGCAGTTGTCCATGTCACCCTATCCCTGCTAACAAATTTCTACATAACTGCTGCATCCTACATCTGCTTGTCATATTCCTTGGTCTAACCCTACTGTTTTTACCCCCCTGCACCTCCCTCAAAAACCAACTGCACAAGTCCTGGGTGTTTAAAGATGTGTCCTATCATTCTATCTCTTCTTCTCATCAAATTTAGCCACAACGATCTCCTCTCACCAATCCGATTCAGTATTTCTTCATTCGTGATTTGATCTATTCATCTCACCTTCAGCATTCCTCTGTAACACCACATTTCAAAAGCTTCTATTCTCTTTCTTTCTGAGCGAGTTACCGTCTATGTTTCACTTGCATACAATGCCACGCTCCAAACAGAAGTCTTCAAAAACATTTTTCTAATCCCTATATCAATGTTTGAAGTGAGCAAATTTCTTTTCTTAGGAAAGGCCTTCCTTGCTTGTGCTAGCCTGCATTTTATGTCCTCCTTACTTCTGCCATCATTAGTTTTTTTACTACCCAAGTAACAATATTCATCCACTTCCTTTAAGACTTCATTTCCTAATCTAATATTTCTTCCATCACGTGACTTCGTCGACTGCACTCCATTACTTATGTTTTGGATTTATTTATTTTCATCTTGTATTCCTCACTTAAGACTCTGTCCATATCATTCAACAACTTCTCCAGATCTTCTGCTGTCTCAGATTTAATGTAGGATGTCCTTTGAAGGTGACACAGTGCTTCCCACACTGCTGTTTAGAGAACCCAGAAGTTGGTCAGCAGCAGAATGATAGAGAGTTTCCTTGTAAAATTAGAGCACTGTATAGTAGTATGCACTCATCCTTTTTTTGAGCAACTGTACATTTGAGTCTTCTTTTTCCCTTTTTTAAAATACATGCTGTAGCTCTGTCGTATATTTAGTGTTACAAAAAATGGGATGAATTGCAGCTTCTTCCTTCACTTGAATGTTATACCACCCTGACAGGTGACCGAATGTTAGCACTTGCCGCTGCCAGTGAGGGAACTAGGCAGACAGGCCAATGCACCATCCAGCAAGGGGGTAACAGGTATTTCATTGTAAACTAGCTGATGTACCTGTGCTTCGCTAGGGAATTTTGCATTGTATATGAAAATCTGGGTTAGGTAGTGTACACATTGTGATTAAGATTGTATTAAATTGCATAGCTCTTAACGTTACCCTAGAAACGCGATGGGGAATTCACCAAATGTCTTTTCTTATGTGAAGGCTGGGTTAGGGAATTTTCATTGTAATGGTAGGCCCTTTTGCCTTCAGTCAGTCACAATCAAGTTGGGGAGTTTTCATTATAACGACGACACTCACTCTCCTGCATTTTTAATCCTCAGAATGACTGTCTTAGTAGTTTTCCCAACTGAAATCAACATAGGTCATTACAATGATGCCAATAGGAATATCGCGATTAAAAGCAATGTTATTACATGAAATACTCGATCAAATGTAAAACCACCGGGCGAGTTGGCCGTGCGCGTAGAGGCGCGCGGCTGTGAGCTTGCATCCGGGAGATAGTAGGTTCGAATCCCACTATCGGCAGCCCTGAAGATGGTTTTCCGTGGTTTCCCATTTTCACACCAGGCAAATGCTGGGGCTGTACCTTGATTAAGGCCACGGCCGCTTCCTTCCAACTCCTAGGCCTTTCCTATCCCATCGTCGCCATAAGACCTTTCTGTGTCAGTGCGACGTAAATCAACTTCTAAAAAAAAAAGTTATTCCATCGTCGCCATGAGATCTATCTGTCGGTGCGACATAAAGCCACTAGAAGAAAAAAAAGAGAAAAGTTATTCCTCGGTGATCGAAAAGTTAAAAATATTGAAGGTGGTTTTAAATTTATTTGACTGGCCTGCAAGTTGCTGGTTGGCAACTTCTGCTTATAAGATAGTGTTTAACCCTCTAAGTGCCAATGTCCTTTTGCAAGCCCGTTTGGTTTTCATCTGAAAAATGCCAACGTCTTTTCAAAAGGACGTTCAGCATTTATTTTTTATTATTAAAAGTACCATCATTTCCTTTCAGAATTTCCCAATATAGTTAGTTAAAGACTTACAATTTTGCAATGAACAACCTCTTATTTTCAAGGCCATTGTTCCAGTATATCAGTCCAATCAGCAGGCATATTTTTTGCGGCTGTATTGTAACATACGAGACTTCGACTGCAGTTTATTGTATTCTTTCAAAAATATTGATCTTGCTGTTGATTTCTTTTATGCATCGCTGTACAAATGTTTCGAAAACTGCGTTCCAAAGCAGAAAGTAATTCGAAAATCCAAATATCCAGTTTGGTTCACACGTGATATTATTCAGTCCATAAAAATAAAGAAGAAATGTGCTATAAAAAGGAGATTTTCGAAATATTACGATACGAGATTTAGACAGATTCGGTCGGAATTGAAAATGAAATTACATGTGGCTTATGCTGTTTATATTCATAATTTAGAAAATGGAGTTAAGAATAATATTAGTCAGTTTTGGACATATGTCAAAAGTAAGCGGGAATCACGTTCATGTGACAACACATTTCTACTGAATGAAAATTGTTATACACCTGGAAACATTGCAAACGGGTTTGCTGAGTATTTTTCATCGGTGTATGTGAATACAGATTTTACTTATAATGTGGAACATCTTTCTTTGAATGAAGTTTTTGTTCTTCCCAGGGTTGATAAATTGAACATCACTCATATACTGGTAGATGAAGTAAGAACAGTCATTAATAAAAAGTTAAAACCTAAGAAATCCAGTGGACCTGATGGCATTCCACCATACATAATCAAGGGCTGTGCTGACATACTGGTTGCTCAATTAACCTTCTTGTTCATTCTTTCTTTAAAGACATCCTGCTTCCCGGAAAAGTGGAAAAGTGGCAAAAATTACTCCAATCCTAAAGGGAGGGAACTCAGAGATGATAGCAAACTATCGCCCTGTTTCAGTAATTAATGCTATAGCGAAGATATATGAGCACATACTGTACTCTAGGATTTACGACCATATTAAAGTAGAGCTATCACAATGTCAGCATGGCTTTATGCCCGGCAGATCTGTCATTACTAACTTGCTGGGTTTTACTCAAAAGATTTACAATGCATTAAACACAAATAGAAGATCCGATGTAATATACATGGATCTAGAAAAGGCCTTTGATAAGGTGGACCACAAAATTCTTTTGATAAAGCTGCATCAGTTTGGAGTTTCTAAATCATTACTTCAACTATTAAGTTCCTATTTAAAATATAGGCAGCAATCTGTTTATTTTAAAAGTGAAATTTCACATAATTTTGTAAGTTCTTCAGGCGTGCCACAAGGTTCCAATCTTGGTACTCTCCTATTTCTCATTATGGTTAATGATTTGCCTGGAATGAATCGTTCCTCTGATTGTTTGTTATTTGCTGACGACGTTCAGTTATATAAGACCATATATAAATGCAGTGACGTGAATGATTTGCAACAGGATATTAATAATATTATATTATGGTGTGATAGCAACAAATTATTCCTAAATGTTAAGAAATGTAAAGTTCTAGTCTTTACCAGGAAAAAGGAATATATAAATCCGACATATTATATTGGTGAAACATCACTTGAAATTGTAACGTCTATTAATGATCTAGGAATTACTTTCGACAGCAAGTTAACTTTTAATAGCCATATTGCAAAAGTAATAGGTCAGTCTAACAAGATGCTTGGTTTTATTATTAGAAATTCCAAATTATTTACTCAACCTGAAGTTATTATTAAGTTGTATACAAGTTTAGTACGAAGCAAGTTAGAATATTCGTCGGTAATCTGGGACCCCCTTTATAAGGACCAAACACGTCACATTGAGATTGTACAAAATAAATTCCTAAGATATTTGTATTATAAAACATTCAATGTATTTTGTCCATTTGACATTTCAACCCACTATTTAAGAAGTTTATTCAATTTCACGTCTTTGAAAAACAGGAGAACATTAATTTCGTTACATGTATTGAGGAAAATTTTGAATGGAAATATTGACTGTCAAGAATTACTTACCTTCATTCCATTTCATGTACCACAAGTAACATCACGACAGCAAGTATTATTTCACATCCCAAGATCTAGAAGTGTTCATCACTCTAATTCACCACTAGTCAAAACATTGTCAGTGTATAATTGAATTAGTGCACAAGTTGATTTATTTGCTGGCGCTAGGTTGTTCAATAAGCAAATAAAGGCCATTTTTTTACTAAATCATTATTAAATTCCTTTTTGCTGAAATGCTAGGTACTCATAAGTTTTTGTTTGTGTTCTTTTTCAACTTGTTTAGTAATTTTCTATGGCTGATGTATAGCCTATATTATTATGTTTTTCAATTGTAGTAATAATTTTAAAATGTGTCCTGCTTATTAGTTTTCTGCTGTACTTCTTTCTATTATTTTTACTATTGTTATTATTTTTGTTCGAAGTATTTACACTTTAAAGTCTATATGTCATGAAGGAACGTAATTGGGCTTAGCCTGTGTACCTTCGTATTATCAAATAAATAAATAAATAAATATTTTTTGGCACGCTTTACTTGACGCGGCAACAACACTGGCAGTCTCACTGTCCACCTTGTCCGCTCTGTGTCTAGTTGCTCTTGTTCATTTATTATTGTAAACATTATTATATATCCATTGTGCTTGATAAAACATACGGTAAGTGTGTTTGAGAGGTCTTATAAAATATACTTAAACTGAATTATGATTATTATTATTATTATTATTATTATTATTATTATTATTATTATTATTATTATTATTATTATTTGTAGTATGTTATGTAAGTATTATGTAAAAGAAGATTGTGCCGTATTTTGTAAGTATTTACATATAAACCAAATGAGTGTATTTAGACTTGTATTTTTTGCTCATTTGGACATGTAAATTAATTATTTTACTAGAGATTTATTTTGGGTACAAAATGAATTAAATTTTCAATATAGCATCATAATATGTCGTACTATTCAATAAATATGTTCGCAATGTATAAAAAAATGTTGTTCTGCCAAAATTTTATTGCCAAACTTCTCTTTTGTTTTATTTTTAAATAATATTTTTGCGTTTTGGCTACCAGATATTTACTAATGGTCATAAATGAACTGAGTAGGGCTTTATTCGTATAGGCAATCATATTAGTAAAAAAATAACAAAAATTTCAAGTTTTTACCTACAGTAACAGGTGAACTTTGAGTGATCAAGCAAAAGCTTGCAAAAAATGGACACTGGCCTTGGCGTTCAGGGGTAGGAAAACCGTAATAGCACGCGGTGCTCAAAGGGTTAAATTTGATTATTGAAACAACATTTATATTCTCTTAATAGCAAATTTCATCTAAGTATCTTTTCAGCAATTTATGTACTACTCTTTCAAATATTAATAGATGTTGTGTTGCAATTTACTAGGTACATTTGTAACAAAAAGTTTTATTTCCTTTACTATCTCCTCATAATGGTTTTATTAGATTACATCCTGAAATCCTCTGCTTTGCAAATTATTTTAATGAATTCGTGTTTCATAAATTGTTGTTTGTTTCAGATATTATGGAAAATGTGGCCATGCCTGTCGTTAAAACAGTAAAACCTCTTCATTTCCCCCAGACAATGTAAGTTATATCTCTTCATTATAATACATTGTATCTAAGTGAAAAAATATTTGACTGTTATGTTGACTTCAACAATCATAGAAAGGCATGCAAAAGTTTTTCTAAACCATACGTGTTCTTTAGTTTGTGATCTGATGCTTATAAATGCTTTGGAAGGAGAAAAACAGCAAGAGAAGGAAAAATGCAACAGACACATCCTAGAAAAGAACTGGTCACACATGTAAATTTGAGTTGCTGTAGACATGTTGACGGTGCACAAGAAGAGTGGCACAAGTAAAAATGTTGTTTTCCAGGAGAGCCATCTAAATATTTGTCATTCTTTTGAGAGTGAGTTTCTTGGGCATTTTTTGTAACATTGGTTATTCCTGTGATTGTGAAACCCTTAATATACTATAAGATTTTGGAAGCCATGGGCAATTCAACCTTGGGTTACCTTCTTTGCCATATGCCACTTTTCTTGAAAATAATACTAGGGCAATAGGGTCATTTTAACTTGTTGCAATTAGTAATCAAATGCAATAATAGTTATTTTTCTAATATTTAGCTCTTTTAATAAACAATGTAGATCAAAAGCATACAAAATAAAAATAATAAACTTTGTATGAAGTACAGTTTTCAATTAAATGTAAACTGGTATTGTACAAACACAACATAATTTTGGCTTAGCATATTGGTTGGTACTGTAAGTCTTGCTTCCACTTTTAACAAGAACAGTGCATATTTAAAGCCAGAATACCTTCAGTCATAGTTTCCTACAGACGTCATTATAGAGGAACTAGAATTCTTTCCATCAAATGGAATTGCTGAGATGTGACTAATGACCACACATTCATTTTCCTCTTCAGCCTTAAGGACATTGGGACTGGTTTTACTTGCCAAATCCTTTAAGTCATAGAACACATTGTTGTTGTTGTTGTTGTTGTTGTATCTTATGGCTAGACCGGATTCCAGTCCATCAGCTTTCGTGTGTTCCAGTATAGTTGAGTGAGATTTCCTGAAGTTATGGCTGTCACATGAAGTTTGTTGCAATGTAGCAGGTGTTCCTTATCCATTTTGCTTCCAGGGTCATGGCAAAGTGTGCATTTTTCGGATCTCAGGATGTTGATTAGTTTCAGATGAGCTGCAAGACATTCGTGGCCAGTGTTATGTCTGAAGAAGGCTACAGCTTCTCTTCTTGGTTTTATTTTATACTGATCCCATTTAGGATCAATATCCTTCCATAATTTAGTTTCTACTGTTTTCTTTGCCATTTCTTCACGCCAGTTCTTAATAGTATTTTTTAGAATCCTTTTTGCTGGCATAAAATCAGTCTGACTGGCAGGTTGTTGTAGTGTGGTACCATGTTTTACTAATCTGTCTGCTTCTTCATTACCTGTTATTCCAACATGAGAAGGAATCCACTGAAATGAGTTCTGTTTGTGGGGTCTTTGGAGGGTTTTTATTATACATAGAATTTCTTTCAGTTCTTTATTTTGAGACAAATATATGAGTGTCGATCCATAGTTTTCAGGGTCACTGAGATGAGCTGTGACAGAATTATAGATGTAATAATAATCTAAACTTACACTGTATATGTAAAATAATATGTCCTGACTGATTGACTGATTCATCATCACCGAACCAAAACTATTCGACAGAACGAAATGGAATTTTGGGGATACATTATTTTTTGCAAGTTACTTACGTCGCACCGACACAGTTAGGCCTTATGGCGACGATGGGACAGGAAAGAGCTAGGAGAGGGAAGCGGCCGTGGCCGTATTTAAGGTACAGCCCCAGTATTTACCTAGTGTGAAAATGGGAAACCACGGAAAACCATCTTTAGGGCTGCCGACAGTGGGGCTCAAACCCACTATCTCCCAAGTACCGGATACTGGCCGCATTTAAGCGACTGCAACTATCGAGCTCAGTGGGGATACATTTATATTAGAGTGTAGGTCCTCACTAAGGGAGGATATTCCGTCACTAAGGGGGTGAAAATGTGCTGGAAGGGGTGTGTGAATTGTTTCAATGAGCATATGTATATCTCAAAAACTTTAAAGTTTACACATGTAAAAATTGGTATTTAGAATCTCCTTTAAAAATAAAAGAAACACATTTTTTTTTTTTTTTTTGGAAAATCCCCTTAGGGTTGAATACCTTTTATGAGGATACTTATATCTATTCTCCGGACCACCTTTTGAACAGATTAAAGCGGAAGTAACGTCATTGCCTCTTCACACTCGCTGTTGTTGCCAAATGAACCGGCGCGTGATTCGAAGTTGTACTCCAGAACTATAATACAGCACAGCTCAAGGATTGTACGTCGAGTGCATTTAAAAGAATTAGGGGCCTAGTACTTGAACGTATTGCGCCGTTCCCGCGTCCAGGCATGGACACAAGAGATCCTGACTAGCTCTAAATTCAATTAATCCGGTGACTGAGTTTTACGGGTGTGAGTTCCGTAATAGAAAAACGCAAGATTTAATTTATGAACTTAAGGTAATATGACCTTAGCTTATTGATTATCAGACTACGTGCGTACATGGTTGCTAAAAAAAAAAAAACGTCACCACACATATCATATGTAGCTATCATAACACATACTATCAACGGAAAATCTACTTGGTCAGATGACACTATCTCCGACTAAAAAAAAACAAAACAATAATTCTCCCTTGAAAATCTATGTCACCAGTGATCAGCCTATTAGGTTGAAATTTGTCCAGAAATAAAGTTATACACCGTGTGAGTTTTCAAGATCATCCTAAGTAAATCAGTGAAGGCTCAAATCTTATCTTGAGTACATATATGATTCTCTAGGTAATCCTAACATGGATAAAAAACATTGCACTACTCGTCTCGAGATCATATCCTAAGCTATGTACAATGCGTATGATCCAGAATTATTACATGGAATTGGTGAGAATTCTGTGACACTCTCCGAAACATCATTTGAAATGACTAGATCTCACTTCGCACAACTATGACTATTTCTCTCTCGAAGAAAACAATAAATACTACCATCATAAATCATTAACATCCTTATATCATATCTATGACGTGTTAATTAATACTCATATTTCATATATAACAACTCTTTCACTTCATCATATGTAAATCACTACCTTAACTTGCACATCAACGTGCCGTGACATTCATAAAATGCCTACTTTACTTACTACTGTCATAGTGCCAAATTTAACATGAACTTGGAGTAGTCTACTGCCATATTCCTTCATAAAACACATCCTATATACGATCTCGAACTGATTGACATTGATTAAATTAGGACACACAGGTATTAATGCCAACTTCACTCTTTACTCAACACTGGTAATAATAATAACTCTAGCTATCTCTCCTCACATATCACTGGAAAACATTACGATCGAAAAATCACTTGGTGACCACGCCTACAAGTGGAATTGACATACCATATGGATGAATACCTACTTCCAATCACATCAGCAAGACGTTTATCTACGCACTGTCTTCGCACAAAACAAACATCAACATGCAATAAAAGAAATAATATACTCTTACTTACGAAAACGACTTAGATAATGGACTTAGCTTTGCTCAAGATGGTCTCGATGTTTCCTCATCTCCGGTCATCTGAGATTAGGATCTCGTCATCTGGTTCCTCCACAAGTGGTCGGGTACATCGTAGCTTCTCAACACTGATCACTGGTTATCCGGGACAGCTAACATCGTATCGCCTTGTCAGGATCCAAGCAGCATCGCCTTGCTTCCTTACAGACCCATGGTGAAGACTCGTGCGTATGAAACAGAACAATAATAGAATATTTGATTCATTGCTGACATCTTCCAATTAATATATCTCTTGCGTTGCTCAGATTGCATAGATTTCGTTAGGGTACAGTTGATCCAATAAACTAGTTCCAAATCGACTAAGACAGATGTTCTGTATATATTCCAATTTGAAAATAAATTTCTTTCCGCTATCTTTTTGTTGGCGTAAATGCACTCAACAACTGATCAGTAGGTGTCCTTCAACATTAAACAGTATCGGGAAAATTTTATTGAAGCCCTGCGCCACTTCGTGACGTAGTTCTACTGTAGTCTATTTATCTCCTTTTTTTTTTTTTTTTACGTATTTAATCTTCCGCGCAACGATTTAATCTTGATATCAGCTGATTGGCATGTAGTCGCGAATTATCTTTCGTTTCCAACTTATAATCTTTAGCTCCGCTGGATAATCCCTTTCAATCTAGTCTTGAGTCTTCTTACAGCTTCGAGTTCAGATCATATAATAAGTGATGAGCACATTTTTTCTTGAATAATGGTTTTAAATAATGTCCATTTGTCATTTTTTTCAGCGCCTTTTATACGCGGTTATTTCCGTAATCGACCGACGAAAGGACTTACATTTCGGCCCGTACTGACGTTAAATGCATTTTATTTGACATTTTGATCGCAGAGACTCCATCTTTGTTCCTACAGCTCTTATGAAGAACTGTGAAACGGCACAGTATGTATGTTAGAATCCCATACATTCTTTTAACGGCGTACATCTTTACACAATTGATTTACTGACTTACATTTTTAATGTACTAACTACAATATCACGCATAAAGCATTGCGAATGAATTCTTTTGACATACACAGTAAGCATTATATTCATTAAATTAATTCATAAAATTATTATTATTATCAATATATATAACATTATTGTATCATTTACCATTTATTATTATTATTATTATTATTATTATTATTATTATTATTATTATTATCATCATCATCTAAATATATGGCCTGATTCCTTTCAAATGAATCCATTCCAAGTACTTGAAATGAGCCTGCTGGAGAGGTCTGACACGCTACTCACGAGCGATTGATGACTAAGCGAGAGAAGTGATGATTACGTACTCGTACTGGAATTGAAACTGACAGAGGAAAACCTGTCCCACCTCCGCTTTGTCCAGCACAATTTCAATAAATTAATTATTACAAATATAATTTTATAAAACACATTATTACGTATTATTATTATAATCATGCAGGAGGTTTGAGCGTCAGCTTACCTTGTGCCGCAGTAATTAATCTGTATCGCTGTCGAGTGGCTGCACACCCTAGTCGGAGTCGGGGTTAGCACACGAGGTATCATCACCGGAGCTGGAGCTGTCATCGTTGAGATTGATCACAATCTTGTCGTGAAAAAGTTCTATGAGGCCATCAGCTTCCCACATGCGATTCTCCGTCTGTTTCACGCGTTCTACATGATTTCGCCATTGTTCCGAAGTCACTTTACGTATTCCCTCTCGCATTAATTGTTCTACTTCTTGGAGCTTGTAACGTTTGTTGTTAGCCGCAATATATCCCTTCACTTGGCTCCACACAAGTTCTATGGGATTTAGCTTGCAGTGATACGGAGGGAGACATAACACCTCGTGACCTGCAGCTGCTGCCAGATTGACAATGCGATAGTTGGCATCATAATTTGCACGAATTTTATTGAGTATTTCCACAAGTTCAAGTTTCCCAAGTAATATTTTTCTCTGTCAACCAAGCCTGAATAACAGGTTTCGTGGCACTTTTTGTGGGCACACGCTCGATTTTCACTGAGTGATATGAAGCATTATCTAGGACAATAACTGAATTAGGTGGTATATTCGGTAATAGTCGCTTCGTGAAATATTCCTCGTATCGCTCACCGTCCATTTCCCCATGATAGTCGCCTGTCTTCTTGCCCACGAATATAAGTTCTGCTCCCTCAACGAACCCACATTCAGTCCCTGCATGAATCAGCAGTACACGCCCCCCTTTGCCTGAGGGTGCCTTGCTACCTGTGGTGAGGCCCTCTCTCCATGCCTGTGTAGCTGTCTTAATAGATGTAACAACCCAAACCCTGGACTTATTGTGGCCGGCGTTTGCCCATGTCTCATCTGTGTACACTACGGCTTTTCCCCTGGCCCTTACTTCGCGAATACTTCGTAAATACCTATGACGCCAAGCAACAATGTCTTCCCTGTCAATTAACAATGATTCTCTCCTTCGCTTTAGATACTTAAACCCCATATCTAAAAGTAGCCTCCGCATGGTTGTTTTAGAGAACTTTGGAAGTTCCTTGTCCTCATTAACGATTAATACCACTTTATTTAATGTCGGTAGATCGTTCTCCCTGTACAAGACGTGGATTTTTCTCCTTATTGCCGCTCGAGTAAAGGAATCATACTTCTGAAGACGAGTTACTTTCCTTTCTGTCCCTCTATGTTTCCGAGGTGTCTCCAACCCTTTTCCGGTTTTATAATCTGCTTTCACCTTGAGCACGGTTGTATATGAAGCTCCCACAGCCTCTGCTGTCTGTCTCGCTGCTTCATGAACAGTAGTAATTCCGCCGTCAGTAGTTTTCGCTCGTAAATGCTTATAAACAGACAGAATCATGTTTCTCTCGCCGGACGCAAGAATCTTGCGTTTCTTCTTAAACTGATAACAGTCTGGTGAATTTTTGTTCAGATCCATTGCACAATAATAAGAAATCTACAACGTACAAGACACTACACTACAAGAATTATGAATTAGCACACAATACGCACATGCACTCTTTTCGTAAAAGCGAAGCACACTGATAAAATTCTCTCACTGCTGTTTTAAACAGACTACGATGTACGATTGGAACTGCACGCACGTGTTCAAGACATCGACCTGAGTAAGTAAGCATGGCAGCTCTGCACTGACGGCACCACTGCCAAAACTCGTGCTGAGTAGTGCGCCCCCTTGCCCCCCTCGCCTACCATGTGACAACACCGTAGGCGCTGCCCCTGTCACCCGCGCCATCCCCCGGTCCATACACTCACTTCCGCTTTAGTCTGCTCAAAAGGTGGTCCGGAGAATAAGAAACTGAAGATGTTAGAGACATGAAAATTGTTATTTGGAATCTCCTTTAAAAATAAAGAAACATGTATTTTTTTGTTTTACGAAAATTCAATTAATGGGGGGTGAACCGGAGTGACAAAGGGGGTGAATTAAAAAAAAAAAGATTATATCTACAGTATAATTATCTCAGAAACGTAAATTGTTAGAAGGGAGAATTGGTATTTGGAATGTCCTGTAAAAGTAAAGAAACATATATAATTTGTTTTCAGGAACTCCACTTAAAGGGAACTGAAATCGGGGGTGAATTTTAAAAATGAGAATATCTGCAGAACATCTCATATACTTATGTTACAGGCGTGAAAATAGGTATTTTTAACCTCTCATGAAAATAAACAGGTATTTTTTCAGAAAACACTGGGGGGGGGGTAAAAAGGACTGAAAAGGGGATTGAATTCTTTTTATTAGGGTAGTGATATCTCAAAAACTGAAGATGTTACACAGGTGAAAATCGGTACTTGGAGTCTCCTTTAAAAATAGACACACGTATTTCTTTGTTTTCATAAACCCCTTACCGGGGGGGTGAAGGAATTGAAAAATTAGTTGACTTCTTTGTATGTGGATACCTATATCTCAAAAACTGAAGATATTACAGACATGAACATTGATATTTGGAATCTCGTTTAACCCTTTCACTCCGGTCGACTGCTGTAGCAGTTGTGCTGGAGCTGTGCTTCATAGCAGGTCGACTGCTGTAGAAGTCGTGTGTCTTTCGGCTGTTTTCCATTTCACTACGATAGACTGTTGGAGAAGTTCGGCCTTGGAGGTCTCTCGTGACTCTTTTGAGTCTATAGTTAAGGCTATGATCACCAGATGACAGGAGTAACTAGTTTGAAGACAAAAGGAATGTGTCCGGTATACTACTCACTTCGCGCCTAGTTGCTTCCCAGTGCTGACGTGCTTGTGCTTCTTGACTTAGCTTTCAATCGCTTTGTAATTTTGAAAGTCCTGATGATGGAGGAAAGATATACTGCGGAGGAAGCCCTTGCTCTCATATTGGATAGTGACTTGAAGAAGATGACGACGAGTTATTTATCATCTGATTCTGCTGAAGGAACGACTTCAGTCACACCTTCTATTTCAGGCACGTTTTCTACTCAAGTTACCTCTTCGTCATCTAAAAGGTCGGCCTACTTTGACGATTCGACTGAAGATAAAGATAATGAGGATGAAGATCAGGTGCCTGAACCATCGAGCAGAAAACTAAATTGGAAAAAGGAGAACTTGACTCTGAAGAAACATAAGTTTGATGCAGCTAATTCCGGATTGAAATGTTTAGTAGACAGTGCTAGCAGAGTGAAAAGTTCTAAAAATATAATTACAAGAATTTCACTGAATGTGCATTTCAAATAAAATAAAATACTTTAAAACTCTGCCTGTCTTCTATTTACGTCGTGGGACGACTGTGGAAGGGAGAGCGGAGTGAGAAGAGTATTCCGTACAGTGGGCTCGGTGAGCCACTCGCTGCTCGCGTCCAGAGGGTCATGCCACCATACTCGTTATGCCGGAGTGAAAGGGTTAAAAATAAACAAACGTGTATTCTTTCATTTGTTCTGTGCGGCTATAACAACCTCTTCCTTCTTCAATTTTGCCAAGAGAGGCAAATAATCCCTGTGAAGAACATGACTTCCTGGAAGGTTTCCACCGCCTACAACATTCTTCTTCACCCATACCTTGAAACTGGGTGACGTGCCTTTTCCAAGGGAAAGTTAGCTGATATTATCTTTACGGTTGAAGAGAGAAAATCCAGTTACCCACGGTATCCCCTGCCTGTCGTAAGAGGCAACTAAAAGGGGCCCAAGGGGCTCTCAACTTGGGAGTGTGGCTTGGCGACCACGGGGCCCTTAGCTGAGTCTTGGCATTGCTTCCACTTACTTATGTCAGGCTTCTCACTTTCGTCTATCCTATCCAACCTCCCTTGGTCAACTCTTGTTCTTTTCCGACCCCAACGGTATTGGAGCATTCGAGGCCTAGGGAGTCTTTCATTTTCATGCCCTTCGTGGTCCTTGCCTTTCTTTGTCCGTTACTTCATTTTTCGAAGTGATGGATCCCTTCTTTCTTCTTTTTTCCCTCTCTTTACCCCATGTGGGTGGGGACGCAGACAAATAATATACCCACGGTATCCCCTGCCTGTCGTGAGAGGCGACTAAAAGGGGCGACCAAGGGATGATTGAATTAGAACCATGAAACTACTTTTGATTCGTACTATCATGCGGGGAACACCATGGGTTGCCTGTACTTGCGAGTAGTACCACTAAATTAGGTACGAAATAGGTTTGTGATTAATAGCAGTAAAGAGGCTGGCCTGGGGGTTTCCAGTACCCGTGTGTCGTACCCATGTGAGCAACACCGCGGGTCTGGGCGTAGCCTGTGAGTTGTACCGCTATATGAGCGACACCGTCGGTCTGCGTTGCCTGCGATTGGTGCCCACTATGTGAGGAACACCACGCGAATACCGGTGCCCGTGATTAGTACACAATCTTGTGTGGAACACTGTGAGTCTTCGCTACTTTTGATTAGTACCTCAACATGACAAATACCATGGTTCTACTTTTCTCGCGACATGTACCATTCTGTGGGGCCTTAGACATGGATTTTGCACCCCTCTAGACATCAAGCACCATTGTGCTTTATAAGTGGTCCCTTGGTCAGTAATACTATTATTTGCGATTTTTTTTTTTTTTTTTGAGTCTGATACACTGGTTTTTGTTTGCTTATTTGTTTTTTTTTTGGGTTCAATTCCATTCAATCATTCTTCATAACATTTTTTAAAATTTTATTTTGGTCAGTGGATGAATTTGAACTTTTTGTTATTTCATTTCGTACCATTAGGGGCCGATGACCTCGATATTAGGCCCCTTTAAACAACAAGCATCATTATCATCATCAAAAAATCCAGTTTGGCAATCTAATAAAGTCTGAAAAATTACAAATAATATATGCAATTAAATTATCTACAATGTATACATCACAACCAACCACCATTGATACACACAATAGTGAATACGTCCCTTCACAAAGGGGATTGGTGGCAGGATGGGTATCCACTGTAAAACGTGGGCCAAATCCACTTTTGCGACACACTTCGCACCCGCGACTTCACAGGTGAGGGAAAAGCAGAAGAAAAATAAGAATGAATATTAAGGATTAATAACTACTGCTTACATCTTAAGTGAGATGGTTATATAAAAAAGTCGTGACCTTGGAGGAGCTATGGCTGAAGCAGCCTTCCATCTTGTGTACAGTAGGAGTGGATTTTGACAACAAGATTATGGGGAAGCTCCTTTATTAATAGCAAAACAGCAATCAGCTTCAAGGTATTCAAGGGACATTTTGTAAATTTAAAACAAATAGCAGCCACCTTGGAGGGAGTAAATGAGGTGAATACATAGCAACATTCAGAACAGTGACAAATTGAAAGTCATATCTTTCCAAAAACTTTTTATTAGAAGACAAGTGGAATATTTTAATGATAAAAGCACTGGAAACATTTTTACAACATCTGTTCAAATGAATAGAAATAATTTTGTAAAATAGGCTTCCTCTCATTTCACTACTTCATTCAACCATCCATCATTTTTAATTCATTTTATTTAATTTATTTTAAATTTACGTAGTATTTAAGAAGAATTAGAATGTTCTTAAAAAGATAAACTTAATGAATCACCTAAGCAATGTAAACAGCTGAAGATGTTCTAAAAAAGAACGAAACATATACTGTGTATGACTAATTGATTTGCCAAAATGCAAACATAAGTATCAAAAAGGTGGACGATCTTTTATTGTTGTAGTCTTTGTAAAGAGTATTTGATACGGAAACTGAAGCTGATTTCTTGCAATAGCCGAGTATTGGCGGAAAAACCATAACATTTGCGGGGTATGGAGGAAATCCCTACTCCCAGACCTGAACAACTAGGATGAAATAAGACAGAAAGCATTCTTCACAATTTCATAAAATCTTCCTTCAACCCTCATCTTCACCTTTCTAAATAACATTTAGAATTGTAACTCAAGGATTTATCCTCATCTCAAGGTGACACCTTAGACAGTCAACCTTGAAAAGTCTTTTGAAGAATTCCACAGACTGCAATCATATATTGCAGAAAAGACAGCATTTGGATGCAGTTGGCTGTCATTCGGAAGATTATGATGGATCGGAGCATCTGAAAACTCAAAACAAAAACAAACCTAAACAAATCTCTTTCTTCTCGACATACAGTGTTAACTCTTTGTACCAAATTGGAAAATTAAAGATTGTCACTGACATCATGGACAGACATGAAATTCTAATCCACGAACTCACTACGCTGGTGTAGCAGGGGGAGAGGCGATACTCCCATGTGGCGCGTCCCAGGTGGCGGATAGGGGGGTCCTAACCGGCTTGCCGGCGGACTTGAGGGAAATAAAATACCTCTTGCGGACCAAACACACAACCCCCTGTGGGTGGGGGATGCAGACGAAGAATACACCCAGGGTATCCCCGCCTGTCATAAGAGGCGACTAAAAGGGGCGATCAAGGAATGATTATATTAGAACCATGAAACTCCTTGTGATTAGTACCACCGTGCGGGGAACACCATTGGTCGTTTTTCCCTGCTCATAGTACCACTATGTTAGGTACCTATTAGGTTTGTGATTAGTAGCAAACGAGTGCGCGACGGCTTTTACAGTACCTGTGATTAGTAGCACTAGATGAGCGACACCATGGGATGATGGAACCCGTGGTTCTGGCTTACCTATGATTAGTACCCACTATATGAGGAACACTACGGGATAGTACGAGTCCCTGTGGTTAGTACACTGAGGTGATGAACACCATAGGTTTGCATTGCCTGTCAATGGCGCCGCAATGTGCAGAACACCCTAGGTCTGTAATACATGTGCGAATTTCATTACCTGTGCGTAGTACCATAATGTGAGGAATACCAAGAGTCTACGCTACTTTTGGTTAGTGCCGCAACATGACAGATACCATGGTTCTACTTTTCTAGCGATAAGTACTGTTATGAGGGGCCGAATACTTGGATTTTGGACTCCTTTCGACTACAAGCATCATCGATTCAGTATTGTGCTATAGAAGCAGTCCCTTGGTCAGTAATACTGTTGTTTTACGCCAGCTTCTGTGCATGTGAGGCCCTGTGGGACGGTTCCACTGATCGTTTTAAATTCATATCCATCCATTCATTCTTTGTCCTTACATTTTGAATTGTGGTCAGTGGAGGATTTTGGGTTTTTAATTTGTCATTTCATTTCGTCTCATTTCGTACCATTAGGGGCCAATGACCTAGAGGTTAGGCCCCTTTAAACAAAAAGCATCATCAAAATTCTAATCATGGCCCTTCAAGAAATAAGGAATAGTGATCAAGACCCGTTAGAATCACAAGGGTACCGACTGTATACAGGAATCCCTGGAAAACGAGTGATGAAAAACTGTCCGCAACTTGGTAATGGATTTATAATAAATCTCAAAATCATAGATTCAGTTATGGAATTTAAATCTCAACACTAACTCTGAAATCAGCAAATAAGATCAACAATTATCAATGTACATGCTCCCACTAATCAGAAAAATAACACCCTAAAGAAGAAGCACGAAAATTCTGGGATCTCCTTGATCAAACTTTAATCAACATACCTCCATCACATGTTAAAATTCTCCTTGGCGATTTCAACGCAAAACTGGGACCAGAAAGAAGGTACAGAGATATCATTGCAAAATGGCCAGCACATAAGAGGACGAATATAAACGAACTAAGATTGATTGAATTATGCAGAAACCACAATCTTATCTCAAAATCAACATAATTTAAAAGGAAGCCTCACAAATTAAAAACTTGGAAACATCCTGATTTCCGAAAAGGTGAATGGCAACTGGACTACGTTTGCATAGATAAATTTCACCATCATGAAATCTACATGGTCAAAGTCCTAGGGGGGGGGGGGGGGGGGGGGAAGGCTCAGGGCTTGATCACTATGTTGTTAAGATCAAAATAAAATTAACTCCAAGGGTGAAGGAAAGACCTCCAAATAAAAATAGAAACAATTTGACTTTACCACCTTAATAAATAATAGGGAGTGAGTGCTAGAGAAGGATCTGTCAACACTAATACATTAGAAGAACTGACCACCAAACTAAAATCGATAACAGAAGAGTTAGCTCCAACAAATCACCAAGGGCTAAAACGACTATCCTTCCTGTCTTATCGATTGAAGTGGCATTCAGCACTCTCCACTCTTGTGTTAGAAGTTTGGTATCGTGCTGATTGATTCTGAGAGCAGTCTGCTCTACTGTAGCTTCTGATGCCATTTCTTGTTTTGAGTCGGCAACAGCCTGTCCAATTGGGACTTCTATCTCCATTTTTTCATCTTGGGCTTGCTCCCAGATTTGTTCTACTGGAGCTTCCTTTGCTACCCTTGATGTCAAAATTTTTGAAATTGGTTCTTTATAAGCATCCATATTTCAATCAGTCATATGGTTTTTGCCCCTTCTAGGGTCCTGAGTGTTGTTCTCACCATCCGTGGTGAGGCATACAGCCAGACGTCTTCCCGCAACTCAGACTCTCGGTAGCAGAGACCACACCCCTCAGTCGTCCATCCAGTGGTCTGCCCCTGGCCCGAACTTAGCCAGGTTTGTTCCCCCTTCAGTAGACCTCACGTGGTCTCCACTTAGCATTTTCATGACTGAGTTTGCAGCCATGACTTTCCCCCTAGGTTGGGATCGCCTCTTTCCCAACCCGCGGCTCGTCCAGGCTACGTACAGCAAAGTGATGTGTTGGTTCCAGCACCCCACAGTTAGCTGCCTTCACCACAATCACCAGCCCCACTTCACCTGAACTACCGTATCACACATGTGGAGCAACTATGGATGCCTCTCTAGCATGTGTGGGCGACGCCTCCATTTCCAAGCCTTGATTTTGGCTAGTAACAATCACAATGCCTCAAGAAGTTTTCTGGCAATACCTCATTGTGGTCCGCAAGAGGGTATTTTATTTCCCTCAGACCCTCCAGACAAGTCCGGAGGGCCCCCCTATCCGCCACCTGGGACGCGCCCGATAGGGGAACATGTAAGAAAACCCCCATGGGTAATGAGATGATAAATCGGCTAAACCTTTTCTTAGCTTTGAAACAATTAACTTCTGTTTCCAGCACTAGCATGATTCTGCACTACCATACCATACTTTTCTCTTTCACCCAGGCAGTATTCGATCATTGTTCATCGTTCGTTTTCAGATGTGAGAGTTTTAATATGGTATTTTATGGCTGCAAAGAGACAGAAACCCTTGCACATGTGCTGGGATTCTGCTGGAGCACTGAACTAATGCACAACCATCGCCACCACCATGTAAGAACGTCGATTGCTCAAGGCTTGAGACAGCATGGATGGGAGGTGCACGAGGAAGTTCACTGCATCTCTACCGTTGACTCTAATCGGAGGGTGGACATCGTACCCATCAACAGAGAGGACATTTAAGCAATGGTCTTAGATCCCACCATTTGCTTTGTAAGAGACCTTAATCAGGCTCGGGATGTGGACCTAGAAAAGCAAGCTATTTATGTTCCATGGTTGCCTTACCTTTCATCTAAGTATAAAATACCTGTCGATCGGTGGATTGTCAGAGGCCTGCTATTCGGAGCAAGAGGCACCCTCCCTAGTCAGACAAAACTTGAAAGTTCCATTCTGCGAGTTAGAAAAAATAGTAATACAGATACTGAGGGACTCTCTGCAAATCATTCATTTCCATCTGTACCTGAGAACGTGATTGACATTCCTCCCCCACTAACCCTGGGGACAAAAAGAAGATAACAGCATCAATGATTAAATTTTCATTTCTTGATATTTTTAAACTTCATTGAAATTGAAACTGTATTCCAGATCCAAATGGTCACCCTCATTGGAGGACGGATGATTTATTTCATTAATAAATCTCTCTCTCACTTTGGATTAAACGGTATAATATTCTAAATAAACATGAATTATTAACGTACTGTATAGGAGTGTCAAGGAATCATGATAAAAGTTGAAATTATTAATTTAAAATGTTAGAATTAAACATGTTCAACTATTATATAGAAAGCATTCTTCATAATAAATTAAGAGATTTGTTTATGTATATAGGATGTATAGCTTGTAGGACCAGTTTTAGTCATTTAAATTAGAGAGATCAGTGAGTAATTAATCACATATTTGAATTTTCAGTCAGTTTACTGGTCATGACGACAACAACAGTGCGGAGGTGTACTGTGATGATGTCACCATCTTTCCAAGTTCGGGGAAACATGAAAGTGGTAGTTCGAAAGTTAAATTAAAAAATATTGTGGACTTCAGTTGGGAGCTTCGTTTCTACACTGGACAACTTCTGGCGGTCCATGTGGCAGGAAAGTACGTGGCGTACGGTATCAAATGTAAGTATCAAATTTCAAACTTTGTGTCTTTCTTATAGGCTAAGTAAAAATTAAGTGAAAAAGTGAAAGAAGCTTCATACATGTGGAATGAAAATTGCAGTATTGACCCAGAATTATATTTTCATGCCTAATCCTGATGTCATTTACCTCAATAGATTTCGCTGTTCTGTTGAGCTGCTCCTTTCAAAAGATTGTAGTAGTGGCGTAGTGCACTTTCCTTCAGTCAGTCACCATTTGTCTGCATTTAGGGCAGATTCCCTATCAGTTCTTTACCTAGTCTGTTTTTAAATAATTTTCAGGAAGTTGGAAATTTGTCAAACATCTCACATGATAAATTAATCTAATCCGTAATTCCTCTTCCTATAAATGAATATTTGCCCCAAATTGAACTCTTGAATTCCTACTTTATCTTCATTTTATCATCTTTCCTACTTTAAAAAACTCCACTTAAGCTTACTCGTCTACTATCATCTTGCTTTCGGGAGATAAAATCTCACTGTTGTAAGCAGCTGAAAAACAAAAAACAAACCTTTTTTCTTTCCACAAAAATAGCAGAGTGTAAACACTCAAATTTGTAGAGGACTGTTCAGAAGCTTGTAAATTTGATTTTTAATTGGTTAAACAAAATATCCCAAGTTTTTTTGTAAAGAAACTGAAATTGTGATATGTTGCTTTGAATCACCAGGTCGTTCTTGTCATAATTCATAACATATCTACAAAGACGCACACGAGATGTTGTCAGTTGGTACAATCATATTTTCACATATATTTACAAATTAATACACATATGACCTTAATCACCGTATCACAAAACACACACACTTGTAAGCTATCAACAAAGCTGCCATCTTTAAACAGTCGACAACTGACACCGAATACCACAGAGGTTACACTTTGAACACAGTTGAAAACAGATGACTACTGATCAGTTCAACATGGCGACTGCCTAACTCGGCATGTGAGCTACGTGCTACTAAACTCTCTTCCAATAACTTCCAAACCACAACTAACAGTAACTAACTTCACCGTCAAGATGGCCTGTTTATGCAGGTGCCTCCTGGACGGGCATCTAGAAAGTTACGTTACAAAAAAGAAAAAGCCACCTTCTTGAATATTCCAGACTGTTCCTACATAGATTACAATGTATAGAATATTCTCAATTATTCTCGAGCATATTACCATTCTGGAAGTTAGTGTGTTTCACAATTACGGATTACAATTTATATATACAGGTGAGAATAAATTATACTATTAATTTACAGGTATTTACATTAACGGAACTGATATCAATGTCTATGTACAACATATGTTCATGACAACCTCACACACCATACGATCATTCAACTACGTAAATAATAACAATACTAATACTAAATGGATGTACACACTTCATAGCTATACATACAAGCAATAATAATAATAATAATAATAATAATAATAATAATAATAATAATAATAATTCGAGATCGATATCTGCATTAGTTACCCATAGGTGGGGGAATATTGTTTTCAAGTTATACCTGTTATTGCACTTGCGTCATTCATTAAAAAAAATTCATTTTTACATTGCACTTCCTCAAAAATTGACATTTCGTTCCCCACGAGTCTGCCATAACTTTGGCCTCTTCATTCGCTTTATCACAAGAGTTCCATAACCTAGAAAGTGGGCTTATTGCTCCTTCCACAAATTTTGAAGCATTGTGAAGATTTTCATTGGGTGACTGCAGAGTCTTAGATGCAGTGTTGCGGGTCCTCAGTTTTTTGTATTAAATAAATCTATGAAGGACAAATTGAAATGTTTTCAGCTGTGTCTTTAAATGCAGTGCCACCTAGATTGAATGGATTTTCAAAAGTTCATAAAGAGGACATTCTCCTCAGACCAATTGTTAGTGCGATAGTTTTTCTGTTTATGCTCTGGCTAAATACCCAAGCAAGTTGCTTCAGTCACATATATGATGTACTGAATCATGCGTTAGGGACGCTTTGGATTTCATCAATAAGTTGTCAACCATAACCCTTCAACCTAATACACTTCTGGTGAGTTTTGATGTGGAGTCTTTGTTTACTAAAGTGCCGATTGACTCGGTCATGTCTCCCATTCATCGTCTGTTCCCTAAGGACATTACTAAGCTATTTCACCACTGCATGACTTCCAGCTATTTCTTGTGGTGTGGGCAATTTTACGAACAGATGGATGGGGTGGCCATGGGAAATACACTTTTGCAGTTATTGGCTAATTTTTTTTATGGAGCATTTTGAGGAGGAGGCTATTGCTTTGGTGCTTCTCAAACCTATGATTTGGTGGATGTATGTTGACAATACATTTGTGGTCTGGATAGAAGGTCCTAAGAAACTTCATCTATTTCTAAACCACCTAAATCAGAAGCGTCCTTCAATTAAATTCACTATGTAGATGGAGTTGGATGGATACCTTCCTTTCTTGAATATTCTAGTAAGAAACCGGACCGCTCCGTAGAACATATTATCATAAGCCTACCCACACAAATCTCTTATCTCCATGCAGATTCTCAGAACAATCCTGCACAAAAATAGGGCATTCTCATGACACTCTCCATGAATATCACATTAAAAGTTCAATCAAATATGAATGTCCACCTTGTCAACACTAATATGAAATTTATTACAATTCTAATACACCGAACATGTTTCAAGAACCAAAGTTCCTTTCTTCAGTAGCTTAAACCGCCATTACAAATCTCGGATATAATAAACATTTCTTATAGTGTTGACAAGGTGGACATTCATGTTTAATTGACTTTTTAATGTGATATATTGGTTGTCAATATGGATCAATTTACTATGGACCATTATGGTTAAGATTATAATTACTCACCATGAATTTATGAGCCATCAGATATCCAGGAGGAGATGGACACACTGTCATGTGAAGGATAATGGTTACAACGATGTACAGATTCATAGAGCCCTGCATCCCAGGGGGACGACTAAGCAAACGTCATAGAAAGAAGTAGTGAAGGGAACTGCCTACCTGCCTTACATTCACAATACCACAGATTGAATTGCCAATTGCACAATTTAAAAACCATGTTTGGCACTGTCACTAAAATTGCTCATGTAAAAGCAAGGACAAATTGTCCCTACTATTATACCCTAGGGTATACAAAATTCCCTGTAGTTGCAGCAAGGTATAGATTTGCCAAACATGCTGGTCCATTGGTACTCGTATTGGGGAACAACAACAAAATATCCGTCTTAACTAGCCAGACAAGTCAGCAGTAGCTGAGCACGCCCTATTGTCAGGTCATGATGTTCTGTTCCAAGATGTTCGAGATCTTGCCCCCTGTAAATACTACAGGTCTAGGATTATACTGGAAGTTATGGAAATACGTAAAAATCCTAACAGTTTCAACAGGGACTCCGGCAATCAAGTAATATGTGGTTGCCAGCCATTACAGATTTTCGTAGGTAGTTGTCTTCCCTGTATTTTCACTATTGTTATTTCTTTTCGGTGTTCTCCAAATTTGTACGCTCCTCATCACCAAATGGTTCATTCCAAGCTACGTGTTAAGTGTCCTACTTTCATAACGTGTGTACACTGGTTATGCCACCCTTCCAGACAGTCTCGCATTCATTATCCTCTTTTTCTTCACACTTTCCATTCTTCTGCTCTGTTGTATTCTTCTATCCTGGGTGTCTTTCATTACACTTTATTTTATTTTTAAAATTTCTATTTATTTCTTCTACCACATTCATCCTTAATTCGTATGATGACCTTTCTGTTACTCCGCATGCACACACGGTGTAACAAGGAACATCATATTTGGAGCTTACACGGTGTCGTCAGCTTCTGCTTGGAATGCTAGTGCTGTGCCAGCATACAACGAGCCATCTGCTGATGAGTGAGTGTACCATGTACTATGACCAATGGTAAAGCATTCTTAAATTCAGACCGTCATTATTGGAGAAGTCTTGCTCTTGAGCAATCAAGATTTTCTCCTGAGGACGTGGAGCAAAATTCTCTGCAAAAAATTAAGAATTTCTCCTTGTTATCTTGACATGGCATAAGCCCAAAAGCTTATATCATGTGTGTAATATTTCTCTTAATTCATCTCTCCCATTCTGTAGTTTGTCTTTTGTTTCTTCTATGACTGATATAATCCCTGGATTGAGAAGTGTGTGAAAATACTCCTTCCATTCCTTTTTGATATCCTCTTCATCTGTTAACAATTTACCTGACACACTTTAAAATTAGAGCACCCTCCTGATCTGACCTGGTTTTTCATTAATCAATCCTCATCTTATTATAGCTCTCTCATTAAACTTTCCCACCACTTTTTTTTTTGCCATTTATTATCCTTATATACCTTTTTTTTTTGATTCCTTGTATTTTTTGCTCATTTCATCTTTTTTCTGCATCCTTGCCTCCACGTTGTCTTCTTTTGCTTCACTGCTTCTTTAGCTTCTCATTCTACCAAGGTGGTTTTTCTTTCCTTAATTTTCTTAATACCAATATAAATGGTCCGTTATTGGACATTATAAATTTTCCAGCTAACTCATTCCTGGTTGCCAGCGTTTCGCCCCCGTGTGCTAGGCTGGGCTCATCAGTTTTTACCTAGCACACCTACCAAGACGCTGGCTAGTGCATACTGTGTAGGCCACTGCGTAGGCTAAGTGTAGCTACCGGCAGTGCCAATGCACTATGGGAGACTTTGTCTCATTATCAAAAATTGATGCCCGTTTAGCCATCAGATGATATAGATGTTGATTCCCATTGGGGAATCTGAAATATTTGTTCCGAATGAGTAAATTTATAATACCAATATAAATGATCCGTTATAGGACATTATAAATTTTCCAGCTAACTCATTCCTGGTTGTCAGCGTTCTGGCCCCGTGTGCTATGCTGGGCTCATCAGTTCGTAACTAGCACACCTACCTTACTCGGCCATCCACAAACTTTCCCGGCACTTTGTACGAATGTACTAATGTGTTCCATTCTTCTTCCACTCCTTTAACTTCAGTTTTTGAAATAGTTTCTTGAAATTTTTTCCTTCGCCTGTTTCTGATTCCACACTCTAATTGAATCGTTTGTTTCAGAAACGACACTTCTCCAACGTACCAAATTGTTCAGAAAACAGGAAAAACTGTCTGTAGTGTGTAATGTCATTTCTATCCTTCCGATATTTATTATGCTTATTCTACTGTTGAAATGACTATAACAGATAGGTTGTTTGTATGAATTAGTCCAATACGTTCCTTTACAGGCTTTGTAAAAAATGGTGGAGACGTGCTGTTTCTGCAACAAACACCATAAATGAGAATATAAGGAAGTGTAACATTGATTTTAATGTCATTTCAATTTCAAAAGGAACTTTCTTTGTACTGAGGAAATACAGTGTTTAAACCCATTATTTAATAGTTATTTGTAAGACTTACTTATTTGCACATATTATGATTAGACCACATTGTATAGAAAAATAAACAGAAGAATACTCATTTTATGTCCCTTTCCAATGTTCAAAATATGTATGTATGTAATGTATGTATGTTTAGTCCTCAGCCCGAAGGCTGGTTGGATCCTCAACAGCTCCGCCATCTGCTGTCATAGATGGCCTAGGCATCACTGAAGAGGCGTACTAGGGAAATGGGGAGTGAGGTGGTTTCCCGTTGCTTTCCTCACCGAGCCAGAATTTGCTGTTACATATCAGTCTGCCAAGCCCACTGAAATGCATGCACCAACTGACCCTATGAGCAATATTTTCACACCATTCATACCAGGGACTGGCTGCAAAAGGAATGGCATTACTAGCATCGCTCATACCTCAGTCACTTTCATTTTGTCAAAGCCAAGGATAAAGCTGAGACAGATCAATGAAAGTAACAAGATTGCTCTAGCCCATACCAGAAGACATAGTGCACTGTAAACACTAGGTCCCGCCAGCAAAGGCATAGTTCATTATAAAACGAAACAACACAATATAATACAAGTAACATGCAGGTCTCTTATCTTTGAGCAATGCTTCTCACTTCTATTGCGCTGATGTTGTCCATGCAAATACAGTAGAGTCTCGCTCATCCGACCTTCGCTTATCCGACATTCCGTGTTATCCGACACTGGTAGACTTAATTCAGGCACGCTCGGTGTGGAGGGTGCGACCATGGGACAAACACTGGCCTGACCTCTGGCGGTAGGACAGTTTTTTTTTCTCAAGGACAGGTGCAGTGAGTCTTCAGTCATTGTTCATTGTAGTATTGGTTGGGTGCGGATGTTATAGTTTTCATATCCTCTGTGAGTATAGCGAGTAAGTGGAAGAAAGTGATTGTTTTTATGGAAGACAAGTTGAGTGCATTAGAGAGACTGGAAAAGGGGAAATTCTTCAAGATGTGGCTTCAGATTATGGTGTTGGATGTGTTGCAGTGGCAGACTGGAAAAAACAGAGGGAAGAAATTGAAAAGTGGTGCTCTACCAGAGCAGAGAAAAACAATGAAAAATATGAGTACGAAAAAGTAAGTGAAGCACTATTTCCTTGGTCATCTCAACACCGGGAAAAGGCCCTGCCAATATCTGGCCCCATTGTGCAGGAAAAGGCTGTGTATTTCCTGAAGGAGTTTAATGAAAGGAACCCTAATTTTCCTGCCAGTGATGGGTGGCTTGATCGGTGGAAAAAAACGGCACATTAGGCAGCTTAATATCTGTGGAGAAAAGTTTCTTTTCGTAAGACATCTGGAATTTTTTCGTTCAATACTGCATGTACTGTACAATTGAATTTATAATTCAATAAATAGAGTACCGTAAAACATGTCGTTTTAGTACTAGCATATAGCCTTCCTGTTTCAGTTCATTTTCAAAGTTATTCTGTATTATCCGACATTTTCGGTGATCCGACGTAGTCCAGGTCCCGTTTAGGTCGGATAATCGAGACTCTACTGTAGTTCATTATAAAACTCATGGTGTTCTTCTTGTATGTAAGATTCCAACTTCTTTATGTCTGCTCCTTTCTTTTCATTTAATGGAACACAGTCTTGTGGATAAGCAAGTCTAGTTGGTAACACAGGGAGACGGGTTGCAGAAATAAGCAACTTGAAAGTATGAACGCACATTCCATCAATACAGTATTTTCCTAAGATATGATTTGCCTCATACTGAAACTCCATAAATTTTATATCAAACGCGACTTTTGCATCTCTTTTCACACCTCTTCCTAGCGACTCAAGCTGAAAGAACTGACACAACTGTTTTGTGAAGCGGGCTGGTTTGAAGTAAAAACAACACCTCTCCAGGATAAGTGTTCTTTCTGCACAAAACGTAAACTTTCATTCGCGACTGACAGGCAGAGATATATGGTAGAAGTGTTTTTTTCTCCACAAAATGGTAGCCCTTCGTGCATTAATCATGGCAGTAATAATAACTCGTATAGTGTCAAAAAGTGGAGAAGTGCTTTTTCTGCAACAGACAATTCAATTTCATGTTTCATTTTTTAAATTTATTCTTGGTTCGTTTCCTACTTTGAATTTGGTTACTACGAATGTAGGATCTCCATCAAATGCTTCATCTGGAAACATATATATCCATCAATTCTTTCTGGTTTTGTCCTGTCAGTCAAAAAGAGGTCTGTCATAATATTTGTTTTACTATTTGTTTTACATTCTCCCCAAACATATCTGTTTCTTATTGGAGTTCTTCCTGAACCATGTGTTCCCAATGATGAGATCATTTCTGTTAGAAAATTCAAAATTTCTTCTGCTATAAACAAATGGACCTACCAGATGTTGTAGGCCTCTCTTTTCTTTTCCGATTGTGCTTTCACGTCCTCCATCACTATCGTGCGGTGTACTATGATAGATTTATTCACACTGTGCAGGAAATCCTCTTATTCCTCTTCCTGATTTACTACCTTAGGAACATAAACTGTTAATTCCGTTTGTCATTTATTCTGTCGCTTACATATGTTACATTTTCCACCACATTTTTTTCTGTCCAGTATTAAAACCAAGTATCAGGTCAATATGCAGAAGGGACAGTTAGAAAGATGATTTTATTTATTTATTTATTTATTTATTTATTTATTTATTTATTATGCCTTTGTAGGTGGCGAAGTTAGGGCTCTTGGCCCTCTCTTACACTTAACCACTGTAGTGATACAGTTTGAGTACATCATATTATACAGTAAATAATAACCTACACAAAAATACATTACACTTTTCTAACTCACATTCATTCGATCTTCCAGTCATACAAGTTAGTCAGCTGCATTTAGCAGGTAGTCTCGGCAAGCAGACTTGAATTTAGGTAATGAGGTGACTGGCAGGGAATTCCAAAGTCTAGAACCCGCCACAACAAAGGAATTGTTGTACATAGAGGATCGGTGGACAGGAATAGAAAGGGAGGAACCAGAGCGGGTATTACTGCTGTGAAAGGAGGACAAATACTTAAGCTGGGAAGAAATGTATAGTGGTCTGTCTTCAGAGAGCAGTCTGTATATCTGTATCAGTATGTGATACGTTCGTCGTTTGTCAGGTATCAGCTATGAAATAGTGTGATAGTATGGGGTGACATGCGTATCATAACTCAGACTGTATATAAATCTAAGGCAACAATTAAGCGCTCGCTGAAGTTTCAAAGTCTGCTCTTTTGTTGCGTCTACCAGAATGAAGTCACAGTAGTCGAGGACGGGAAGCACTAGCGTTTGCGTGAGTTTGACTCTCACATTACAAGGTAGAATATCGCTGTTTCTTTTAACCGAATGGAGTATCGAAAATATTTTTTTACACATATTCTTAATATATTTAGTCCAATTTAATGTTTCGTTCATTGTCACTCCAAGATTTCTCACAGTTTGGCTGAATGGAATAACTCTACCATTCAGTATAACTGGAGGAATAGTTTCGTACCGTAGTGTGGCCAACAATTTTTGAGAGCCAATAATGATTGCTTGTGTCTTGGAGGAGTTAAGAAGGAGGGAATTTTTCAAGGAGTAAGCATTAAGTCGCTGAAGGTCAGCATTGATGCCTGTTATGGCATGAGGCAAGTCAGAGGTCTTACAGTGACAATAAATTTGTAAGTCGTCTGCATAAAGATGGTAGCTACAATTCTTTAAATTAGATAAAATGTCGTTTATGTACTAAATAAAGAGCAATGGGCCTAAAACACTACCCTGCGGCGTGCCTTCCTTCCTGGTTAGCCAGTGAGAGGTTTGATCAAGGGTTATGATTCGTTGCGCGCGATTTTTGAGGTACGATGAAAAGAAATTAATAGTTCGTTGATCGAAGTAGTAAGATTGCATCTTATTTAGTAGAGTCTGGATGTTTATAGTATCAAATGCGCTACTGAAATCGAGGAGAGTAAGTACCGTCAGCAGTCTTTGGTCCATTGCGTGTCGTATGTCATCAGTCACTTTAAGCAGGGCAGTTGCTGTGCTGTGTCCCTTCTTGAAGCCAGATTACAATTGGTCTAGCAGAGAATGGTTGTTTAGGTATTCCAACACTTGCTCATGAACCAGACGCTCGAGTGCTTTGGAAATCGCAGGTAAGATAGAAATTGGTCTGTAGTCGGATGGTAGGGAGGGGTCAGGCTTCTTAGGCACAGGGATAACATTGGCTAGTTTCCATAGTGTAGGAAAGGTTCCATTTTTAAGGCAGTAGTTAAAAATGTGGGTAATAATTGGTAAAACAGCACCAATAATGTTGTGTAAGAAAGTTATAGGGATATCATCCACTCCTCTAGCTTTTGATTTAATAGAATATAATACCTTTTTAACTTTATTTGCAGTAACGGGGCGAAATGTAAAATGTTCTTGGTCAGGTAAAGGGTTCATAATGGAGTCGGGTACTGAGTTTGGGGAATTTAGTACATTAGGTGGTGTTCTTTCTTCAGTAAAAAATTCATTTAACTTATCGAGTGGTATGTCTGGCACATGAGGTTGTTGCTGAGGTTTCCCTATGCCTAGGGAACGAAGCGTGTTCCAAGCACTGCTAGAATTCATGTTTGCAGTCATGTTTTGCAAGTAAGTAAATTTACGGTTTCTAACGAACTGTTTAACTCTATTTCTAAGGACCCGATAATTTTCGAAGTCACTTTGGTCATGAGTTCGTTTAAAGCGGCGGTAAAGTGCGTCGCGGTGGGCCATCATGTTTTTAATTTCATTATTTAGCCAGGGACAAGATGGGCGAGTAACTTTTATCTGTCGCTTAGGGGCGTGTTTATCGTACAGAGTGATTACAAGGGAGTTAAACTTGTCTACTTTCGCGTCTATATCGTCCAATAAGAGTATGTCATTCCAGGGTAGATTGTAAGCGTCATGTCTTAACTCGTCCATATCAATGTCTTTTGTGTTTCTGTAAATAACATACTTAGGTTTATATTTTAGCATTCGAAGGGAGTAGGATAGGTAGATAAGGTCATGAGTGGAGATGACTGGGACTGGTAACTGGCCAAGAGTTATAACTTTGTTTGGGTTATTTGTCACAATGTGGTCAATGAGCGTGTGTGTTTCGTAGTATTCTGTGTAAATGTGATTAGTAGGCTCTAAATGGATTATGGATTATGGATATCACAGGAAGAAAACATGTCAATAAATTGTTTAGTTTCGTGCGTTGTAGTAAGTAGGTTAATGTTGAAGTCACCTATGGCAATAATATGCTCGTAACTAGGCAGTAGGTCAAGTAAACGAACTTCGAATTCAGTCATATTTGTTATTTTGGGCGGCTTGTATACAATAACTACGAGTTTCTGTTGGTTAATAATGACTTCAACAAACATGAATTCTGGCCCTAGCTGTGCATTGTTAGATACACATATCACCCGGCTTTTTAAGTCGTTTCTTCAGTACAAGGCCACCCCACCTCCTCTTCTGCCATCGGATCTATCATGCCGTAAGAGGGAATACCGGTCAAGTTGTACCATACCAGAGGGTATGCTCGGTGTAAGCCAGCTTTCGCTAATAGCAAAAATATGGATATTATTTTCCCTCACTATGGCTTGAACTTTGTCGAAGTGCGCTACCAAGGAGAGTGCGTTGACATGGCAGCACTGTAAACAGTTGGTAGAGGGAGATAATGCCTGTTTGAGGAGCAACCCGGTGGTGAGAGGTGACGGGGTGAGAGGGGGGGATGTTGGCAAGGTCAGTGTCAGGTGCAGAGCTCTGGATCAGCTGAATAACGGAATGTTGACGAAATAGTATAACAGTAATATCATGCAACTTACCTCGACATCCTGATAAATGCTTACACTGACTACCACTGACACACACACAGACGCACACATAATACATTTACAAAAACACTTATTCATAACAAGCAGTTGCACTATCGAGCTGTGCTGTTTCATATCTCTATATATGTATTGCCAACTTATACTTGCACTCAAACACACACACACAAAAATTAACTGAACTGAGGCACACTCACTATAATATAAACCTATCCTAAGATAACTATGGTATAATACAGCCATTGTGGACTAATCAGTTCATCTCTGCACCAAGCCTTTGTAGAACAGAATCTAGTTCAGCAGGTGTATTTACAAAATACTTTTTGCCGCCACCGTCCATTAAAATGATACATCCATCCAGTGACCAAGCTCGCCTGCCCACACATTCCCTGGCTTTGTGAAGCATCTCCTTCCTCGTCTGAGTAAGGGACTCTGTTATTAACAACTGGGTACCCTTTAAAGCTCGTTTAGCACGCCACACTGCTTCTCGCTCATGGTACCTAACAAATCTTACTATTATGGGTCTCTTCCCATTAGCCACTGCGTCTGCCACTGTCCTCTTATGACCTCCAAGCCTGTGGCATCTGTCAATGCTGGCCATTGTCAGTTCAATGTTCAGTTTCTCCTTCACAGTGTTTAGTACCTTTACAGCTGTATCCTCATTAGGACACTCATTAACACCGTGAAGAAGAAGAAGACAATTCCTCCTTGAGTATTGCTCCTGAGCATCCAGTATTTCATCTTGCTTGTTAGCTCTCAGCTGAAGTGCTGAGAGTTCTTGCTTGATGGATTGATGAGTCCTTAGGGCTAACAGCAATATTATTGTAAATTGCATTATAATTTTAACTTTCCCCATTTTCAGCCGTAGGGAAGAGTACTGGAGTTGTGCGGGTCGTCAATCGGGACAACAATGAACGCTCTCTTCTCAAGGGGATGGAAGGCATGGTACAGGATATTGCCTTTGCTCACATTCCTACTCAAGTGGTTTTGGCTTGTGTGGATGAATTTGGCAACCTTCTGGTTCATCAGATCGAGGAGAAGAATGGGAAAACAGAGTATCCTTTTCTTAAAGTATTTTGTGCTTTTTCAGTACTTTGGTCTACTTACAATATTTTCGTATGGTAATAACGTAAAGCTGAAGGAAGGTATGGCACTAAACGTGCATTATTGATAAATACATTTATTTTCTGGGAATCTTGAAGTTAGTAAATAAATTGAAAATATTATTAGCTCAAATATCGTATCTTAGGTTTAGAGGGGAAAAGAAATTTAGTAGTATGTCATAAATTCGAAGTCCCGATTTTCATCGTATTAAATCTGTATAAAAAATACCTCACTTACCACGTCATGAATTTTTGCTATTGCCGCTTAGTACGATCAAATTTTTCCTAGACCTGAAAATGTTATTTTTCATTCCTTGTGGAAGGAACTCGGGTAAAAGCCGTTGCCGCAGTTGCGTGATAACGGTAGAAGGCCTTGAATTCTTGATCTTCACAGGATAAATTGCACCTTCGGGGACCAAGCCATTAGCCTCAGAAACGTTGTTTTGCTTGCCAGTTAGCAGTGAAACTGCAGAATAACACAATGAGCCTGATTGTGCTTGTATTTGCATTCCATTCAAAAGTTAGAAATGTATTTCGTGTTTAGCTGTACAGTGAAGGGTAGCGAATATTTGTCGCGCGATAGCCTACATCTGGAACATAATTGTGTGAAATTGACCAACGTGGTGCATATTTGCCTTGTGATAGCCTAATTATGGATACAGAAAAAGTTGTGAAATTCCTTACTAATGAAGACTAAATTAAAGTCTGTCAGCAATTCGACTGGCATCCACAGCTTTAAGCGCACAGAGTTGGTTGAATGTTGAAACTCGCACCTTCCAGTTTCGACTCAATCACTTGAATCTGTTGTGGTCAATTGAAGTTTTGTTAGATTCAAAATGGCAGCCAAAGTCATTCTGTTGCAGCCGCACGTGGCCGTGTATAACCTCCAATTCATTGTCTAAGTGTGTGACCAGAAAAATGATGTTTAATAACCAACTGGTCTGAATAAAAGGCTTCTACTAACATTTGTTTTAGAAAGAGTGTGATCTGCAATAATACTTTGATATTTTTATGGGACCCGTTCAAATGTTTTCGTATTTGTTGTTTGGTGTTTTTAACACTTTTCAGTGCACTAATATTTTATAAGCGCCAGCAGAATAAGTTTTCATATTTGTTTTCTAACGTTTTTCACACCTTTTAATACTCTCTTCTCATAGGGTTTTCACTGTACCAGCGGTTATACAACGTAAAATCCCATTACGTCGGAAAAAATCGTGTCTAGTGTTTCCATATCCCTGTTGGATAGTATTTATTTGTGTATTCAGTAGTACGTTTTCTTGCTTAACACGTTCTATTTCCTTGTCTCCTGCAGAAATGTCTTAACAAGGTTTTACTATTTCCATCAGTATTGCTACAGTGCTCCTTATGTACAGAAATCTGGAGATTGGTATTTTTCCGTCCAATCTGTTGCATATATATATCATTTGCGCGATGTCATTTTAAGTAAAAACACCTGTTTAGGGTGGCTGGTAAAAGTTCTTATTATTGGTTGTTTATAGCTAAAGAAACACACCAAGTTATTGAAGAGGCAGAGCAAATTGGTAAAGGTGCTGTGGGAAGAAAATTGATGTGGACAAGAGTTTTTGGTACAGGATTGGGGGGAAAAAATAAAACTTGTCTTCAACAGACAAACAACCTCCAGGCATTTCACAGATGAAAAGTGAAGTTTCCAAAAATCTAAAACTGGTTATGTGAATATGTGACCAAAAAGAGATGGTGTGGATGTATGGTCAAGGTTGAAATGCATGTATTGAAAGCAACAGCAAGAGAGTTAAAAAGTATGGGTTTTAACGCTAGCCGAGGATGTTTCGTGCATTTTTTGCATGAAGTAACCTCAGTGTTCATAGGAAAATTAGCATTGTGCAGTATCTGCCAGTTAGTTATAAAGATAAGATTATGAATTTGCATAGATTTGTTATCGATTTGAGCCAGAAAAATTCATATTTGCTCTCGCAGATTGGTAATGTAGACCAGACACCAGTTTATTTTGAAATGCTGCCGGGCTGCGCTAATGAAGATTATGGTGTGACGAGTTGCTTCACAATTTTATAACTTATAATTATTGATTTCAATATAAATAGACTAATTGTACTATAATTTGGTATATAGGCCTATATGAAGAGTTCTGGAAACTTACTGTAAGGTTTTATTATCCAGATACATGGAGAGACATTAGGAATGCTGGAGAAATTTCTATGTGTATTAGTAAACAGAAAACAAAAGTTTGAGTTGGATCCATTACTGGAGTACTCCATTCGACTAGCTGGTCGATCAATGTTTTGAGTGTGTTCCATTAGAGTGTTGTAAGAACCCTTCCAGAAATCGATAATTCTAGATGGTTGATCAAACAGTATATATATCGAGTCGTCGGTGAGTGAGGCGGTGAATTCAAGAGAGTGCATGTTATGGTGCGCGAGTCAGTGTTGTTGATATCTGTACTTGTCAGAATCGACTTCAGGGTACTCCACTATTGTTTGTTGTAGTGTCATTTGCTACTGTGTATAATTGTGTGTTGTGACATACCGTGTAAATAAAATAATTTATACAAGGAAGTGAACGTATTCTCGTGTGATATTTATTTACGTAAAATAAAATCGCATTGCAGAACGATAAATTGGCGACCGTGACAGGACTGTACAGGACACTTCAAGACTCGGCAATGAAGATCGAACAAATGACCGCGACGATGTTATGGAAAGCGCTAGCATCCCGACGTTTACTGATGGCTGGAAGCAAAGCGGACCTACAGGAGAGGCTGTGCCAGAATTTGATAGACAACGAGGAGGACCCAGGCAGTTTCGACTTGGAAGTCACCTCGGAGGAAGAAACCACCGACCGGGTAAGCAATATGTTCGCACAACTAACTGCGTTGATTCAGGCCCAATCCGAAAAATTCGAGTGTAAAATTTAGGCCCAGTCTCAAGAAATAAAGTGCCAAATCAATTCTTTCGTCACAGATCTGAAAGAAGATATTTAAAAAATTAATGATCAAATCAGCAGCTTAGAATTAGACATAGTTAAAGTAGTAAATGATATTCACACCTTGGAAAACAAAGTCGAGGAGAAGATTGGAGAAATTGAGCAGGAATCTAACAATCTTAAAACCAAAGTAGGTCAGAAAATTACGTAGTTTGAATCCAAGGTTAATAGAAAAATTTTATCCATGGAGAAAAACATTTCTATAGCCAGTAGTCAACCTGGCAGAAGTATGGACCTCCTCCTTGGGATACCAGTTGATCCCAGAGTTATCAAAAACAGCCTGCCAGAATTTCATGGGAGGCTCGAGTATTGTCCTAAAACATTTCTAAAGACATCGTAGTCTTTACTCGGTAGGACAAATATACCTACGGAAATATACTTGCAAATTGTCAGCCAGCAACTAAAAGCGTCAGCAGGGGCTTGGTGGCAGAACATTAAAGGGCTCAGCCTCGACTGGGAGGAATTGAAGAAAGAATTCGTCCAGAGACTTGACTTGCAGGATGTCCAAACTTCAGTACAAAAAAAGTTTCTAAGTGAAGCTCAACCCAGCAGAATGAGAGCAGGAGCTTTCGTAATTAAAAAACTCCAGCTCTTTAAGAGAGTCCGCGAAGGGGAAAGTATTGACACGAGTGTCCCCTATATAGTTGAACTGCTACATGATAAGGTTTGATCACTTGTTAATGTGGCACAACCAAAAATTTTTGAAGAGCTCCGTCACATCGTAGCAAAATTAGATGAAGAAACAAGTTACCATGCCTCAAAAACGAAAACCTCAACCGCGGAAGAACCCCGGAAATGCTACCGATATGGGCGGATCGGGCATCTAAAAGACCGCTTCCCGGAAAACTAGATTGGGACCGAAACAGACTTTCAACGTATTAGGTCGTGTTACGTACATGTAGTACGTGTTGAAGAGATGTTAAGTACAGAACAAAAATGGCCAGCCGGACACCAGTGGGATCCGAACCCACAACCATTTTTGTTCTGTACTTAACATCTCTTCAACACGTACTACATGTACGTAACACGACCTAATACGTTGAAAGTCTGTTTCGATTACAATGCGGTCGTGAAAATTCAATATTCATTAGATTGGGACCGTTCGAGTCGGGGCAAGGATGGTTCCGGAAGAATGAAGAAGCCCCAGAGACATTACACCTGGCTAGAAGGCGAACATATTGGTGAAATCTATAGTGAAGATGAACCTAATCCACCACACCCGGCTATTAACTTGATGATTAATGACAGGCCTTCCATCGCTATCCTGGATACTTAGGCTTCACACTCGTTTGTGAATATGAATGTAGCAAAGTTATTAAATTCTCTTCATCCTGCTACGGTGGCAACAGACAAGGGAGCAATCCATGACATACATTACAAGATTTAGGTTTGTACCCTTCTTCAAGCCAAGTGCTCTACTGAAGTCATAGATATACCGGTAAAGGGTTTCAAGGATTTGATACGTGACATAATATTAGGACTCAACTTCTTAACTAAATATGGGGTAGTGATAGATCATACAGCCAACGAAATATTCTTTGGTAATAAAAACAGAATTAGGTTAGCCTTTGAGTCGGAAACGTTGGAAACCAATGTTTTTTCTGAACTGAAAACAGGGCTGTTGAGGGTGGAGGAGAAGGAAGACCTTGAGAAGTTGCTGAAGAAGTTCCCTGAGGTCATTACTGATAGGATTGGATTTACCATAACGGTAAAACATAAAATTATTTGTAAGGATAATGCCCTAGTTAAACAAAGGCCTTACCCACTTAACACAGATAAACGAAAATTTGTAATAGAGAAAATCAAGTAAATGGAAAATCAAGGATTGATTGAACCTTCAGCATCAGAATGGGCTTCTCCAATAGTACTACCTAAGAAGAAAAATGGTGATTATCGACTTTGTGTAGAGTTATGTTAGGTATATAACAAGACTATATCAGATGCCTACCCATGCTGGGTCTCCGACATCTAATAAAGCAAGTGAGTGGGGTAAAAGTCTTCAGTACCCTCGATTTGAACTCTGGCTACTGGCAAATAGAAGTCGAAGAAAAGTCTCGACCGATGACCGCTTTTTCCACCCCAAGAGGACTCTGTCAATTCAGAGTTATGCCCTTTGGTCTTAAGAATGCTCCAGCCACCTTTATGCGTCTGATGGACGAAGTCTTGTCTGTATACACAGGTGAATTTTGCCAGGTCTATCTGGATGACGTCATCCTGTACAGTAAGACGTTTTCGGACCATTTGGAACACCTAGCTAGAGTCCTAAAGAGATTGAGGATTCACAGACTTACCTGCCAAGTCAAGAAATGTCAGTTCGCATCAAACTCAGTTGAGTACCTAGGTCATGTATTGACAGACAAAGGCTTGGAGGGGCAGACTGAGAAGAATAGGGCCATTGAGGAACAGGAAAGGCCTCGCACGAAATGCCAGGTACGTCAATTTTTAGGCCTTTGTGGGTGGTACAGTAGCTTTGTACCACACTTTGAAACAAAAGTTGCTCCGCCAACCGACCTCCTAAATAAAAACATACCATTTAAATGGACCCAAAGGGAAGAAACAGTCTTCCAGGAAATAAAACGATCTATTTGTGACGCTCCAAGTCTAGCTAATCTGGATGCAGGCCAGGAGTTCTGCTTGCAGACAGATGCGAGTGACATTGGTCTTGGGGCTGTATTGTTCCATGAGAGGGAAGGTGGAGGCAAGGATATAATTGAATATGCCAGTAGGAAACTCTCTGCCTGCGAGATAAATTATTGTACAGCCGAGAAGGAGGCATCAGCGGTTGTATGGGCGGTCGTGAAGTTCAGAGGATATCTAGAAGGAAGGAAGTTCAGACTCTTTACAGACAACTCCTCACTTCAGTGGTTGAATCGAGTTTCTGGAACTAAGTCCAAACTGATACGATGGGCCTTGATCCTTGCCGATTTTGACTTTGAAATTTGTTATGTTCCAAGCGTGGCCAATCAAGCTGCTGACAGTCTATCAAGAAATCCTGAGGACGGACAGAAATCAACCACGAACTTACCTGAGAGAGAGATTCCTGGGCCAACTAAGAAATCCCAAACCGACCCCGTGCTTCTCGCTATCCAGCGAGGAAACAATGAGATCAATGTAGATTTAATAAGGAAGTGGCAGACTGAGGACGTGTCCTGTAACAGAATGGCATCCTGGATCAGCAAACACAGCACTGATTGTTGATCTGTCCCAGCTCAGTTTAAGATGTGCTACAAGAACTTCCGACTTGAAGACGGTATACTTCCCACCTGCCTGGATCTTTCCCGGTCATTGTCATTCCGAGGTCACAGACCGAGGATTTTGGGAAAATACCACGATAATCCAGAAGTCGGTCATCCTGGTCAAGAGGAAACCTACTCTTCAATTCGGAGACGTTTCTTCTCGGTACACATGCATCAGGACATCAAGAACTACGTCAAAGCCTGTGCAAGCACAGATTGCACTAAGGTGAACAACCAGAAGGCAAGTACCAGTATGCGAGGACGCCGACCGCATCAGCCTTGGGATGTTCTCGCCCTTGACCTTATGGGACCCTACCCTAGGACATCTTGGGGAAAGACGGAGATCCTTGTGGTGACTGACCTATTCACCAGATGGGTGGAAGCATTCGCCATCCCTGGAAGCTACATCGGGACGTATCATTCAACTCTTAAGGACGGAAGTCTTCAATTGGTATGGGTATCCTCGGAGTCTACTCACAGAAAATGGCAGTCAGTTCACCTCGAGATAGTGGTTGCAAGCTCTGTCGGAGTGGGGAACTGAACACTGGACTACACCGATCTATCATCCACAAGCAAATCCCACCGAACGGAGAAACCAGGAGCTAAAGATGATGCTTCGGATTCACTTGGTCGATAGAGAACATACCAAATGGGACCAACACCTACACGAGTCCCTTCTGACCATCAGACAACGGGTTAACCGCATCACGGGTTTCTCACCTGCAGAACTTTTCCTTGGACGTCCAATAAAGAGAACTGGCAACTGGAATTTTGTCCACTGACAAAGAGCGGGACCGGAGGATCCTGATACCTGGCATACACGGAACCGGCGGCAGATTCAACAGGTGCACTGCCAGGCCAAAAAGCATACAAGGAGAGAAGCTGAGAACAACGATGCGCCAGAGGAAAGGGAGTTCAGACGTGGAACACTAGTTCTTCGTCGAAACCATCCCCTCAGCAACAAACTTCAGAAGTTCCACGCTGGGATGGCTCCAAAGTGGTTCGGACCTTTCGAAGTGGATAAAAAGTTGGAAAATGGCGTGTATCTCCTGAAGACTACACCACCGACGAAGGTGCATGCATCGGAATTTAAGGCGTTACCTCAACCCCTACAATAAGTCGGAGAGACCGAGGAGTCGACGCTCTCTACGGGCCCCCAGAAGAATGCGGACTTTATGGAGGATCAGCACACACCAATACCTACCGTGGAGGATAAGAGAGACGAAGACATAGATATAAGAGCACCTAGATATAATTTAAGACCTAGAGTAAGGATAGATATTGATATTGAAGATTTTAGGGGGGATAATTGTCGTACATACGACATTGTAACTGGTGTAAAACCTTGAATTATTATGTTTAATATATTTTAATTATAGTTTATTTAATGCTAAATTATCTTTTATTAAATGTTAAACATGACTTGTACATGGTTTCCCTGTCAATATGTAGTATAAATTTGTATAACCTCAAATACGTATTGTGTATAAGTTTAACCTTGCTATCTAGATAATCGAAAGCGGTAGAAAATTCCATAATGTTCGTATGTTAGACTTATTGTACTATAATTTGGTATATATGAAGGGTTCTGGAAACTTAAAGTGAGGTTTTATTATCCAGATGCATGGAGAGACATTAGGAATGTTGGAGAAATTTCTATGTGTATTAGTAAACAGAAAACGAAAGTTCGAGTTGGATCCATTACTGGAGTACTCCATTCGACTAGCTGGTCGATCAATGTTTCGAGTGTGTTCCATTAGAGTGTGCCGTGCTGATGCTCGGAAGATTACGCATTACTTCTTTTATGTGACTTAAATTCCACTTCGTCTGAATTTTACAGTGCCTACCCCCGTCATATCGCCTCTTCAAGTGATATTGTGTGGACTTGACTGTTAACTTCTTTCTTACTTATGCATTGTTTTTCGAGTTGTAATCGGCTGATGATGACCCAGACTGGGGTCGAAACCAGTACCATTTCCACTTTTCATTAAATAAGAATGTAATCTCTACATCTCTTATTTACTTGTATTGAATAGGTTGAACTACCATATTTATTATTTCAATTTAACTGTGATACTTTTCAATATGGAACAATGAAATTTTTATCTTTAAACCCTTCCAGAAATCGATAATTCTAGATGGTTGATCAAACAGTATATTATCGAGTCGTCAGTGAGTGAGGCGGTGAATTCAAGAATGTGCATGTTATAGTGCGCGAGTCAGTGTTGTTGATATCTGTACTTGTCAGAATCGACTTCAGGGTACTCCGCTATTGTGTGTTGTAGTGTCATTTGCTACTGTGTATAATTGTGTGTTGTGACTTACAGTGTAAATAAAGTAATTTATACAAGGAAGTGAACTTGTTCTCGTGTGATATTTATTTACATAAATAAAATCGCATTGCAGAACGATAGTCCGTGGCTCTCTTCCAGGCCTTTCTGGCCTTGCACAGTCCATTCAGAAACCTGGTTCACAATTGATCCTTTGTATTGCATCAGATGTGCCCAGTTCCACTTCCGCTTCTTGATCTGCTCCCTTATTGGTCTTTGGTTGGCTATTTCCGAGAGCTGGATTTTGGGTATCATATTTGGCCACCATACCCCTAATATGTTCATGAAGGTCTGGAGTTGTTTTTCAACTCTTTGGTCATTTTTCATGATTGCCACCCATACAGCAGTACTGATTTAACATTGCTGTTAAATGTCCGTAAATTGGTGCTCTGGTGAATTTGTTGAGGTCTCTAGGCACCCCTTGCATTGATGATAAGGTTCTGAATGCCTGATATGGCCCCACAATCTGGCATAATGCAGTTTTCAAGATAGCTCTACCTTCTGCCCTTCCAGAAAATGCTTCTCGACATGTTTAGTTAACATAAGAAACTTCATTTTTCCGTATTGAACCAAGAATTACAATAAATAAACTTGATATTTCCACCTATTCAATACAATTTTAATGCTGTTATTCAATTACAACACATTATCCTGTGAAATTTAATATGTTGTAATTGAATAACAGCATTAAAATTGTATTGAATAGGTGGAAATATCAAGTTTATTTATTGTCATGTTTAGTTGACCGGGCGAGTTGGCCGTGCGGTTAGGGGTGCGCAGCTGTGAGCTTGCATTCGGGGGATAGTGGGTTTGAATCCCACCATCGGCAGCCCTTGAAGATGGTTACCCGTGGTTTCCTGTTTTTTGTACTAGGCACATGCTAGGGCTCTATCTTAATTAAGGCCACGGCCACTTCCCACTCCTAGGCCTTTCCTATCCCATCGTCGCCATAAGACCTATCTGTGTCGGTGCGATGTAAAAGCAAATTCTAAAAACAGTATTTAAAAAAAAGTTGAGTTGATTTGCATTTCTTTGGTGTTCTTGCCGTTAACTTTCAGGCCAGCAGTTTTAGCAGTTTTTGACTCCAGCTTTTCTAATATGTTCATGAAGTTTTGAACGAGGAAACATAGGTTATGTACATAGGCTAGGTCCTGAAGGCTGGATGTTTGGTTCCACTGTATTCCACTATTAGTCCACATTGCTTCCTTCATGACAGTATTGAGTACCATCTGGAACAAGGTAGGCGACAGCAGACATCCTTTCCTCACTCCTATTTCCACACTGATAGCTTCCGACAGCAAATTTTGATGTTCAACTTGGCATGTATAGGTATCGTACATTACCTAGTCAGAATGATGATGATGATGATGTCTATATTTGGCTTTGATGAAACTGAATGCTTTCTCAAAATCCACAAAAACTAGATACAAAGACACCTGGAACTGAGTGAATTGCTCCATGATTCTGATGATGATGTCGTGGTTTGTGCACGACTTTCCCTTCCCGAATCGTATCTGTACTGATCTCACCTATTCATCGATCGGTTTCTTAATCTGTGTCAGGATTTTGCTGGGGTTGGACAAAAGACTTGCGTCTCGCCAGTTGCATTTAGATAGATCCCCACTTTTGAGAACCTCAACTAGAATCCCTTTGTTCCATTCTTTAGGATGTTGTTCTGTATCCAAAATTATCTCAAAAGGAGTCCGGCTTCATGTCTAAATGGTTAGCGTGCTGTCCTTTGGTCACAGGGGTCCCGGGTTTGATTCCCGGCAGGGTCGGGAATTTTAACCATAATTGGTTGATTTCCCTGGCACAGGGACTAGGTGTACGTGTCGTCTTCATAATTTCATCCTCATCACAGGCGTCAAATCAATAGACCTGCACCTGGCAAGCCGTAGTCCTCGGGCACATCCTGGCACTAAAAGCCATACGCCATTTCAATTCATAAGTAATAATAATAACAACATAAACGTTTCCACCTTTTCAATACTACAATATATTCACAAAATTACAAATTACACGGTACTAGTTTCGACCCATCTAGGGGTCATCATCAGCCTATTGGAGCAAAGATCATTTGTGGCGAAATCCTAAGAAAATGTTATTTTAAAGAATAACAAGTGAAATGAGATGTTATGGTAATAGTTAATAATACAAGGAATATACATACTAAGAGGTTTTTAACAAAGAATAAAGTATAAATGGGGTGTTGTAAAAATTATAATCATGGAAATCAGTAAGTTCTTGTATTGAAATGAAATATGGCTTAGGAAGAGGGCTTAAGGTGGGGCTGAAGGGTGCGGGAGAAAGTGTAACTGTCTTGGAAAAGTACCTTGGATTAAATTTAGGATTGAGTTTAGGTTGGCTGCATTATTGTTTCTGAGGAAAGTGATAAATAGATCGAAGAGTATGTTGGGTTTCTCTGAGATTTCATTGAGATTGTGACTGGCATTAAAGTATTGGTCTAGGTGTATGTAGTAATTTTCCATTATGTTGAGTAAAGGGCCCTTGTTTGCTAATACGAGGATGTCCATGTCTTGTTCAATATTGGTGAAATTATGGTTATAATCTTGCATGTGTTGGCCGATGGCTGAAAACCTGTTGTATTTTATTGCGTTAGTGTGCTCGTGGTATCTGATAATGAAGTTTCTCCCGGTTTGCCCGATGTAGGTTTTTTTACAGGTGGTACATTTGATCCTATAAACTCCTGATTTTAAAAAACTGCTGGTCTTGTTGATGTGTGAAGTATTGTATAAAACGTTCATGTTCTTATTGTTGGTTTTGAAGGCTGAACGTTTTATACAATACTTCACACATCAACAAGACCAGCAGTTTTTTAAAATCAGGAGTTTATAGGATCAAATGTACCACCTGTAAAAAAACCTACATCGGGCGAACCGGGAGAAACTTCATTATCAGATACCACGAGCACACTAACGCAATAAAATACAACAGGTTTTCAGCCATCGGCCAACACATGCAAGATTATAACCATAATTTCACCAATATTGAACAAGACATGGACATCCTCGTATTAGCAAATAAGGGCCCTTTACTCAACATAATGGAAAATTACTACATACACCTAGACCAATACTTTAATGCCAGTCACAATCTCAATGAAATCTCAGAGAAACCCAACATACTCTTCGATCTATTTATCACTTTCCTCAGAAACAATAATGCAGCCAACCTAAACTCAATCCTAAATTTAATCCAAGGTACTTTTCCAAGACAGTTACACTTTCTCCCGCACCCTTCAGCCCCACCTTAAGCCCTCTTCCTAAGCCATATTTCATTTCAATACAAGAACTTACTGATTTCCATGATTATAATTTTTACAACACCCCATTTATACTTTATTCTTTGTTAAAAACCTCTTAGTATGTATATTCCTTGTATTATTAACTATTACCATAACATCTCATTTCACTTGTTATTCTTTAAAATAACATTTTCTTAGGATTTCGCCACAAATGATCTTTGCTCCAATACGGCTGATGATGACCCCTAGATGGGTCGAAACTAGTACCATGTAATTTGTAATTTTGTGAATATATTGTAGTATTGAAAAGGTGGAAACGTTTACGTTGTTATTATTATTACTTATATATTATTCTCAGTTCAATACGGACCAAAAACATGAAATTCATAACCATCAATTTCAATTCATCTCAAAAGGAGTTCCAACATTGTTTGGGGATCAGCTTGCGGTTCTTTTGCAGGAATGTTGTCGAAATCCGACAACTCTTTAGCTGTTGGATGGCATTGATGATTTCGCCTTCGGCGATGGCAGGGTGGAGATTTGGGGATTAAGTTGAAGATGGCCCTGTTCTTCGTCACCTTCATTATCTCTTTCTGTAAACTGGTTGAGAAACTTCAAGAAATGTCACCTCTAGCTAGCAAGCTGTTCTATCTCATATATGAGAACATTGCTATTTTTGTCTGATTGGCTTCAGTCTTGCAGGGCTCCTTCTCTTGAACTGTTTAGTGATGGAGTAGAGCTCGTTCAAATTGGCAGTTGCCATTGTTGTTTCAGCTTGGTCTGTTGGTTAGTTATGAAGTTTTGCTTACTAAATCTAAAGCTCCTCTTCACACTGCAGTTCGCTTCTGTAAATTCTGGACTTGGTCTGGTCCCCAGACTTGCAGTGTTGAACCTTCTCTTCAGTTCGCTCCTTCTTCCAACCTTCTGCCAGGTGTCGACTAAGATCCATTTGGGTCTTCCAGATTTTCTACCAGAGTTCAGATTCACAGATGTCAACAAAAATAAATAAATATATAGACATGTACATACGGAGCATACATACATTTGCCTTCCTAAAACTAGGGTGCGGGGATTATTCAAAGGCAGTGATTATTTGTGTATTTACAATACATGCAGTTAGTAAAATCAATAACTGGTTATAAAAATAAGATTCTTTGAAGCAAATCCTACATTGAGTATTCAACCCAAAGGCTGGTTTGATTCCCAGCTGCTCAGCCATTAGCTGTCATAGATAGCTTAGGCTTCACGAAGAGGCTTACTAGGGAAGAGGAGCAAGGCAGTTTCATTATGCTACTAAATATCAGTTGGCCATGCCCACTGAAATGCATGCAGCAACTGACCCTATGAGCAACATTTTCAGACCATTCATAACAGAGACTTAGTTTTCTTATTGAAATCTGTTCATAATCTTTGATCAGTGATCTATCTTTCTGTAATATATATTGTAAACCTTAACCAGTGTCAGGTGCTCTTTGCTACTTCATGTCGAGCATTCAAAGGATCCAGTGACAAACGTAAACCATCGTGTAATCTGGTGCCCATACATTCCGGAAGAGGAACCTCCTGCTAATGATGAAGTAGCATATGATGATGTTGCAAAACTGTTGGTGCTTACTCATGGTGCTAAGGTATATCTTTCAGATTTCTATGGATTTCTTTGTTTGCATTTGCTATTTTTCTTTTATATCTAGATAATAATGCTTCCAGCTTTACTGTTGAAATTGGCATTGTATAATTTATTAATCATAGACATTAATTGGTTTTGGAAGTTATTTTGCATATTTTCTATATAATTACAATAGCTTTGTAACATTTGTTGAATGTTTCTTGCTCTTTGACATACATACAATCATCTGTACACGTAAACCTGTAAAGGATCGTTTGTTTGTATGTTTGTAATGTATGTATGTATATGTCTGTTCTGCTGTAACTGTTAAACCGCTTACCTGATTTTTATGAAACTCTGTACACACACTCATATATTTAATGCGCACAGGATAGGCCACGGTATCCAGTTCTGATTTCTTAAGGGGGCCATGCAGTGAAATATGAAGTGGTCAGGAAAATATGCACCTGGAATCCTTAAAAGTGAATACGCTGTCTGCACAGTTAGTCCAATTAAAAAGACTGAGCCTATGGAGTGTACTTGGAATTCAATTTTCTAGGTTATATATATTTCCTTCCTAACTAAACTATTTTTCTTGGGAAAAATGCATTTTTATGTTTTATTGTATGCTTTATTCAGTGAAAACTAAAATAATGGATAAGCTGTAGGTCTTACAAACAAAAGGGAGCACACGCTCAGGATTCAAAATTAAATTTCCTCTACAAATTCTCACATGCATATTCTTCGATGTAACGTGGTACATTCTCATGCACGCGCGCACCCACATCCCCCCCCGCTTCACACTCTCACTCTCTCTCACGCACGCATGCGCGTGCGCACACACACCCTGTTTTATATTGTTTTGATCGGGCCAAGATATGCTCCCATAAAAATGATTAATTACAACTTGTTTTTCTATATAAATGTACAGTAAGAATATCTTTTAGTTAGGCCCTACTTCATAGGTTCAACAATTACACAGACTTTATATTGTTCTGGTTAGTTGTAGTTTCAGACGCGGTGGGGATTTGGTACACAGGTACAGGACAGGGGGCTTGGAGGTGCTCAACTCTATAAATAGCGGAGCAAGCGGCCGCTTTCTCCCTATAGCACACCAATAGCCGTACCGTATGGATGTGCTTACAGGAGCATTGCAAGATTCATAAGCGATAACTTCAGGTTTGTGGTGCAGATGGTAGCTTATTCTGTACTTTCCTAATTCTTCCATTCATTTTCGTTCATGCATGGCTACAGTTATAGATTTTATTGTATTTTTAATTGATTAATTTGTTTATATATAAGGTGCATTAGGTTCATTTTATGTATTGGTTTTCCGCGAAGGATTCTTTGCTTTGCTTTACTTTCATTGGCGTAGGGATGTGGCGACCCCATTGCCCGGCGGACAGCCACCTCAATCAATCAGTCAGCCTGCCAAGAATTGGCGGGCAAACCATAAACCTTGACTGACAAGTGCAAATGCTTGAGAGACTCTGATCACCTAGTGCAAAACAAAAATCACGTAAGAACCCATGGAAAGCCTAGCATTTAATCCGCTTTTAATTCAGTGATAGAACTAGCTTCAGAATAGAAGTATTAACAAATAAAAAGAAACCTTCAAGCAGACCTGTCAGGTATGACAGCATGGCTGTCTAGTCATATTTTGGCCCACAATGCGTTGCAACTTCGCAGAGGGTGGTTGCCGTCCTTTAACTAGACACAGCTGGGGATAAAATCAATACCCAGTTGTTAGTATTTCAAAACATTGATGAATTATTGTAGACATTGTGATCATTCTTGTAAGCTTACACTCAATATTTAAGAAGGCGGTTAACAAGACAACTATATACAATGTCATTAAATACTTCTTTATTTATAATATAACATATTAGTTTGCCTGATGACCGTATGATGACCTTATCTATAATTTCCATTTGTTTGTAAACTTGTCAAAGAATTATACCCTAGCGAATGTAAAGGTGTATCATTTCTCTTATGTATTGTATACAATAATGATTCATACATGGCCTGAAGGAATAACTGAACGAGTTTTCACAGCACGCACTACAAATGCTCAATGTGAACTTTTATTATAGTCGCACGACACACGTCCAACTGATAGTCCAGCTCTTCCCACACTTTGGTTAGCTGCTGCAACTCTGCGTCTCAGTTCAGGTATCAGCAAGGGTGAGAGGGTCCATCTTTTCAATACTATATACCGTATTTACTCGAATAATACCCGCATTTTTTTTTTTAAATTGAGGCACGAAATTGGGGTGCGAGTTTTATTTGGGTCAATGTTGGCATTTCTTTTTCAAAATCAGCCTTACTAAAGTTATGGTGGGGATTATTCGGTGGCGGGGATTATTCGCGTAAATACGGTATTATATATTAATATTATTTATTATATCAGGACTAGTTTCTACCCTTGTATTGGGTCATCTTCAGCCTTAAATTATAAATGGAAAAGAACATTAAATGTTACTCGGAAACACTAACACCTAATATAACGCTATTGGCATGTCTTGAAACATTGACGAAATATGTTGTGGTTGCATATGAGTCCATTGAAATTAGTGTCTTGCACATATGTCCACCACTTTTGTGTCACTTTTTCTTTTAAGAAAATCATAGTCTTAATATAAAACAATGCGTTGCACATATGTCCAACACTTTTGTCCAACAATAATGCAATATAAAAGCTATGCCAAACAGACATTGTAATAATATACTGTTTTATATTAAGACTACGATTTCTTTAAAAAAAAGACACAAAAATGTTGGACGTATGTGCAGTAGGCCTATACTATTTTATATTAAGACTGATTTTCTTAAAGGAAAAAGTGACACACAAATGTTGGACATATGTGCAAGAGACATCAATTTTAATGGACTCCTAACAATGATATTAGATGTTCGTGTTTCCAAGTTACATTTAATGTTCTTTTCCATTTATAATTTAAGGCTGAAGATGACCCTAAGCAAGGGTTGAAACTAGTCCTGAAGTAATAAATAATATTAACATATTATATACAGTATTCAATAGTTGGACCTTCTCATCCTTCCTGCATAGGGTGAGAAAAATGTGGGAGGGGTGCACCATCTTGCTGCCAAATGATGATTGAAGTCCATCCTGTATCTGAGGGAAGAGCCAATTTCTGTAACATATCAAGGTGTACGGTTCCTGTGATAGTGTTTTCATGGAAAAAGAACGTCCCTTAAACCTGTCATTCGGTTAATGCACAGAAAACGTGCCTATCCTAATTACAATATTAATGACATTACGGAAAAAACCAGTATCGTCTTTAGTAAAGCCATTCCGGCATTAAAAAATTACTATCTTAATATAGTAAACAAACAGAACCAGTACACTTCAAAAGACCGACGAATCACAAGGCTAACCCCACCCCTACCCCTACAATAGCCGCTCCCCTTACCCCTCCATCCATCTCACTACAGCGATCACAAGTCCCAGACGTACTCGCAGTAGTACGCAACAAGCTCTTAAATACAACGCCGTACGACCACAATAACAACAGCAGTAAGTACCTATTTCACTTCCACACACAACTTCAGGCATTCCTTCAAACTCACACTGCACTTGTAATAATTTATCTTTACAGATGTTAGCAGCTCCAAACACGAATACAGACAAGAGGGAGGTTGCTACCAACAACCTATTAATCAAATTTTTAAATATTCAAGATAATACAGTCTGCTCCAAAAGCTCACCAAAATACATCAATAGCTGAACTACAATATTACTCAACCACCTTACGACATGGATTTCGCTATGAACACATATGACACATGCTAGTCAAATAGAACATCTTAAGGATTATTTTATGTAACCAAACAATGTAAACAAAGATGTACAAGAACCAACATGGAAGCCTGAAGAAAGAACTTCACAAAGCATAAAATTTTAAACTCGACCAGTGTTCACATATATGTTTTATATTTTAATGCGTTCAAACTCAAGTGTTTTATATATATGGTTCACATATTTTTATTGTGTTTAACGTATACGTACAAATTGTTTTTGGTTTACTTAAGCTTTTCACTGTTATATTGTTTTTAGACACAATTTCAACCCCACATAGTCACAAATAATATCACAACCCCATTAGACATCCCGATGCTCTAATAAACAATAACATCTTTGTGATACATACCAATGTCTATAATGGTTGAATATAATTTAATGTTATTTGTTTTACGTCCCACTAACTGGTCTTTTACGGTTTCCGGAGACTCTGATGTGCCGGAATTTTGTCCCACGGGAGTTCTTTTACATGCCAGTAAATCTACCGACACGAGGCTGACGTATTTGAGCACCTTCAAATACCACCGGACTGAGCCAGGATCGAACCTGCCAAGTTGGGGTCAGAAGGCTAGCGCCTCAACCGTCTGAGCCACTCAGCCCGGCTCTAATGGTTGTAAAATAGTAATATATCAGCTGATGACGACTATAAATAGTCGAAACCGCTACTGATGTGAATCTATTCATAATAAATAGTATTGATAGGTGGAACATCTTTCTTGTCTCTGTATACGGGGAACAATCATTCAACTATTCCTGCACAGGGTGAGAAAAATGTGGGGGGTGCACCGTCTTGCTGCCAAATGATTGTGATTGAAGTCCATCCTGTATCTGTAACATATCAAGGTGTACAGTTCCTGTGATAGTGTTTTCATGGAAAAAGAACGGCCCTTAAACCTGTCATTCGGTTAATGCACAGAAAACGTTAACTTTGGGGGAATCCTTTTCGTATTCTACTGTTGCGTATGGATTCTCCAGCGCCCAGTACGGGCGTTGTGTGTGTTTACCTCTGAGGTGAAATGTAGATTCATCACTGAAGAATACACGGTTGAGGAAACCTTCATCACCTTCGATCCCTTTCTGCATTTCCATACATAAGTTAGCATGTGGTTGTCGCTTTGCGGGCCTTTCGACCTGTAACGGCTGAAGACAGTACAGTTTCACTTTTATTCGCTTCTCTAACGCTTTATCACGCTGTCATATTCGGCAGTGCTAGTTTACGACTAATTCGTCGCACAGATTTGCTAGGACTGTGCATGAAGGTCACCCTGTTGTGTTCTACTGGTTTGCCTTACGTTAGAGGTCACCGCAGACTCTTTCCTTTACACAGGCATCCCCTCATCTGGAACTGTTTATAATACCACTGCTAAATGTTGTTGTCAGATGGAGGATTGCATCCATACTGTCACCAAAACTGGCGCTGAACTGTAACTACTGAATTACACTTTGCGAATTGCAGTACACAGAGAGCTTTATGCTTGGAAGCTGCCATCTGTAACTGGAATTCTACATATGGTGCTGTCAAGCTACAGGGTGAGGAAACCACAATTTGCTGTGTGCAATACAAACTTTCACAGTTGCTCTCTCATCCAATTAAGGAAACAGCTGAGGGTTGGTTACATAACTGTACTAACTACTTAAAGCTTTGATATTGTTTTGTGTACACTCTGTTTATGCACACTGTTGCAGAGAATGGAAGTTTTAATGGTGCTGTTTTCAATTTAAAAAGAGTAACTTCTTTCGGAATCTCTAATAATTTTATGAAGCATTATACGGTTCACCCTATTATGGTCAGTTTTGACACACGTTTTCAATCCACATAAATGAATTTCTTGCAAGACAGCTTCACATATTGTTGCTGAATCTGAACTTGTCAGCAACCCCAAAAGGTCGTCCATCTTTATAGTTTACAGTTCCTTTTACATGATTTTCTTCAACTTAAAAGATTCACGACTTTTTTGCTCTTCGAAAGTTGAACTACATGCATAAGGTAATGTGTATTCCCATTTCATGAAGGAGATACTTCAATAGACCAGATGATTTTCTAAAATATCATAGCACTTCGCTCCCTGCATAAAAATTAAATATAACAATTTTCAACAAACCACATTTTGGTTTTATCATTTAAAAAAGAACCAAACTGATTATGAAAATTGCTTTTTTAGACAAATATAATCACATTTCTCTGCATCTTCCAACAACAATTTCAAGCTTTGTTAAAGAGCATCAATTTGGGATACAAGAGAACTTCTGTTATTGATATCATTCAGTAAAACACAACTATCACAAAAATCTATGAGAGACAAAAAGCTGACTGACTCCCTTCAACTGAAGAATTTCTGCAGGTTATCAAGTTAGATTTATCTTGTAAAAACTTAATTCGCTAGGCAATCAACAGTTCACATGCACTTGCATGCTGAAATCACTATTTACTCCAGTTCGTACAAAAGGGGTGAAATTTATGAAAACCATCTTTCGGTCCTTATCAATATATCTATATATATATAAAATAAGAGTTTTGTCTGTACATTGCTCAGAATTTGAAAAGAATGGTATTTCTGTATCGATCATATCCACAATAACAAGAAAATGCAGTTTTTACTTTTCCGTAATTTCTGTCTGTCTGTAGGTATGTACACGCATCACGAGAAAACGGCTGAAGAGAATTTATTTAAAAAATGGTATGTAGAGTCGGGGGGTGAGCCGCTACAATCTATACACTATTTTATTCACGCTGAGTGAAATGGTAGATTAGGGAAAGGCCTAAAATTCAATTCTCAAATATTTGTTATTAGTGGTCATATCGATAAATACTACATAATTAAAGTTATATAGAATTAAATTTCTGATCATTTACGTCTTATACATTTTTACCGTACCGGCTATGATGTCTGTCTGTTAGGTCATCAGCCCAGAGGCTGGTTGGATCCTCAAATAACATCACCAAAGGCTATGCAGTTATATAGGGAAACCTCAAAAACCAATGGCAGTACGAAAATAAGGTGTACTAGGCAAGATGAGTGAGGTAGTTTGCCATTGCTTTCTTCACTGGGCCAGACAGTGCTTTGTAGCACAACTAACCCTATGAGCAACACCTTTCATGACACTCAGACACACTGGTTGTGCTCTGAATGTCATTAATCAGCACCACCCATACCCCAGCAGCTTCCATATTGTCACAGCCATGGATGAGACTAGGACTTCAGTGGAAGCTACACTTTGCTCTGGCCTGTGCCAAGAGATGGATGCAAAAGTACTGTATCCATCAAGAAATGACAGCGGGCTATGATAACACAGATATTCATGAATTTGGATTTTTGTTGCTAAGTCCATATCAACGCCGAGCCCCGACAAAATGGGTAAACAGAATTTAATGAAAATTGGTATATAGAGTCGGGGAATAAGAAACTACAGTTTAAGCTATAAACAATGTTATTCACCCTGAGTGAATTGGTAGTTTAGGGGAAGGCACCTAAAATTTAATTTCTAAATACTGTACCTATGTTCTTGGTCCTATGGAAAAGTACAGTACTACATAACAAAAGTTATACAGAATATAATTTCCGATCATTTATGTTTTATTCAGTTTTACCGTACCGACTATGATAAGAGTGGTATTTCAGAACGGAAGACAATTAATAATGTAAAGGCCTACAATATCGAAAGCGCGTAACATAGATTAACAATAACATTACAGTGACCGTTGTTTGTTGTAATGTTCTTTGTCTCTTATGCTGACATTCAACTCCGATAGATGGGATTATTGCTGCATACAGAGTATAACAGCCTAACTGAATATTGGCGGGAAATAGCTGCGGAGTTAGATAACTTTCTTCTTTAGCATGCCAATCCTCTGGTTCATACATTTTCTGATACTGCTGGTACGTATCACACTGGTTCATCATAGTGTGCCAGCTATTCGATACCTATTCTGACGTGCTGTTTTGAATGAGCAGTGTACGCACTTATGTCAGAGGCTCAGTTAGTAGTAGTAGTAGTAGTAGTAATAGTAGTAGTATGAACTGGTCTTGAATTACAATTTAGCCCTATTCCAAATTATAGTACCACAATAGGGAGGTATAGAACTAGCACCGATAGAGCGCATTGCTGTTATACTGGGTAAGCGCAATGCGCTCTTCACTTGTCTCCTCTGTAGTCATGCTGCTAAATATCCACAAATTTAAGTTGCTTAAATTGTTATTTTCGTGACTATGCCGAGCTGTTGCAGTGTTCCTCTTTGAAAGAAATCAGGGAAGCTCATTCTTTTCCGTTTCACCAGTTTCCACAAAATAAAGAAATGAGGGCGAAATGGTTACATGCTATTAGAAGGAAAAATTTCGGTGAGAAGAATCTGAACATTAAAACAAGAATAATAGTTAACACCACCTTTCCAATACTTATCTTTCCTTATTTAGGAAATAAACATTACAACAGGCATTGTAAGATGGGACATGTTTCGCTTAACAGTCGTAGGCATCATCAGCCGAAAATAAATCTTAGCCTAAGCTTCACATTATAGGTATTATGTTTTGTGTACTTGGATTTCACAGCACTGCATTTTAGAATTTCACCTTTGTAGTTGGAAACAGGTGCTCCATCTATTTCCGATTTTCTAAATACGAAGTAATCCATCAGATGCTTACGACTGTTAAGCGAAACATGTCCCATCTTACAACGCCTGTTGTAATGTTTATTTCCTAAATATAAGGAAAGATAAGTATTGAAAAGGTGGTGTTAACTATTATTCTTTTTTTAATGTTCATATCTGATGTCCAATACGGTCTACAATGAGATTTATTACTTGTAAGAGAAGAATCTGACCGAAAATATTAAAGTGTGTTCCTATTATTTTAAACCCGGTGATTTCACGAAAACTTTGTTGGGTAAGTGCGATTTACGAAGGGAAATAATCCCTATTTTCAACCCATAAACTTATTAGGCATTTTGATAACCAGCGAACTTATGTGTTTGTATTTAAAGGTGAGAGAGCAAGATTAAAACCGGGCGCTGTTCCATCGCTTTTTCCGTGGACCACAAACACAACAAAAACAAGGAAGAGGCCATACACCAGAAAATTGCCGGATTACCATGAAAAACCTACAATATCGGAATATGCAGAAATAACCTCCTTTGAAGTACGGGAAGAAATCATGAATATACCCGAAGAAGTGGATGTTACATTTGTGACTCCCATTTTCAAAGACATCAGCAATAAAAAAATACTACAGGTAATTTGTTTTTTGAGCAAACAATGCGTAATCGTTATGTCATATTGCTTTATACAGGGTTTGTAGACGTCCAACATTGTAAGTTGGCGTTTGCTGTTCTGGGAGAAAACAATTACAGATACAATTTACAGATATTCCCTCTTGAACCCAGACTTTCTTTCTTCTTGACAGTTATGAAGCTAAGGACCAACAAATCTGCAAAGGAACCAGGCCTGAACTTCGGAATCCATAAAACTAATATTGGGAGAATATTTAATGTTTGGATTAATTTCATGTACTGCCAATTTAAAGAGTTGCTTTTAGACAGAAATACCCCTCGACTAGAGTTATAACTGGTGCAACTGAGATTATACATAGCAAAACTTGTCCAAGGGCATACATTCCACTTTCATAGGGCTAACTGGCTTCAACCGTTTGGTAGAGGGATGCTGGAAAGTTTATACATTTTGGCTGCATGTTTCTGAACACTGAATTATATCAGTCTTGGGGAAGTGCTCTTATGCGTAGCTTACTGCAGCAATATGCTTACAACATGCCTTGGGGCCTGCTCCAGCAAAACGTTCACATTCCCCTCCTATAATGTCACCAGGTAATCCTAAAATAAGCTTCACATTATAGGTACAGAGGTGCCAACTATTACGGATTGTCCGTAATAATTACCGATTTCACCTCATGATTACAAAATTACGGTCAAAGGGGAAATTATTACGGAAAAGCAGACATCACGAAAAAATAATTTTGAACGGAAAAAATTAAAAAAAGAAGGAAAAATTTTCGAGCCTTTCTCCTAAATCGTCCTTGTTTCAGTGCTTGTGAGTTGGCAACGATACTCATTCGATCGTGACTTCCTTTGCTACCCACAAGCGCTGTAAAATTCATTGTGAATGAAGGAGCTCAGGCGCTGCCCTTCTCCACTATAAATCCTTCAGTAATGTTGTATTTGCTGTGTTAAGTTTACCTGGAAAGAATTAAGGCCTACATTAAGCACATCAGCACTGGAATCGCTTATGGTTCAGAGGACGAAAATGCCATCACAGTGGGAAGGATGCTTCAAGAAAAACTATACTGAAAAGCAGCTGCTGTGTGAGAAACAAGCTTCAAGTAATGTTTTATCACAGAACTGACAGGTTGTGTGCAAATGTTACTGTGTAATATGGTATACTTTCGAATAGATTGCTAGAGGGAAGGGCAACGGGGGTGTCATTAGCGACAAGGAAGGAGCATGCTTTGGACTTGACTCAAAATTCTTCTCGGGGGTGGAGGGTGATTACTGATAATCTACTTAAAAGGTTGGCACCTCTGTAGGTATTATGTTTTGTGTACTCGGATTTCACAGCACTGCATTTTAGAATTTCACCCGATTGAAATTAACCTTTTATAAACAAAACACTTTTCACTGAATGGTCTGTATCTAGCATAAGACAGTGATTTGTAGTTGGAAACAGGTGCTCCATCTATTTCCGATTTTCTAAATACGAAGTAATCCATCAGATGCAAATTTGTGATAGTGATCTTCACCTTATGGCTGATGGTCAAATATTCAAACGAACCGGCACTGGGAAACTCAAGAATATTCACATGCCTTTGGTGGTAGACAAAGGCTGTATCTGCAGTTTCATGTAAGCCATCAACCTAAAAAGAATACATGAATCGAAGTCTATAAGCAAGGGGAGCAAGTGCGTGTTTAAATATATATTTCTGATTTAAGTCTTGTGAAGGTACATTTATATATTTATCAATGTACAATACTCAAGTAAACGTAATCTTCAGGAAAAGGCATACTGAATCCTATTCATTATTTGGATAATAAAGCGTGTTATAATTTTCTAATTACCGCTGTACTAATTCTTCCTTCCTCCCGCTAGTTTTAGCGTTTCTGGTCCTTAGCTCATTTTGCAGCTGTTAAAGGCTTAAACGTTGAAAATCGTCCGTATTATAGGGGATATACCTATACAATTAATTAATATAGTCTTGGAGTAAAATTAGAGAAGATACAATCGACTTTAGCTCAGAAAACTCGGTCTCATTCTATACATTACTCGCAGCTGACTGGGAGAAACATAAGACGATCGCCTTGCGCTTACCCAGTAGTACACGAGCGCTGTCTGGCGCGAACTTTCTCCGCCTACTTCCCTATTCACTAAATAACTCAAAATTCAACCCTGAAAGAGCCGTTTCTTAGGAAAAGCTTCTTCCTCTTCACTTTCATTAAATCCTCATTAATTTTATTCCAAATTAGCAGCGAAGATGTGGTTTCTTCTCTGGCTTGGAGGAAAAATTGCCTCCACGTCAGATAGTTCTTTACCCCGCAGTGTAGTGAATTGAGATTTTCCAACCCATGGGGTACTCCCAGGAAACAGAAAAGTAAACAGGCATAGTTTTTGCCCTGGGACTATCCACTATTTCAACCCCCCCACCCCTGCCGAAAAAAGGACGAAGACTGTTCACGGATGTCTGCGTCTTGGTCATTCCAGCCCTGTAGCTTTGGACTATTAGTTCGGCAGCATAGTACTGTTCGTTAAAAGTGAGAAAATGTGTGGTTTTTCATTTGATCGACTATTTCATTTGAAGGCATTGCTTTTAATCGTGCCATTCCTACCGACGTCATTGTAATGACCCATGTTCATTTCAGTTGGGAAAACCACTAAAAGAGTCTTTCTGAGAATCTATGAAGGCAGGAAGAGAGTGAGGGTCTGCCATTATAATGAAAACTCCCAAACCTGATTGTGACTGACGGTAGGCAAGCTGGCCTACCATTACAATGAAAATTCCCTAACCCAGTCTTCATATGAGAAAAGACGTTGGTGACTTGCCCATCGTGCTTCTAGGGCAACGTTAAGAGCAACTTAATACAATCTTGCTCACAATGTTTACACTACCTAACCTAGAATTCTGTATAAAATTTAGAATTCCGTAGCGAAACATGGGTACATCAGCTAGTTTTTCAATAAACCTCAAATCACTGTCTTTCTCTCTCTCTCTCTCTCTCTGACCGAATAAGTCCATTTACTATGAAGAGTAGAATACTTTGGCAATTGGAAACAATGTGCTTATTATTCAATTTTACTGACTTATTGTGGTTGCTTGCACACCCCGGCACTGCACATCTGGCATGATAACAAAATGTTCACACTACCACAACCGTGATGACGGCTGATATGAATTTGAAGATTTACAGGCCTGTAAGAGGAGAAAATTAAGAATGGGTACTATTAACATTTTACCTCTGACCAGTAAGACGGAACAACTCAGACATATATCGATACTGGGACCATGTGAGACTAAACTGAAAAGAAGTAGAACCTTTGGGGAAGGATACAAACTACTGGAGAGACAGACTAAGGAGCCCAGGAATGGTATTGGATTCTTAATATTACGAGTAACACTCTTATTTTATTGATCTAACTTAACGTGGGATGACCCATTTAGTACACGCACACACTACACACAATTATGCTTGTAAATGACAGTGGTCACTAATTAGGAGTTATTTACAAAGTCTCCAGTCATTTCAAAGTGGGTGGCCAGCTAGGTGATATCTACCTGAAGCAATGATCCCTTTAGTAATCCTGATTGACAGCTTGCCTTTCACTCAGCTCGCACTACTGGTTACTCCTCACAGCAGCTTTATGCACACGCACAGGTTTGAACACAGTCTGTTAGCTGTCACGATACAGGACGACTGTTCCTTGGCCCGACTCCAGAGTAGTGAGTCAGTCAACACAGTCAGTTCAAAACAATTACAGTAAAACTTTGTTTATACGTTTTCCAAGAGACCGAAGGAAAAAAAAAAAAAAATGCGTGAGAAAAACGCTTAAATGAAATTCAACAAATATGAAGCTGCCAACTTCCAAGAAAGGCAATTAGTAATGCAGCCGTTAGGGCACCGAGAGGGTGGCGGCGGCGCGACCGTAGATTTTTTCTGAGATCTCACTAACTTACACATCATTGAAAAATCAATGAACAACATACAATTCAACCAGATGTAACATATTCAAAGACTGGCATATAAACAGTGTATGATTCTTACCTGCTAGAGTAACAGGTGATCTGCAGTACATATCTGAGTGGAGGTTGAAGGATCATTTCTTTTGTTGAGTACTCCATTTGCCCCCTTAGCACCTTGTAGTTCCTGTTTCGTAAAGGTTACTGGTGGCATGGTTTTTCTTTTGATATCATGTGCATCCTCTGCACTAATAGAGCACTTAACAGGTCGGTGTTCATATTAGCACGGAATTCAGTCTTATTCTTCCTCACCAAACTAAAAACTCTTTCCACTGGAGCATTGCTATGGGGTACTAGAAGAATAGCCATCATTGGCTTACTCAGTGAAGGGTACTTCCTCATACCTGAAGCATCAGTGATCTTCGATATTTTGAACCAAAGTCTGTCTGTCCTTTCATCCTTGTCAAAAGGGAATCCATCAAATTGGAAACGATTAAACTCGGTTTCCAAAGAATCAATTTCTTCTGATGACAGAATTTTACGAAACCGGTCAATCATAAATTCTACTGATAAAAAATTCTTGGATTTCCTCTGGAAAACATTAGCAGCTTCAGCACGCTTGAGAAACTTATCCCTAATTGGCCATTTGTTGACAATGTACTCACATGTTTTTGTACAGAACAGTCTCACATCGGCATGAAATTTTTTCAATGCAGTTTCATCTAGAGAAACTGCCGTTATATAAGCCATTGTGTTTGCCCCAATGACCAACTCACTGTCACTTTTCTGTAACTTAGCAGAACTAAATTTCACATCAAGGAAATTAGTATCGGACTCTGGAACAGAGGATGCTTCCACAAAGCGAACAATAAGGTCACTGAAAAATTCATTTAACTCTGAAGTTTATGAATAACCAGTGTCTCTTGTTGGAGGAATACATTTAAGGAGTTGAGAAGTGGAAGAACAGAGCTGAGAAACAAAAGGTAAAGCTTAGTAGATGGATTTTCAAATTATTCCTTAACTTTCAGAAATTTTGTGTTGGCCTTGTCAGAATTTGATTCACAGAACATTTTTAAAGGGTTCCCTTGATACACACTGTAAAAGAGACAACCACCTGGTAGAAACATATTTCAAAATTTTGTTAAGCTTTTCACCAAAAACTTTCTGGCATACCTTGAAAGCATTTTTCCTCTTTGAACTCTTCAGCAAATAGTAATAAACATCAATTACAAAATGTTCAGTATTAACATATTCAAGAGCACTACACCCCTTATGAGCAGCTAAGTGCACAAGATGACAAGCACAGCCTTTGCACATGAATATTAGGATTTCCTTTACAAATGAAGGAGCTCACACCTTTGGAAACACCAGTCATAGTACTTGTATTATCACATGCAAAACCTACGCAGTTATCCCACGGAATCCCCCTCTTCTTCAGTTCATCATTCAAAATACTCAATATTCCTTTACCTGTATTGTCGTTGGATTCCTGCATTGTAAGAATTGTTGTTGAAATGTGTATAGATTCCTCATCGAAAAGTGTCACAACTAATGGGTAGAGCTTTTTGTCATTCATATCTTTACTGCCGTCTGTTGCCAGGGCAAAGGGCTGGGACTTCATTAACTCTGTTACCTTTCCCTCAACTGTAGAGGCCAAAGTTTCAACTAGCGCTCTCGTTTTTGTTCTCGCACAACCTACTTCGAAGCTATTTTCGAATCAGGAAACATTTTCTTGAACAAACGTCCTGCATGGTCACTGCAGGCTAAAGGCAAGTTGTGTTCTACAAGAAAAGTCGTAAACAACTCCGCGTTTGTTACTGAGCTTTCATCTTCCGAGGATTTAGCAAAAATGGTTAAATTCTTGTTTGTGTCCCTCAGCTTAACTGTATCCGTATGAATTTTGCTAGTCACATGTTTACAACAGTCGTCTCGCCCACCATGCGCAACTGAAAAATCGTGGCAACATACACTACAAAACACGTGTGAGGAGATTTCGAGGAACGCAGTAAACAGGGCAATTCTTTTGAACTCTTTTCGGGTTTCTTGCTTGCGTTACTGGTCACTGTAACTTCACCATATGTATTTTCCTGCACAAGAAATCGCTTCATTGTTTATTTCAAACTTCGCATTTCATAACACACGATTAGCATATATCCTAGAAGAGCAATATACGTAAATTTGTCAACCGAAATCGCAATAAATACTTCTTCAAGAGTCATGCACACAGTATTCAATGAAACGGAGTTTGCCACTACCACCACCACCACTTTGCCGCCAAAACAAAGACAAAAGAACTAGGATACTTGCATGGAAGTCTGATCATGTGACTAACAAAGACAACAACTCAGCAAGATACATCACTTCACAGGTGGCTCTTTTTCCAATACTGGAAACACACACTGCGTTCGGCGCGTGAAAACTCGAAATATTCTTCGAGAGACAGGAAAGGGCAGGGTAAAAATGATTACTGAGAAATCCGAAAAGAATATTCTGAGAATTCAAGCTGAAATGGCATTCTCTGTGTATCTTTTTGAACACTTCATACACTTACATTTAAAAATCAACCAAAAATAGTCATTTATGGTGTGTCATTCGTAAAGATCTAATTACGGTGGGTAATTTGTAATTATTACGATTGAATCGTAATAGTTAGCATTCCTGTATTCTAGAGTATATATGGCAATATGAAACAATATAAACAGAATAGATATGCACCCAGATAAAAAAAAATGCAAAGAGAGAGAGAAGTGTCATTTTACGGAATAAAGTAGTCCATTATCTTCGTTTTTTCTGTTGGCCGTGGCACAGTGGGTAATTTCTAGCATCCAGCCGGCCAAAAATAATATTTTCAACCCTCGTCTTTGGTGCGCATTTTCTGTGAGTCGTGTTTATAAGAATCTTGGGTACAGTAATTAAGTATTGAAAAGTCGCGCTGTCTGATTATCTAATCTCACCGAAGGCCTAAAGTGGCTCTCCTCCGTTACGGCATCATATTCTGGCGAGGAGAGCGCGCAGTTATTATTATGTGAGGGCTCTGTAAAGTCGTCGGAAGTAAATATTTCTTTAGCTTGCAATGTGATTATATTAGATAAAGGTATGTATTTTATACAACATGTAGCATTTTCTGAAAATGACTATATTGTTGTCTGGAATATGAACTTAAATTTCAGGTACACAGTGTCCAAGCGCTATCTAATTATACAAATTTGAGCTGACTTTCAAAATGGATTGCCCTTGATTTCCGCAATGAAAGCCTTTTGGATGAGTTATCTATACTTTAATGAATAGAAAACTGTGACTTTTTGCTGCGACCAGGTGCGACCATGAGAGTAATTAATTTTTTCAGAAGCCATGTACTCTGTAACCCGGAGGCCAGTTTTCGAGCTGTTGAGGAACAGCAGGGAATACAAGTGGAACAATTATATTGCGAATGTTGTAATTGAACATTTAGGCTTTTAGCATTGTTCTGAGGATATATCCAAGTCAATAAGGAAATCTGTCGGTATTTTGTGTGCTAAAATTCGATCACGCTGGACAAAATATAGTAGAAAAGAGGGACAAATTGGTGAGGTACAATAAAAGTTGGTTCGAGCAGAGAATGAGCCTTGCAGAAGGACATGTATCACAACGTCAAGATGAGCCTGCCAGTACTATAGCTCGGTCCATGTTAAGAAAACAGTATTGCTTGTATGACAACAGGGTTGCCATATCGAACGGCTCCGCTCAACGCCATCACGGGAAAACGGCGGCACATAAATTTGTGAAATTCAGTATGTAAGTTCAAGACAAAAGGCTGAAGAAACTAAGCTACAAGTCACGTTTATGAACTAAAGGGGACGTGGGTTTTACAGGGGCCACTTTTGGTTTGTACAGAATCAGAGGTAAACATAAGAAACCTCAGCACTGAAATATAAGGAAAATTGCGAGAGAAAATGGACAAATAATTTTATGGGCTCGAGGGGCGGCGGATGTATTTAATTGCATTTAATAAATTTATCCAGACAGAAGCTAGAAAACAGATGCAATAAATAAGTACTGCAGATGACTACAAAGGATCACAGTATTAATGTTAAAGAAATAAATCACGCACGTAGGCTTTTTGCATAACTCTCATTCAACACAATACATTTACGCACTGATTTAAAGCCTAAAATACACACGCAATAAATAAATACTGTAGATGACTTCACTACAGAAGTTCAGGGAGGAAACGCGTCTATTGGTTGATATCCGAAGCAAAGTGCTGGCAACACCAATGATAGAAACCGCTAGAAGATTCTTCAGAGAAGCTTCCACTTCTGCGGATATTACTGTAGTAGTAGTGTGGGTATGCCATTAATAAAGTGACATTTGGCATGTACGCGAAGGAAACAATACAATTGTGCTTACAAAAATACAAATCGTACTACATGCCTGTAACTTTGCACAAACTCGTGGGTCATGGAGAGGAGGTCATTAGGCACTGTGTTATACCTATTGGACAACTCTCCAAGGAAGCCCAGGAGACCAGGAATAAAGATAATAGGAAACCTTCCAGAAAGACACAAATTCTCGGACCCTTATATTACCAGCGTAGGGAAATCAAGGAGGAGGAAGTTGATTCTGCTTTCACGAGAAGTGCTCAACTTACTGTCAGAGCCTCCTGTATCTGGTTCTGCCGAAGGAGATAATGACAGTGACAGTAGCGATTCTGATGTAACTGGATCTAATGAATAAATTGTTTGGCAAGTACATGTATTCCTGTATCTGTTTTTAAACATTCTAAACAGTATGTCCCACTATTAACATCTATTTATTTTCTTAAAGCTATAACGAAAAATGATTAAAATTACAAAGATTACTAATTCTATTCCTGACGTAGTAATTTGTTCTTTGTACTTGATTGACCACACACTTAATTATCTCCAATAATAGCAGTTACATACTAAGTTTTATGTAAATCGGTCCATTAGTTTCCGAGATACGATTTTTGGCCAGCTAGATTCCTGAAATTACGCACTGTGCGTGGCCACAGCATGACTAGTATTCTCAAACCGGTACAATTCAGCCATTATTTCCTCAGAAATGTTATGGCACATCACAAAATGTTTGATAGTCCATAGAGCATTGAGAGCAACATTAAAGTTCATTGAAGTATACTGCGGCTCTTCGGAGTCGTTGTCATGATTACAGTCCTTCATGCCTTTTCAGCAATAGACATGGCTTCTGCAATTTATGTAATCTTTGAATGATGCCCCCTCTTCCAATTTCCTCCATTCACCATCATTATCAGGAGCATTGCCATTATCATTGATTTTACAGTCATCATCAGAACTAACTACAAATCCAGCTTTTCAGAAACAATTTTGAACTGTAAGTTCTGAAACATGGTGCCATGATGCTGCGATGTAATGCATTGCCTATCAGAAAAAAAGAAAATGGTATATATTAATTCATTCTTTTAAATTTGTTTGGAGACACAAGATTATTATAACGACAACTGAGATAATCATGTATTTCAGGGCCGCTTCACACTGGGCAATCGGAATCGGCTGCAGAGTAGCTGATATGAATTCAGTGTCGCTGAGCGGTAGCCCGCGCTACTTAGCCGCCTTCCCCGGCCTGCTGTCAGTTTTCATCATCTTCTTGCTTCTTTTTATTGTCGAAAAGAAAGGAGGCCAGAGTGCGTCATAGGTTTCGTTCACATTCCATGTTGAAAGATCATTTGGAAAAAAAAGACTTTTCTATAAATTATTCACTTATTTATGTGATGATATAGATGTTGACTCCTGCGGACAACCTGAATTATTTGTCCTGACTCCTATGCGAGTCAACATCTCTATTATCCGATGGCCAGGCAGACGTCAATTTTTGAAATTGGGACAGGGTCACTTCTGGTGCATTGGCGCTGCCGGTGGCTGAAAATAACCTACGCAGTGGCCTCCATGGTATGCACTAGCCATGCATCTTGGTGGGTGTGCTATTTACCAACTGATGAGCCCAACTTGGGACACTGGGGTGAGAAGCTGGCAACCAGGAATGAGTTAGCTGGAAAATTTATAATGTCCAATAACGTACCAACTATATTTGTATTATTTATATGATGACCAAGTTTATTGTTACTTCAGGACATCAAAGAAACCTTTTGATGAACTCTTCGAAAGTGTGAAAGAAGATATTACGGGAATAGATAGCAAGTTGAGAAAAGCAAAACTGGCTAAAGAAAAATAAGCCTTAACTTTGAGATAGTTGAACCGAGATAGTAATTACTTGAGACCATGCATTTCTCTTCTCAACTCTATTGCTACATTCGTCACATTTTAAGTTTCAGATGGTTGTATAATTTGCATAATGACATCTTCCGTGTTTATTCGGTATACTTGTCTAGATATATCATACCGAATATTTTTTTTCTTCTACCGTGTTTCACACAGTGGTGGGGTTGCCGTTGGGAACAGTGTGGCGCATGTGAATCTGGCCGTGTTGTACGGGCGAATGCCCTTCCTGACGCCAACCCTACATGGAGGGATGCGTTCACTATTGCATGTTTCCGTAATGGTTGGTAATGTGATGGGTTGTATGATTATTACGAGGAGAGTGTGGGGACAAACACAAACCATACCTTATACAGTTAATATTTCCAGCCCCACTGAGAATCGAACACAAGGCCCTCTATACCGAAGGCCAGTAGGTTGACCATTTACTGTCTTACTAATAAAAAGTCCTTATACAGTTATTTAACACTTGTATAGTTATACAGTGAATAAACCCTGTATAAGTGTTGTATATTTTTCGTACTAATAAACGTGGTATACGCATTGTATTACTATACAACATGTATACAATCGTTCCAAGTCGTAGGAATCTCTTCCTGCAGTTCACTGATATATTTCGCACCTTCACCGCCTTTATGATCGCTTCTGCTGGTTATCTACGAGCAAAACTTTCCGGAAAGTCTTGCAGTAGCACGGCATATCGAAAAGACAGTGGCAGCACAAAGTAAGACAGCTGGAAATTGGCTTATATTGATATCAACATTTCAATCAATCACTACTGATCTGCAGTTAGGGTAGTTGTCCAGGTGGCAGATTCCCTATCTGTTGTTTCCCTAGCCTTTTCTTAAAGGAGAGCACAACACAAAAACACATATTTCGTTATTCATTGCTAAATATGTATTATGGGAATGTAATAACAATGCCGTTAATCCGGTGCCTCTATGTCCAACCATTCTCAAGTTATGTGCAGAAGTAGTAACTGGTCGTGACGTCACTGCGCTGTAGAGTCTACCTGGCAGCCTTGACGCTGGAAGTAAACTCGCGCAGTTTTTTTCCGCACTCCATCTGCTACTGCCGTGTTCTTCTGTTGCCAGTGTTAGTGGGCTTATTTTTATTTATAATGGATGTAAATATCATTCGTCCGTATCAGTATGAGCCAGAACAAATGACGTTTGCTGATATCCATTCAGATAGTGATCTTGACATGGATATGCTAAACACTACAGGCCGTGCCGGCATGTGAATTTGGTGTAAATGTAATGAGTGTAACATCATAGATACGGATGAAGAAAGTATATGCTGTTGTGAATTAGACAATGTAAAAGCACTGAAATCTGAGACATTTATGTGTATAACAAGAAATTCCTCGTTTACAAGGCTTAGTTTAGACCGTGAAGTATTGAGAATGACAAGGCATAACATGAGCTTAAAAACAAAGAACATGGCAAGGAAACGTTTACTGACAGCTTTAAATCCATCAAATAGAACTTGGCGTTTTATTTGTTACAAACGGTTTACTTCGTGGGTAAATTCATGGACTGCGATTGGTAAAAAGAACAGAGTTGTCATACCATCATGTGTTGTCAACACCATAAGGAACACATTTTCGGAACCCGATGGCACCTATGTGGGCTTCAAGCTGTAAATGAAAGAATGAAATTAAAACAATAAAATTATGTAAGAGTTTCCTAAGCTTGTTTATATGATAAATATAGATAATGTATTATTTTGACATGAAGTACGGTACCTCATTTATTGTTGCGAGTGAAATCGTGAGAAGTGCTTCTTGATCAGGTCGTCATTGGAAGGTCGAGGTATTAGAGCGATGTTTAGGCAGTGACAGATTCATTGCTTGATCTTCAGGTGAGGCTCTACTATAGTTAGTTTGCAAGAGATTTATTTTGTTCATTATTGCCTTCTTCCATCCATCGCTTGACGCCTCATATTTCTGTTTTATCACCCAGGCTCCTGTTGATTTTGAGTACTGAGTTTTGATACCAGCTTTCAATATATTGATGTTCCAATTATAGTCCAATTTAAAAAAAGATTTGTCTAAAACTATTTTCTTCAAGGCTTCATATGAACTTGAATTTCCTTTAATCCATATTTTCTTTCTCTTTTCCTCCTCCATTAATGTATCGTGCTCACAGGATACCATTCACCGTTTTCTAACCACTTATGCTCATTTTTTACGTGGTGCAAAATTGACGTAAATTTATCGATTAACACAGAACTGTTTCCATTACATGTTTGTGCTGCCCACCATAAATGATTATTTATACTGGCCTTCCACGTTTGAACTTCTGGATGATTTTTATCGAGAGCTTTCATCTTTTTCATTAGACTTTTTGATATGTGCCAAACAACAAATTCATGTTCAGTATCAGGATACTGCGTTCTCAGTAAATACCTTACTCCTTTGTGTCTATCGGAAAGGAAGAGTTTTATATTACAATTTTCTTCCTGTACAATCTTCCTCATCGCAATTTCACACGCAGCCGTTTCAAGATCACCTTTCACCATCACTCTCTGAACAAGTTCCAAATGAGCTATGCGACCTGTATTAATATCCATTAGTGAATACACTAAATATTTGGCTGAAAAGCCAGGAGAATAGTACTGGCGGTCTCCGACTAACCAAATGGGTTTGGCACTGCTTTTCAAACAATCAATAACATTAGTCCTTTCTTGATCCCAAGCACCCTCTACTATCGGACCAGTTACTCTATGAATAATTCTATCATATACAGTTCGTGACATCATATGTAAGTTAATGGACTTGCAGAATGACCGAAAAGGTTCAAACAGAATGCCTGACAACAATAATGCTGATGATATTAGGACATTTGCTTCCGGTCTCTTTCCTTCCACAGGTTGAGACTACGAACGGACTTTATTACCACAATCGCAAAGTGATTTTACGCAAAACATAGTCCCTTTAATGTAATGTGAAATGTTTATCACTTTACTTTTACAAATGTAACAAATTTCAAAGAGTGTGAGCAAACTTGTCCCCGCAACAAAGAAATATGAACCTGTAATATGTACATCGTCCTGAGTGCGGTCGTCACTTTCACTGTCACTTTCATCTGGTTCATAGAAACTGTCATTCAACTGTTCTCCCATTTTGTCACTGTTCAAGGCTGTGCCGGAAGTTGAAACGTCGAAGTATTTTCTAGCTATTTCACTTCCTAACTCGCACTGTATTTCTACACTACATTCGTGTCTGTCTGGTGAAATATTTTCACTCATATCATTCTGAACGTTATAACTTTCGTTTAATACTGTGTCAATAAACTCCCTTCGTCTTTTAGCCTCATAACTTTCCGTCCTGCTCTTTTTAGTTTCTGATGAGTACTCCCACAGAGTATTTTGTGAAGCGGCTTCCGTATGAATTAGCATTCCTGCCTGAGAAGTATCTCCATCTGTCGACGCCAGACATCTTATTGAAGGAACAGACCCTGGCTTCAATTTCGGACCTTGCAGCTTTTCCGTAGACATCACCTTCATTTTCAAAAGTTGCGTTTCATCATAGTCTGTATTTTTAAAATACACTGAGCACACAGTAGCTCCCTTATCGGGAGAAAAGTGTTTCATCTTGCAAAATTGTACCGAACTGCTAAACCTTCGAGGCGACTTACTTCGATTGGGAAACCTATGGAAATGTATTTCTTTCTCTCTACATTTTCGGTCTCTACTCGTTGTGTTGTTACAGCTGTTCACACTACAGGAATGTGTTTCAACAAACAGTCACTGCACTATTATAATGAACAACACTTCAAGTAAACGGAAGAGCGGCTGAGCGCGTACTGCAATAATCAACTGGATGGCTCGTTCAGCGCTTACAGCGCAGTGACGTCACAACTACTCGTGTTTCCTTAGTTCACCGGCCTGCGGAGCGGCGCACAGCAAAAGCAAATATATAGTTGAACACTGTCCGATACACTCTTTGATTCTGAGGCAACTTGATTTTTGTGTTGTGTTCTCCTTTAAGTGATCGCAAAGAAGTTGGAAATTTATTGAACATCTCCCTTGGTAAGGTATTCCAATCCCTAACTCCCCTACTTATAAACGAATATTTGCCCCAATTTGTCCTCTTGAATTCCAGCTTGCTTGTGTAATGAATGCCACAAAGAAATGGAAAAGCTTAAGAAAAGATCAAGAGCTCCTAACTGGGATAGTACAGAAAACGTAAGCAATTGTAATTGAATCGGTGAGTTGAAAAGGGTACACATTCCAAAATCCTTACTTTTCAGGAGAAAGGAAAAACTGTTTTGTAGCTAAAAGAAAGGTTTGATCAAAAATGTTTCTATTAGGCATTTATACATCATATATCTGCATATTCGACTACGAAGTATGGAAATAATATTACGTACGGTTTTTGAGTTATACCGGTACCATTTTTTATGTCAAGGAATATGTCCCATTTTATAGGTACTCAAATTTGAGAAAGATCTTTGTAGAGGCTGATAGTGTATAATGATCTTGCAATTTCAAAAGTCTATTAAGCAGTAACACATTATTACCCAAAAATACGCCCAACCATCATTTCATTTATAGTTTTTCATTGTCATTCTGTCTCTTTAAAGTGTTTTACTTTACAAAGATGTCTAGCCTCCATAACCTGTAAATGGTGTATGTCTTCTATGTTATCGTCCATTCTTTCAATGTGTGTTCAATGTTAAATGGGTAAGTCGAATATTTCACCATGATTATATTACCGGAGGCAGTAAATACCATGAAAATAAACTGCTCACTCGTTTCTTTTTCTGCTACTCGCTGCTATACAACGCTTGTATAAGGGTCCTGGTCTGTATAAGCAATTCAATGAATTACTTTAACAGATGTATACACAGGAGGCTTATACACGGTTTATTAGTAACGAATTTCACATAAACGGTGTATAAACGTTATACACCGTTTATTAGTAAGACGGTTAGTCAAGGAACCGGACATCATTCATACTGAATGTAATGTTTAAAAAATTTAGTACAGTTTATAGTATTTTGAAACGGAATCCATAACATGAAGGACCATGAAATGCATAATGACACTGAAGGGAGTTGTGGACGGAACTGAAGAATGTGAAGACTCCAGTGCATAGCGATGATTTACCAGCTGTCTCCAGTCGGGGTCGTGAAATCGGTCGCTGTCGGTAGCGGGAGTGAACTACTTCAAGGTTGGTCACTGAGACTGAGTAGCCTGTGTGAAGAGCTCCATTTAAAATGTTTCGCAAGCGCGGGTGGCTGGTAACCGATTCCTGTCGCCTAGTGTGAAATGGCCCTGAATGAATGGCAACATGCAAAGTCCTAGGGCAAATATTTCACATAAACATGAATAAACATACAGAAAGGGGAAATTGAGAGAAGTCTTACCTGTAATACGTTCTTCGTTTCATCCTTCTTTCTGACGTTTACACATCTGACTGCGTGCTGCACCAGCATCTTACGTTAATGCAACCTGAAGTTGCGTGTCACTCAAACATCAAGCGGTTGCAACTCATACAGGAGTTGCCCAGACCAAATTCTCAGCCTGAAACTAATAATGGAATATTACCAATACAGAAATAAGCAACTGTTTATTTCATTCATAGATTTCAGAAAGGCTTATGATAGTATACATAGACCCACTCTTTTAAAAATCCTCAGATCGTATGGCCTTCATCCTAAATTAATGAAAAATTATCGAACTAATTTTAACAAACACAATTTCAAATGTAAAGTTAAGGGAGAAATATCGAATGCTTTTACAATAAATATAGGCCTCAGGCACTGCTTTTCAATGCGGCTCTAGATTTTATCATGAAAATTTGGCACAAAGAAAACCCACTGAAAATCATAGTTGCAGCAAAACCCTCAATAAGGACAAACTGCCTAGGGTTTGCGGATGATTTAGCTCTCTTAGCCCTTGACATGTAAAAAGTCCATGCTCAGATCACCAGTCTCAAGAAAATTGCATTAAAAATAGGATTACAAATTTCCTTTGAGAAAACTGAAATCATGCCAATGAAACCTCTTGACATGAACGAAGTCATCATAAATGATCAAAATTAACGTAGTCCTACAATTTAAATACCTTGGAGAAAAAATTATGCCCAACTTAAGCGAGAATGCAACATGGATAAGTAGAACCAGCAAAATTTAAAAAGCACTATTTCTAAGCTGGTCAACTTAAATAAAAAATGCTTGCCAATAGACACTAAGATCCAACACTACAAAACTGTAACTTTTTACGAAGCCACTTATGGTTGCGAAACCTTGTTCCAAATTAAAATTGAAAGAAGAACTGATTAGCTCCTCAAAACTGAAAGAAGAATTATCAGAACTTGCATCAATTAAAAGTACCAGGTTGGAATCTGGAGAATCCTCCCCGTTAAAACTGTCTATCGAGAGATTGACTCATTTACCAGCACGATGAAGAAGGAAAGAATCTCTAATTTCTTTCACATCTTACAATTACCAGAAAACAGGATTTTACGACAACTAGTGATGAGAAATCTGGGAAAGAAGACAGGAGGGCATTGGATCAAAGAAATTCAAGAGGACTTCAAAGCAGTTGGGCTCGAAATTACAGATGCAAAGAACAAGAATAAAATTATCACCCTTTAGAATCACAAATTTTCAACTGGAATGGTGGACAGTAGGCTTGTAGAGATTTCAGACGAATTAACACTGCGATCTCAACAAATGAGAAGTACTGGTCAGATAAGGCGAATCAAACGGTACCACCTCCAAAGAAAAAGTGTACATGGAAGATTCAGGTAGTCCAATGTCCCCAATAAAGTTAATAATAATAATTTTCTTTTCTTCTGATAGGCAGTGCATTACATAGCAGCGTCATGGCACCGTGTTTCAGAACTTACAGTTCGAAATCGTTTCCGAAAAGCTGAATTCGGACGTAGTTCTGATGATGATTGTAAAATCGATGATAATGGCAATGCTTCTGATAATGATAGTGAATTGAGGAAATTGGAAGAGGAAGCATCATTTGATGATTACATAAATGTTGACTCTAACCTCGTCACTGCAGAAGCCATGACTATCTCTGAGATTGCTGAAGAGGCATGAAGGACTGTAATCACGATGACTATTCCGAAGAGCTTGCAGCATACTTCAGTAAACTTTAACAATGCTGTCAATGCTCTATGAACTATTAAACATTTTGTGATGCGCCATAACGTTTCTGAGGAAATAATGGCCGAATTGTACCAGTTTGAGAATACTGGTCATGCTATGGCCACGGCCAACAGAAAAAAACCAAGATAATGGACTATTTTATTCCGTAAAGTGACACTTTTCCCTCTCTTTGCATTTTTTAAAAATCTGGGTGCATTTCTTTTCTGTTTATATTGTTTCATATTGCTTTATATACTTTGGAATATAACTCAGCTTCATATTTACAGAATTTCATTTAAGCGTTTTTCACACGTATACGCTTTTACTGTTTTACTGTAACTGATCTGGAAGTGATTATTTTGGGAGATGTAAATGCACAGCTGAGAAATGTAAGACAAGGAAAGGAAGAAGTAATCGAACAATATGGATGTGGGAAAAGGAGTGAAGGGGAGAAACTAGTTGAGTTTTGTAGGACGAATGGAATGATTGTGCGAAACACATGGTTTCGGAAGAAAAATAGCAGGAAAATTACAAAATATGGTTGGGGTGACAGAAGAATAAAATGGTAATTGATTGCTTTCTGGTGGAATTAAATTTCTGGAGAGACTGAAACAAATTACAGTTACTGAAGTAGGAAATGTGGGAGATGAATTGTCCAACTTTAAAAGGGCATTTGTAAGCAGGGTAGAGAGTGCCAGGGATAGAACATTGGCAAGATTGAAAGAAAAGCAGACACCGTGGTCCAATGAGAAGGTAAGAGAAGCAGTGAAAGAAAAAAGGAAAGCATGGTAAGAATGGAATAGAGATAAAAATGAAAGCAAAAGGCATTATCTTTATAATAAAAGGAAATGTAAGAAATTGGTAAGAGAAGAAAAGTTGAGAAGAATTTACACAAAAGATGGAAACGGATGGAGCTGGCAGTAAAAGAATGCTGTATGGAATAATACAAAGTAATAGGAAAGAGAGCTTATACAAAACCGATGAAAGAGCAAGGTTGAAAGTTGATAACACTTCCAGAAGAAATAAAGAGAAGATGGAAGGAGTAATTTGGTATGCTGCTAAATGTGATAAATTGTGCAGAGGAGACGGTAGTAAAATGATGTGATGACTTGGTACTAGAAGATGATATAATAGTGCCGGAAGGAGACAACGAAATCAAGGTGGAAATAGTATTTAAAGTGGTAGAAGTAATACAAAGTAAAATGAAGATAAACTTTAGTGACCGAGCTCGATAGCTGCAGTTGCTTAAGTGCGGCCAGTATCCAGCATTCAGGAGATAGTAGGTTCGAACCCCATTGTCTGCAGTCCTGAAAATGGTTTTTCGTGGTTTCCCATTTTCACACCAGGCAAATACTGGGGCTGTACTTTAATTAAGGCCATGGCCGCTTCCTTCCCACTCCCAGCCCTTTCCTGTCCCATCATCGCCATAAGACCAATCTGTGTCGGTGCGACGTAAAGCAGCTAGCAAAAACACTTTAGTGAGGTGGACATAGACGATGTATATAGAGTGGGGAAAGTGAAGGGTAGGAGACCGATCAAGGTTAAGTTAATATCAACCCTGATGGCGGAAATAGTGCTGAGGAATACCAGCAACTTAAAAGGTGAGAAAATTTGGGTGAGAAGGGACATGGACAATGGCGTCATCAAGGAACAAAACATTTTATGCAGGCACCTAGGCTAAGCAAGATTTCAAGGCCCAAGGGCCTACATTAAAGGGCAGCGTTTGATCGTTGGAGACGGTCGCTGGTGGCGCCCGTGGACAGCAGCTCAGCTACAGGAAATAGACGAAAAACACCAACATCAGCAGAGTGTAACGTGCGAGGAAGTAGCAGAAGTGAGCAAGGTGACGCTGACGGAAGTGAGTGATGACGTAGGTGGGAGCGATACGGCTGAAGGAAGAGGAGGGGATACAGGAGTTGAGCAGTCAGCGGCGCACGAGGGAGCGGAGGGCAATGCACTGGAAGACAGCCCTATCGAGCAACGCCCAGGGGTCAGCAAGGAGATTGAAGAAAGAAGACGAGAGACTTTGGTAAAGTGTAAAAACCTAAGTCTGATATAATATCTCGAAGAATTCTTAACATTTCCATGACCTGGAAATGTACCACTCCTTGGGTAATTGCAGTGAAGGAGGATCTGTCTGAGACAGTGGTTCAAGAAAGAAGTGCAAGACGTGGTGCTAAGTGGTCTGAAGAGCAAAGAACTGCATTCTCCATCATAATGTACTGGAAATCGAGAAAGGCTGACAAATGCTAAATGTATACCTAAGAGGCCAAAACTATGTGAAAAAAAAAAAAAAAAAAAAAAAAAAAAAAACGACTACTACTATTACTACTAACTCCAGTTGATGGAAAGTTGTTGCTCATTAGTTTCAGTATCACTCTATTCTTTAATGCTTCCTTCCCAGTCCTTGCCCCAATTTAATTACATTACAAATGTCTAGCAGTATGGATATTTCAATCAATCAGGTTTGTCAGGCCAACTTATTCTGTAGGTTGTTGACCATACGGTCCCTAGCTACCTGAAGCAGCAATTCAGAAAAACCCTTTTTGCTGTTAAAATGGTTGTCAGCTCTTCTGCAAAATCTTTTTGCCTCAGGAGATATAGCTTTCATTCTGTATTTATGAGAATAATGTTTCAGGGGCACTTCATTCTGGATTCATATTAATAAATACACCAAGATCAAAATTATTTTTTTTCTCTTCAATTTTTCTGTTGCCTGTAGATGTGGATCATTATAAACTATATGTATTTGCTTCCCATCAGTAATTATTACTCAATATTTCTGTGCAGGCTGAATTGTGGAATGTAGGAGTGGTCACTTCACGTAAAGGTGTGGGCCCATTACGGCCCGAGAATGTAGAAGAAGGATATTTGGAAATAAACGAACACACACAGCCCATTGTTGATGCAGCATTCTCACCTGATGGCACTGCCCTTGCTACAGCCAGCCTTGATGGTGAAGTGAAATTCTTCCAAGTGTATATGCTCACAGGTGGAAAACCACGTTGTCTGCACCAGTGGCAACCTCATGATGGCAAGCCATTATCGTCACTGTTCTTCTTGGATAACCACACCAGTTACAACCCTGAGTAAGTTAGTGAGATCATGGCAGTGAACAGTTTTTCTAATGCTGTTGCAATATTGTAAGCATTGTAATTGAATAGTCACAGTCAGTGGACACTTTCAGGACCAGAAAGAATGTCCACTAGCAAGAGTTATCAGTTGGAGAGAGATTTTGAGTAAAACTTTAATAAGTTAATTACCGTATTTACTCGCGTATTAGACCACTTTTCCCCCATTTTTACAGCCAAAAAAGTAAAGTGGGGTCCAATATGCGATAACCTCAAATTTAGTGCAGTGAACACATGACTTCTAGGCTATAAAGAGCTATAAATTGTACATGTAAACATTCTACACTGTTCTTTAACAAACCAATGAATGTATTTGAGTTATACTGGCTATTTTTCTTGGAAGACAGTTTTTCTAAATGTAAAAAGTCAATAAAGGGTGAACACTACTTTTAGGTCTACATATAAAGTAAATATAATCCGTTGTTTGCTCATATCACGTCATTTGTTTCATCTCGTTAATCCCTCCGATGAGGTCAACGTCCGAAAGGGCATACGGTCGTAAAAACTCGCTACGAAGGTCCGTCTCACTTCATGCTTGACCCTGTAGAGAAAAGGGACAAGGGTATCGTATATTATGCAATAATGATACAAAATAACTCAATGGCCAGTCATTTGTCTCTGTCAGTTGAGCAGTAGGCCTATCCCACAATAAACCTGATCACTATTTTCATTCTAATTGTCTTGTGCTGCTAACTTCCCTGCTACTGGCACGTCGTCATTCCAAATGACGTTCTTCACTACCATCTCGTCAGCCATGCACTGCTATCGAGACCGAGAGCATTTGAGGTCCCGTCTTTTCTGAAACTTTTAAAAATAGTTTCGTTCCAGACTATAGAGTCCAAACTGTGTGAAGCTATTCCCAAATGGTTTCTGGAGATGGTCTGTGATATTCCCAGCTGGTGTATGTGTAGCAGAAGCCACTCCCTCTGAATAAAGCCCTGTTGTTGAAAGTGTGCCAAACCACCAGCTGATAATTAGCATATGTTACGAGTTGTATTTCCAAATGTAACACAGAAGGACTGGAAAGCGTTCTTTTGATAACTGTGGATGTTGAAAGCCAGATCCTTATTTTAAAATATATTTCATGCTTGTTCTCTACATTTATCACATCAGGATTTACCTAAACAGCTGTAAATGAGATAAGAGAGACCGCATTGTTTAAGTTAGGTATGGTATCGCCCGGAGAGTGCCAAAAGTTCCACGACTGAAAGAATAAATATAACAATAAAGTTTGCTGCATTTATGGATATCTACAGGTGTGGCGGTAATGCGTTTTATTATCATAATGTTTAATTTTGTATGTTCGTTGTCTCCCATTTTTTATTAACGCATACTCCATTACGTTTTGTTTGGCATCTCCGAAAATCGTTGAAAGTAAGTGGGGACGTAAAAAAAATCAATATTATTATTATTTGTTACGTACATAGTAAAACAATTGTGATTAGGTTGTTTTTATCGTGTTTTAAACCTAATTCTCTCCCAAAACAACCCTATATTGGCCCAAGTTACGATATATTAAACGATCACTTTGTTAATTATGTCGCCTGCCTATATTAATAGACCTAGGAACAACCATGAATATTTCTTAACTAAAGTAAGCGAGTTTCCTCATCTCGATGTGGTGCAGCTCTTTTTAGACAGGCATCCAGTGGAAGGGAGTTGCATGTACCCTTTTTACCGCAAATCAACCTTCCTGCCGTTCATAAATCTCTGGCAATACGGTACCGGGAATCGAAATCAGGCTCCCGAGAATGGCAGCTAATTGTGCTAACCATTACACTCGTGGACATTCTTAACTACAAAACACCGACATATATACATGACTGATGTGTGCTTGCAACGCGCGGGTCGGACACGAAACTATTCACCTATTTGTGCAATGTGGTGAGAGCTGCAGTAGGGCTACGGATGCGGACATTTTTAAACTACAAAACACAGATGTACTGCATGACCGATGCGTGTTTACATTGCGTGGGTCGTACGGATGAAACTGTTCACAAATGTGGGTGATGTCATCAGAGTTGCATAAGGCTTTTAGCCGCTTCGAAGCGGAATCGTTGTGATTTATTTTTTTCATTTTCTTTGGCTCAGAAAAAGGCGGGGTCTAGTATGTTTGTGGGTCTAATACACGAATAAATATGGTAGTTGCATCATACCCCATGTAAAACAATCAGTATTACACTGCTCAAAAAATAAATTTGATCACGTCTTTAGATGTTCCTAACTACATACATTTTATGAATGATTAGCACAATGGCGATTGGACTATTATGGCAATAAGATGTCCTGTTCACTTAATGGAGGGATCCACTGTCGTCTGGATGTTTTGGAGGTGTCAGTTCAAAGTGTGTGCGAAGGTTGGTGTGTGTGGAATGTAGTGTTTACATGTCATGCAGAGATGCCAACTATTATGATTTAATCGTAATAATTACGAATTACCCATCATAATTACGCCTTTACGAATCACACACCACAAATTACGATTTTTTGTTGATTTTTAAATCTAAGTTTATGAAGTGTTCAAAAGGATACACAAGGCGGCTTGAATTCTCAGAATATTATTTTCCGATTTCTCAGTAATAATTTATACCCCTTTCATGTCCCTCATTTAAGAATATTTCGAGTTTTCACGCGCCGAACGCAGTGCGTGCTTCCAGTTCCGGAAATATAGGCACCTGTGAAGTGGTATATCTTGCGGAGTTGTTGTCTTTGTTCGTCACATAATTAGACTTCCATGCAAGTATGAGAGTTCTTTTGTCTTTGTTGTGGCGGTAAAGTGGTGACAAACTCCGTTTACTTGTGAATACTGTGTGCGTGACTGTTGGAGATGTACATTGCGACTTTGGTTGCCAAATTTACATATATTGCTCTTCTAGGATATATGCTAATCGTGTGTTACGAAATGCGAAAGGTTTGAAATAATGAAGCGATTTCTTGTGCAGGAAAATACGTGTGATTACGTTACCGTGATTAGTGACGCTAGTAGTAAATATAATTGAAAAATTTAGGGAGGTATACTCGGAAGAATGGCCTTCTTTAATGCATTCCTCAAAATCTCATTCACACGTGTGTTGTAGTGTGTGTAGCCGCGATGTTTCGGGTGCGCATGATGAAGAAGAACAAGACTGAATTTCGTGCTAATATGAACTCCGAACTGTTAAGTGCTCTGTTAGTGCAGAGGATGCACATGATATGAAAAAACATGTCACCAGTGTACGTTTACCAAACAGGAACTACAAGCTTTAAATTAAATGATATGTAAGTTACTAAGATTACGGAAAAAAAATCTACGACCGCCCCCCCTCCCCTAACGGCTGCATTACGATTTACCTTTCTTGAAAGTTGGCATCTCTGGTCATGGCCGATCATACAGACAAGGTACTCAGTGGGGGATGGAACCACTCATGTGCTACTCGCAGATGTATGTTGCCAGAATGCTAGGGGTTGCCTAGAATGTGATTTAGTATGTGTGAAAACGTCTCCAGGAGGCTAGAAGTGTTTCCAGGTGTCCTAGCACGGGCTGCCAAAGGAAATCAACCCCAGGGCAGAATTGTTCTATGCGTTTACAAGCTCTCAGAAACTTCCAAGTTACAGCACAAGCACTATAGTGGGCCTACAGCAGTCTTCTGGAGTGTGATTTAGTGACCAGACAGTCTGAATCGGGTGTGAAGAGGCTAGTTTAAGATCCAGACGATCCGCTCAAGCTGGGTGAGTGGCTCAGATGGTTGAAGCGCGGCCTTCTGACCCCAACTTGGCAGGTTCGATTCTGGCTCAGTCCGATGGTATTTGAAGGGGCTCAAATACGTCAGCCTCGTGTTGGTAGATTTACTGGCACGTGAAAGACCACCTGCGGGACAAAATTCCGGCACCTCGGTGTTTCTAAAAACCGTAAAAGTAGTTAGTGACACGTAAAGCAAATAACATTATTGATCTGCTCAAGTATCTGCATTGGACCGATGGCATCATTGAAGGAGACTGCATTGCACTTTGCTAAAGATCATCTGCACTGGTGTCTTCTGCTGTTCTCGGATGAATCCCATTTCACATATCATTCAGAGGGCCATCTGCTAGTCTTAAGAAGACATTGGGAGCGGACCATTGCTTAAGGAGGCAGATCTGTTATGGTGTGGGCAGGCATGTCTTGACACGAGAACCGATGTCCAGATAATTCACCCTTAACTGTTCAGCAGTACATTGACAAGATCTTAGGGTCAAATGCGATTGCTCACTTCAGACAACTTGAAGAAGATGCAGTTTTTATGCACGATAATGCTAGATTGCGTGATTCCAACATCGCTGGCAATTCCTGCAAGATCACCATGTGCAGTGAATGGAATGGCCATCCAGAAGTCCGACTTGAATCCAATCAAGCAAGTCTGGGACCAACTGGAGCAGTGCATCCGAGCGAGAAATCCACTATTAGCCTTTGAAGATGCCCTTTCGGAAGAGTGGGAACATCTGCCTCAACTGAATGTGCGGTGCATTATCAGAAGCATGGGCGGCGGAGAGGGTGGGGGGGTGTTGTCAGCTGTTATCCACACCAGGGGATGGCATTTATCACACAGCTGTTTTGGTGTATGACCAGGGACCACTTTCTGACATGCTGTACAGTGCTGTTGTGAATTGAGTGTCCAAAGAATGCTTTTCGTGTCAGTTCTTAATTATTGCAAAGAATGGTTGTTTTCATTGCATGTCTGTTCTAATTTCAATGTGTACCATGGAGGTATGTATTAAAAAGTCACTAGACCTGTTTTAAGCAGTGTTTGATAAGGCATATTCGAGTTTTTATACAGCATTGTACGTACATGGAGTAAATGTAGACACTGGAGTGGTTGTAATTCAGCACTGTGTCACAGTGACATTTAATGGTGGAAATATTTACACTTCAGTTGTATAGCTTATTGTTACTTCTATTTTGCAGATACTGTTTAACATTTTAATAACTTATCATGTTTGTTTATTACACTTTATAGTTTTAAAATTATATTTTCTTTGTGTTCATTCAATTTGCAATTTGCAGTATGCTATTGGCTGCATCAGTTACACTGATAACTTAGGCAACTTGTTTATCATACTGTAATTGTTTAATTGTTGTTAATGCTGTTATTTTATTTATTTATGTATTTATATATCAAATGGCTTTTAGTGCTGGGAATGTCCAAGGACATGTTTGGCTCGCCTATTGCAGGTCTTTCTATTTCATGCCTTTGGATGACCTGCGCATCTGGGTGTGATGATGATGATGATGATGATGATGATGATGATGATGATGATTGACAGTGAGGTAGGGAGAGGGTGAAACCCGGTGTTGGCACATAGCGTAATCCTGTTGAATAACACCAAGGGGTCTGCTCAAGGATTAATGTCCCTATCCGATGGAAGAATTACCATCAACAATGTCTTTTCCCCTCACTCCATCATCATAATCATCATCATCATCATCATTTCGACCAACTATGGACCACATTAATCCAACTGTTATCTTCCTCGATATTTAACATTAATTTCCAATGTTGTTGCTTTCTTTCTTCAGTCCATGTCTTGCCTGTTTTAAGCTTAGGCTGTTCTTCGAAACTTTTGGTGTTTTTTGTGTTTCACCTCAAGCAGGTTACACTCCCGGATATCTTCACATGTAATCCTCACTTCTTGCAAGTCTCTTTTCACCTCTGTGAACCACAATCCTTTGGATTTTTTTCCCAGAAAGTAGGTAAATCTCATTGGGCTCATTTGTACTAGGTGAGCATAAAATAAAATAATCCTTTTTCACATCTGATCAGTTATTTTTTCTACCTGGGTGTAGAGTTCATGGTTATGCCGTTATCTGTATTCGCCGTTTTCATTTATGGTTATGCTGTCATCTGTATTCACATTTTTCATTTACTTGACCCAAGATTTTTCCCAGAACTTTTCTTTGAATTCTAGTTACTCCAGAAGACCTTTCCTTTTAATTGCATAGCACACTGCGCGGTATAAGGCTTCTGGTCCGATAACTATGTAAAATGTCTAAGCTAGGCATGTAGGGATATTGATTTTTTTGTTGTTGGTAGATTTGCTTGGTTAACTGACATGCTGTTTCCATGAACTAGTTTTCACGTAGCGGCATTTCCGGTACAATATATGTAGATGTAATTGCCGTTACGGTATCGGCTTATGAGGATATCAAAAGAATTTTCCGCCCAGGATATGGGAGCAGAAATCGCATAATACAAGCCCACCTAAATTACTTGGAAGATGTAATGCTGATTGAGTTTGCCTCTCCCGGAACTCTCCAACACGACTCATTGAATGCAAGTATACAGGCCCTCCAAGCCTAAGGAGATGATGTTAATGCCCATGGCCGTGTACGAGCCCCAAAAATACTTTGTGCCTTCCCCGAGGACGTCTGTTGGAGATGGATAATTCATGGCAAAAGGGAGAAACTACCCGAACGCGAATCATAAAATTAGAGTTCTTAGGTTCAGAAGTAGACGGTGCTGCAATTGCACAGAAGATTCGTGGGGAGTCTAATGTTTACTCTTTACACGTCAAGGTCGAGGGTGTAAAGGGTATACGAAAAAAAAACGAAACTGGTGAATCCCATCTGTGTCTTTTGTGAGGAAATTATTAGACAGGGCTCAAGTATCAGAAGAAAGTCTAAATACTAATCTCATCATGATTGAAGCATATGAATTATTTATAACACAGTAGAGATTTCAAACTATTCAATACTAAGATGTATTTACAATATTTACATTACATGGGACTAGTTTCAACCCTCCTCGGGGTCATCATCAGCCATATTAAAACATACACAATGGATGGCGAAATCCTAAAACACGTTTTTTAACGGTAAGAATGTTATGGATATATAATTTACAATATGAAGTGTGGTTGACATGTTGCAAATGAAAATGAGATATATTACGTGTGATGCAAGTGAGTAATAATTAATACAAATAAATAATACATACTAAGAAATCTGGAATAAAAGTACAAATAAGGTGCTCTGTGTTCTAAAAATGTATACACTCGTGGAATTCAGTAGGTCCTGGTAATAATGAACACAATGTAAAATGACATACATAAAAATATACAAGATGTACAATGTCTGGGTAGTAAAATGTGATACTCTCTAGATGTAGAGTCGACTTGGCAGTTGGTGTATTAAGTAACCAAGACGTGTTGATGGGCTGCATTGTTGATTGTTGGAGTTGTGCAGAATGTGAAGCTATTTTGAATTCTTGTTAAGAAGAAAGTAGACACTGCGCATGGAGATAATGATTGGTGGAATTCTCAGTTCATAGCGGAAACCAAATTGGACCTATTAAAATTGAGAAAAGCCAGTAAAAAGCAAAGTACGCGGAAAGAGGAAAAGATTACCATAAAGTGAAAGGACACTTACCTCGCGCTGCGGTGTGTGTAGTTTAGCTGATAGTGTGTGACTGGTGGCAGGAAGAGAAATATGGAGGGCAGGTGCATGCGGGTTAGGTAGAGTGGAGGTGGCTTAGGAAGAGTGGAGGTGGCTTGGAATGTGATTGGGTGGGGGGGGGGGGGGGTAAGGCGGAGCTGAAGGGTGTGGGAGAAAGGGTAATTGTTTCGGAAAAGTACCTTTAATTAAACTTAGGATGGAGTTCTGGTTGGCTGCATTATTGTTTCTGAGAAAAGTGATAAATAAATCAAGAAGTATGTTGGGTTTCTCTGAGATTTCATTATGATTGTAATTAGCGTTAAAATATTGGTCTAGGTGTATGTAGTAATTTTCCATTATGTTGAGTAAAGGGCCCTTGTTTGCTAATTCAAGGATGTCCATGTCCTGTTCGATATTGGTAAAATTATGGTTATAATCTTGCATGTGTTGGCCGATAGCTGAAAAAATGTATTTTATTGCGTTAGTATGCTCAAGGTGTCTTATATTGAAGTTTCTTCCAGTTTGCCCAATGTAGGATTTTTCACAGGTATTGCATTTGATCCTATAAACTCCTGATTTTTAAAAAAACTGCTGGTCTTGTTGATATGTGATTTATTGTGTAAAACATTCATGCTTTTATTGTTGGTTTTTAAGGCTATTTTAACACCCTGTTTCTTGAAGATATTGGTTAACTTGTAAATATCATTGTTGAATGTGAAGGTGGAAAATGTTAGAGCTTTAGTTATTTCTTTTTTGAGGGTAGTTTTAGGGCGATGTTTGTGTTTATTGATTATCCTTTCTATAAAATGATTGCTGAAGCCATTGAATTTTGCAATTCCATGGATTGTGTTAAGTTCATTCTTTAGATCTTTCGTGGACATAGCTATGCTAAAGGCTCGCTGATCAGTCTACCAAGTGAGTTGGTCGTGTAATTACAGTCATTGGAAGGTTATAGTATGTATGTAATGCCTTATCTAGCAGGACCTAGTGTTTACAGTGCACTTATAGGCTAGAGCAATTTTGTTACTTTCATAGATCTGTCTCTGTCTTATCCTTGGCTTTGACAATATGAAAGTGACTAAGGTATGAGCAATGCTAGTAATGCCAATCCTTATGCAGCCAGTCCCTGCTATGAATGGTGTGAAAATGTTGTTCATAGGGTCGGTTGGTGTATGCATTTCAGTGGGCTTGGCAGACTGATATGTAATAGCAACTCTGGCTCGGTGAGGAAAGCAATGGGAAACTACCTCGCTCCTCATTTCCCTAGTACGCCTCTTCAGTGATGCCTAGGCCATCTATGACAGCTGATGGCAGAGCTGTTGAGGATCCCACCAGCGGAATCACTGACGGACTGAACATACATACAGCTGTGAGCATGCATTCAGAAAGATAGTGGGTTTGAATCTCACCGCTGGTAGCCTGGAAGATGATTTTCTGTGGTTTCCCATTTTCACATCAGCCAAATGCTGGGGCTGTCCCTTAATTAAGGCCACAGACGCTATCTTCCCAATCCCAGCCCTTTCCCATCCTTCAGTCACCAAAAATCTTTGATGTGTTAGTGCAATGTTTAACCTCAAGCTACTTCAACCAGGCTGTGTTATCCTTTTCTTTAAGCTGACCGTCGTCAGCAATTGTGGTGCAGTCCATATTGTGTTGATCTATTATTCCATTTGTGGATTTGATGGTCAAACTCATTTTTGGTTGCCAGCATGATGTGATGTTAAGAGAGGTCCATTATATTGTACCGTAACCAGGGGTAGTAACCCACTAGGACGATGCCTCCATTCCTGTATAAACATCCGACTAACTCAGGGTTGGGCAGAGATGTGGGTTGGTTGTCGATGGGCCAGGCTAAAAGTCGAAGTTTCTCACTTAATTATAAGTAAATGACAGGAAAATGGAGGTATAACTTGAATGAGAAACAATAATATGGGGTAGGATGAGTTTATTCACAAAATATCCCCGAATCATACTAATAAAAAACCAAGTAAATCGAATAATAAAGATAACATTGACATGATCTTCAAAATTGAAGAAAGAACTGGACATTAAAAAAGTCATTAATCAAAAAGAATTAAATGTGAAATGAAATTTCAAGCACAACATTGAATACTTGTGATCTTCACAAAGTATTCATCTGATTGTCCATTGTTCGTTTTATGTAATTGTATACATACACGTATACTGATACGTAGTCAATTCGCATGGAGCCACATAATTCAAAGTATCACATTGATATGGGTTTTTAATTTTATCGAGTCGTCGCAAGATTAAACATTAAAAGAAAATTAAGATAAAAGAAAATTGCGATAAAATGAAAATTAAGATGCAATGGAACATGATATGAATTATGAAAAATACTAGTGGCATTTCCCTACGCTATATTTACAACGAACACAAAATAAGCAAAGTATCACACATATCTACATCGGATAAGAAAGGAAGTGACTCGACGTGAAACGCGGTTCACCAAAGGATCTAGTGAGAACTCAGCACTCGGGCTGTTCCCCATTAAACAACAAGACAACATATCCAAACAACATGAATTATCACAAAACACCATCCTGTAAAAGAAAACATATTGTTATCCCTATTAAACATGTGGAAAGAAATGGGCAACATTGCCTTCTTCTGCTTCATTTGCGCACTCAAAAGCGCATTTATCCGACACATATTTCCTGCTGTGCTGTGTTCTGAAAGGAAATGTTATAATTCAGTACTGTACTGAGGCTTAGATTCTGTTCGCCAAGATTGTATCACGGAAATACCATCTCATTCACGCTGTCTATGTAAACACGGCTAACAAGTAAGCTTGTGAGGCAATATCATCTTTCTTCGACTACACGGAAACTCACGTACAATCGTACTTCTTACTGGCATGCTTCGATAACTTATTATACACATCAGACTCGTTAGTCTGGCATCATTTTCCGTCAATTCTGATAGTTAATATTCTCTCAGAAGACATTAGCAGGGACATATTCACTGCACATCAATCTTTTCACTTCATCAAGCATGCAATCGGCCTGCATAATCAACTTTATAAATTAGCATGCATTAAAGCCTCTCATATTTCTTACAATTCTCATGAGCTTTTTCCATTATGAATCCCGGTTCGATTCCCGTACAAATCATTGTGCGAAACAGTATCCAACCTACATTTGAAGATCCTATTCATTCAACGTTACTATGCAGCTCCACACGTGTCAGCTTCTGAAATACTATGTGTCATGCAATTTAACTGTTACTAACTTTCTAAATGACCAAAATTGAATTGAATTTACTCTCAACGTAGCAAGTGTTTAACTTGGAAATTGGTTGATCTTGTTAATCTAATCCTCCTATCACTAATATACAAGAAAAAAAATTGGAATAATACTAAGCTGATTATCATGCATAATTTAACAACAAAATAATCCTAACAACTACCTCAGTATCCCATCTAACTAATCGTAGATTAAAATGAAAATATAGAGATCATGCATTCCTCTCTTATCCGTATTTACAACGTTATAAAGGTGAAATAAACACATGCCGTCAGGCTTAATTTACGTTAAAGAAAAATCCCTACACTAAACTGCACTAGTATTTTATCATAACCCATATAACGTGCCATAATTAAAACATGCGTCTTATCTTGGACGACTCTCAGAACATTGGCAACGGCTCACATCCTCGCCCTGGTATGTGGTTACTCCATGTTGATCACTGCTTTAACACATAGAAACAATCTTCCTTCTTCCATGGGCGGTGCCATCTTCTTGCTGAAAGTTCCTGAACACTGCAACACAGAATGCTTTAGATGAATGTCTCTTCACCGCTCAATTCTGCACGTGCCGAACAAACCCTTGTTAGCTGTGAACTCAGCCAACACACTGACAAACAAATACACTTGAAATTTAACAATTAGGGTTTCTATATACAGTTATTAAGAGCGGCTCACAGTACGGTTCGTAAATTCTTCGCGAAACGCAACCGACACGAAAATGTGAAACAACTGAGCGTCTCTTCTTCACTTTCCAGTCTGCGGCTAATTATTGCCGTCTATTTATCTGTAGTGAACTTTGCGCCATAATATAATCTGCTATTTTCCACTGCACTAGTTAATACAGTCAACTGCATGACTGAAAAAACTATTTATCGGTCTTAAAACCATACACTGTTATTCATATATATCCACGTGGCAACTTTCACTTACAAGTCTCGGAGCAATACCGAACAACGTTCACATCACTTCGGCTTCCATGATCAGAGTGACGCTCTCCAGAGCTTGAGGCGCTAACGCCGTTGTAACTATGGGATTCCCGCATGTTTAGAAAAACCACCAATCAGCGTGCTTGCCATTCATCATGACATAATATTAATTATAACTTGCCATAAAACACACTCCAAATAATATAAAATTTCTTCATATTATTTCTACCGCGTACTCCTGATTATATTTCACTTGTAGACCTGTGGAAATCCGTCAAATAACAGTACTGATTTCAAGCAATTGTCCATGTTGGTTAACCTGGGATTATGATTTTGCGAGATCCAGACTCCATAGTTGCCACCCCCACGCGTTTCAAATTGGCTGAATATTTCTCTTGGCCAACATCTTCCACACGTGCCGAGATGTGCCAACTCCTGGTGACGCTAAGCCTTTCTCACGGTCCCGAGGAAGTATCGCGCAATATCCAGCGACTTGATGTCTCCATGGACTTGTCTCAGCTATCCTGCGATTCATTACTATTACCATATATGGTTGAAATTTATTTCAATAAAATTATATATTATATCAAATAATAATCCGAGTATCTCTTATGGGCCATCAGGATACGGCTCAGCATAGGCAGTGCATGTCTGCTGTATAAGGAAGCTGGGATTGAGACATTATTGTTAGATTGAGTCAGCATGTTCAGATTGAGATGGTGTGGGCACGTAAAGAGGATGGAGCCAACAAGGACAGCGTATGTTATCTTGGAGAGACATGTGGTAGGAAAATGGATGGTGGTAAGACCAAGAACTCACTGGATGGATATTGTAAAGATGGACATTGCAGATCAGGAAAGGACACTGGAGGACGTCATTAACAACAGAACTTATCTCAGTAAGACAGAGTGGAAGATGCTTGCCAACAGTACCCGGAAAACTGGAATTGTAAAATGATGATGTCTTTAAAAATACGTCTTGATAATCAAATTTTAATATTGTGACTTTTCTTTTTGCAGTCCTTATATATTGATCTGTTTAGTATCATTCACAAACAAGGAAATCTGTAAGTTTTGTGTTTCACATGTGCTTCAGGGTATAAGTTTTTGGGTATTACCCTTTTAAGAATTTTCCTGCTTCAGAAGGATGTTTTTAGTGGTCCCTTGAAAAACTGTGATGCTGCTCCCTGTTACATTAGTATTGAAATAAGTGATATCTAACAGTAATCCTCCTTACCACAGTAGTATACAATCAGTATAATATTTCTATTTTATTATATCAACTATATCCAGTGAAATATTTCTCTCTAGTAATAGAAGTAAAGCCTCATTCACAATGCGAACGTAACGTAACGTAAACTTAAACTTAAACTTAAAATTAACGTTAACTCAGAAGTTAGCGGCCATCTTATCTAATGAAACCATTCACAATGCGCCGACGTAAACTTAACTGCGAGTTCGTAAAATTAAGGGATTGCAAACTCCAAGCTCTTGCAGTTAATTTTACGTTAACTTTAAGAACCAGCCAATTAGAGCAGAGGTAAACATTGTATTTTGTGCACGATATAATGACTTCTTTTGACGAAACACTTGTAATTCTCTTTCAAAACCATCTTTGGAGAAAAAATTACAAACACGCTGTACCGAAAAATTATAGGTGGAAATAAATATCCTGTAGCAATGAAATCTGACGGTAAATGGCGGGATACAAGCTCGCAGCGCTGGCGAACGGACGAGAGACAATCCCTGTCATAAATAAAACAGTGTCCCTGTATATTTCTTAACATTATACGGACTGCTAGTTTACGAAAACGATATCATCCAAACAAATAGATCCAAACATCTCATCGGGGTGTGATAGATAGGGGCATAGATGTCGGTAAAGGAGACCTTACATTTCTTTTTATTAGAAAAGGGGAAGTAAATCGAAAGAAAGGCAAACAGTTCAGGTTTCATCCAAATGTCCAAAACGAACTGATGAGGGTCATTTCTTACATTAGATTACTGAAATCGCACTGAGGTAACTTTCCTTGATTCAAGGGATGAATCCATTTTCTGCACCGTTGTTTAGATCGCCTTTTCCCAGGAGCAAAGCAATAGATGTTTGAAGTAATATAAATTTTTCTACCACGTTGTTTGATTCCATCGAGGTATTGAAATATAAAACTGTGAGATAGTCCAAAACCCGACTTCCGTGCTAAATTACATGGCAGTGTTTTGATTGGCTGCTGTGTACTCTTTACGTTAATGTTACGTTCCTCCATTGTGAATACCACAAGTTTTACGTTAATTTTACGGTTACGTTACGTCGTTAAGTTTACGGTTACGTTTGCATTGTGAATGGGACCTAACATGGACTGAGAGAATGTTTGACTTTCACTGTGAATGAATCTGAATGTGAGCCAGCCTATTGTGTAGGGTTAGTGTGCCTGCATGTCATACAGAGGCCTCAGGTTCAATTCCCGGCTAATCCAAGGATTTCACTTCTGGACTAAGAGCTGGAACAAGTTTCACTCATCCTTTTGAGACCAACTGAGGAATTGTCTGTTATGAGAGGCAGCAGACCTGGTCACGAAAGCCATGTAGTACAGCTGAGGATGTAAACTGATGACCGCATGGCACTGCAGTTTCTGGGCAGCAGTTTTCTTTCCAGACCAAGGACCTTAATGGGCTGTATGTGCTGTAGTTTCTTTTCCATCTGAATGTGCAATTTCGATCTCTTCTGTTTCTTGTTTCTGAAAGCATATGTATGGAATGTAGCCTTGTATGGCTGTGAAGCATGGACTCTGGGGGCTGAAGGAGAGAGGAAACTGAATTCATTCGAGACATGCCACTACAGGAATAAATTTCATTTCAGTTGAAATGTTGGGTGAATGAACTGTTGCATCAGTCAGATATTATTTTGCATTAGATGACATAAATCTTATTTCCACTTGATCTAAAATCATTAATTAGAGATTCTTTTTCCTAGTGTGCAGTTCTGGAAGTTTGCCATAACCGGAGCGGAGAACAATTCTGAGCTGAAAATCTGGTCATGCGAATCATGGTCTTGCTTGCAGACGATAAGATTTACTCCTGAGGATTCTAAGAAGGGCATTGTATTGAAAGCAGGATTGGACCTTGGTGCTGGTTACTTATTACTGTCTGACATATACAACAAGGTAAGATGCCTTTTTGACAAACTCATAGCATAACATGGTAAGAATTGCAGTTGTCATTATAATTCGACTCGTGCTTGTTTCGATTTCCATAATGAAAGTGCAGTCCACAGTGGTATTCCATGTGTCATACTGTAAATCTGAGACTGACTGACTGTTTTCATCATTGCTGATTGTTGTGTTTTCTTGAATTTTAAAAATCCACTCTTGTTCATATTAAGTAGAACATTACTAACAGGTTCTGATAAGTATCTGATTTTCATAGAATAGACTTCCCAAAGTTAACACAACCTTGTCGAAGAGAAATTTATTTTGTTGTCAGTGGTTTAATTAGGCCCCTAACTTTGAATGTGTTGAGCTATTTATTTTAGATATTCAGACTTTTGTTTTGTACCGTATAAAGGTAATAGACTTGAATTTTTTTCTTATTTTGTCAGCAGTTATGGTAAATATTTTCTCTGTGCTATTAAAACCCAGAAAATTTCATTTAACTTGTTTATTATACTGAGTGATTCAAAAGGTTGCACATAAACTGAACTAGCCCACACAGGCATTTTGGGACAGACATGGTATTCTGCTGATGGACTCTGTGCTGCCAGGAACAACAATTAGTACAGCTGCATATTGTGCAACCTTGATGAAACATTGCCATGCAATCCAGAATAAATGTTTTGGCCTTCTCTCTGCCGAAGTGTTGTTGCTTCATGACAGTACAAGACCTCACCCTGCAGCTCGAACATGGATGACAGGAATTCCATCACCCCACCCATAGCCCTAACCTTGTGCTTAGTGACTACCATTTCTTCCTTCATTTGAAAAGTTTCCTTGCCATCAAGCATTTAACACTGAAGAAGTGAAAACATGGCTCTCATCGCAGGCAACAGACTTCTATGATGAGAGTTTACAAAAACTTACCTCACGATTCAGCAAATGTTTGAACAAAAATTGGGATTATGTGAAAATGTAGATAAGTGTGCAGAATTGGGTGAAACATAAATTACCCAAAAATATTCAGTACTTTGTATTTTATCCCAAAATGTTCTTACTTTAAAAAAAAAGTCCTTGTGTATACAGCTGAGTCACATTATTATGAACCCTAGCTAAGATCCAGACTTACCACATGTACTTCACTAACAGCAGCTAAAGAGACTGAATGATTCAGTAAGGTATCTGGAACCATGCTGCCTGCAGTGCATCCCACAGCTGCTGGAGAGTGTGTGGCAGATGTCTCATGGAGTGCACAGAATGATCAAGATGGTTCCACTGATGCTTAGTTTTATTTAAGTCTGATCAATTAGGAGGTCAGTGAAGTACAGTACTTGGAAGTCCTGGTCATGGTCTTCCAATCACTGTTTGACATTTCTGTCTGTGTGACATGTTTCAGTTTCTTGTCTGAAGACACATCTGTCCTTGGAAGACAGTCAGCATATATCAGTGTACGTAATCTGGATGGCTTCATAACCAATTCATTTGAGAGTGTCTTCTACATAAATGAGCATTCCCAGAACATTCTGCAGAATATGACACTTGCCTCCATATTGTGTTCTTTCAGCAATGCTTACAGGGTGTTTAATTTCCTTTCTTTCATGCCTAACATATCAACTTCTAACAATTCATTGATGCAGGGAATTGGATATGCTGGAGAAGGCACCTCTTTGATAGTCTGTGGAGATTCTGTTCTGATAATGCTGTGCAGAAAGAAGCGTTTTCTGCAGATAGACCTTTGTTAACCTGGTGCAAAGTGTTGTTTTAGTGCATTTTTGAGACAGAAGTGTTAAAAAGAATGTAATGGAACATAACAGGGCTAGAATATTTGAAAATTTCGTCTAGAGTCTTAGTTATGCATGTTTTCGTGTAAAACTATCACAATTTTTATAATTTTATTTAACACCCGAGCATTATTCTCTACATAAAACCCCACTATAATATTCAATGATTAAATTAAATTTTGTATTGTTACAGTTATTGTATGTACTACAACTTTACAAAGATCCCGAAGAAACATGTGCATTTGTTCGGTCAGCTTCGGAGTTCCTTTTGCCGTATCCCATTCTCAGTTTTGGAATTGTTGATGCTGGGTTGAGAAATTTCAAGAGTCCCAGCTTGGAAGACCTTACTAATGGTGAGTCTGTCAATTTTTCAGGTACTTTTGATAGGTTGAATTATAACGAAGAGTTCATATGATGGGGAATTTTATATTATTTTTTGGGGGGGGGGGGGGGGGGGGAAGAATTTGGTTATAAAGTAAAACATAAAACATATATATGTTGCTTTTACCTTGGTGACATAAAACAGCATAACACTTTCTTTTTTTTCCCTTCGTAAAAGCACTTTCTAGCCTAGTTTGACCTTTTGCATGGAAATGGATATTAGGAGCTGAGTTTTATGTGTGTAACTAAATATTATTATTATTATTATTATTATTATTATTATTATTATTATTATTATTATTATTATTATTATTATTATTATTATTATTATTATTATTTAATGTTGTTAAGCTGTTCCTGAACTCTTCCCCTTTCTTGAATTTTTTCAACAAGGCCTATGACATGTTAAAGTATACTCTTCCAGTTGCTTCTTATGGCATCGACTGAATTAATCCTCATGCTATTCAATGGATGACAAAGTTCTCGGGATGAATACTAGTTGTCCATCAAGATGGATTGTCACCTCTGTCACATAACAGTGAAATAAAATTCACTCATAAAATAATGAACACTGACGAAAGTTGCTGAAATTGCCTTTTATATAGGGGATTGATGCAAACCTGAAAGGTTCTGCTCAGTAACAAGCAGTAATGGGGGCATAACTTTCGTTCATTTCAGCTAATATACTCTGTAACATAAAAACCTTGCTGATCTACACAAATAAAACAAATTTTAAAAGAAATCCACAGTAGCAAAGCAAAAGCAAACAAACAAGCAAGCAAAGTCATCTCTGTACAGGCCATGAAGGCCTTGGGAGTGGTGGAAGGTAAAGGCTTCCACTATCTGTAATCTTGGCACTTGGTGGGGTAGAGTGATTAGCTCTATACCCAGCCGTGTTTGCCTCCAGGAATTAACCTGGTATTATGGAAGTCATAATATATTAGAGAATACCTTCCCTTACTTGCCAAGTATTCCGGTTTTTCCGTAAAATGTACGGATTTTGAGTGTGTTGTACGGATGAACAACGTTATTGTATGGATTTTGAATATCCGCGCTTGTTTTCGCTTTCTGCTGTCAAATTGGATTTGTTTTGACTTTCGATAGTAGCTGGTAATACGAGATGCAATGTTTGAAATTTGACCGGTAAATTTATCGATAATTACATTATCGATTATCACCGTGCTTCTTTCACCTGTTTGACCTCAGCTGCTACTTCATTCACTAAGATGTTCCCAAACAGGTGGCAGGCTGTGATTTTGAAGAAAAGAAATCAGTGAAAAGTAGCAGGCAGTGAATTTATATATAACAACTTTAGTAACTGTGTTGTGCTTCATAGCAGCTGAAAGGCTTTGTGTGTAGGTGTGAGTAACATTGGTGGTAGTTCTGAAACTCATGGAATTGTAAGCGATTTAGTATTTTTAGTGGTGTTCGTAATAAGTTCAACTAAGAAACAATATCGTCAATCTTTTAGGGAGGCATATTCTGCTGAATTTCATTGTTTTATATGATCGCGGAAAGGTGAAACATTCGCATTCTGTTCCATGTGCTCGTGTGATATAAACATTTCTCACGGAGGAAGAACAATTAGTAAATCACATTCAATCTGTTAAACATGTCTCCAATACAAAATTTAGGGATGGCAGTCAGGAAATTTAATTTGTTTTTTTACTTCTTCTGGAGCCAACCTTGATAGAGCGGAATGGTTGTTCACTTCATTTTTAATTGAACATAATATCCTGTTAGCTGCTGCCGATCATGCTCCTGTTCTGTTTAGGGAAATATTTCCAGGTTCAAAAATTGCAAAAAAAAATATGGCTGTGGTTGTACGAAGACCACACACATTTTGAAAGAAATGGCTACGAATTCAAGAAGTGAACTCGTTGGTTACATGCAACGTGAACCATTTTCTTTAGCTACGAATGGTAGCAATAATAGTACTGCTAAGCTTTACCTTATTGTCGTCACCTGTTCTGTGGGAAAGCAGGAAAAGATAGCTCAGTGTTGTCTGTTCCAGCCTTGGTGGGTGATTCAGCGGGACGTAATATTGGTAATTTGGTAATTTCACAGTGTGTTAAAAAATACCAATTCAAAATTGTGTAATGTTCTGTTCCGACAATGTTCCAGATATGATTGGAAAGAAGAATGGTGTGGCTGCTGTTTTAAGGGAAGCACAGTCATCTGTCTTTGTACTGGGTTGTTCATGACATTTGATTAATTTGGCTGTTGAGAAAGGTGCAAGCAGTTTGCCTGTTAAAGTTGAACTATTAGTCGGCATCTTTTGTTATTTAGAAAAAAAAAAAAAAAAAGGCGTATGTCTGTTAGTGCCGGGAATGTCCGAGTACAAGTTCGGTTCACCACGTGCAGGTCTTTTGATGTGACACCCGTAGGCGACATGCGTGTCGTGATGAGGATGAAATGATGATGAAGACGGCAAATACACCCAGCCCCCGTGCCAGCGAAATTAACCAATTATGGTTAAAATTTCCTACCCTGCCGGGAATTGAACCCGGGAGACCAAAAGCCAGCATGCTAACCATTTAACCGGGGAGCCGGACAAAAGATTTGTAAGAGGTAGGAACGTCTTAAGAAATTCCAAGAGCTTAACGACAAGGAAACGAAGAAGGTACTGAAACATGTTTGCTCAAGATGGCTATCATTAGGAAGGTGTTTGCAGAGGCTGTTAGAGCAATGGGATCCACTACTTGGTTTCTTTAAAGATGAGGTGCTTGTTAATACTGAGTGTGCATCAAGTACTAGCTTAACATCATTCATGATCCCAAACATTAAGCCTGTTATTTCCAAAGACCATGAAGAGAGGAAAGCTACTGAGTCATCACAATTGGTCGCTCCCAAAAGATTTGCATGTGTGCTAAAGAATGAGAACATCATTCAAAATCGTGAAGAAAAAATGTTTATGGTTCTGTCATCAGGCTTAAATCAGGCATACTGTGCCTTTCTGTATACTGTCATCCCTTTATTTTAGAACCTCAATTCTACACTTCAGAGTGCTTCCCCTCACATTCATAAACTAGTAGAACTAATGACGAACCTGTTAAAGAAGCTGCTTTCCAGATTTATTAAACCAAACGTGATCAATAGTTCGCTTTTATTAAAAGTTCCATACCGTTCTATTGCGAATCTGAGAGACAGTGAGCTAGTCATTGGTATTGAGACAATGAACTTGGTGAAGAAACTTAATGATAGAGATAAATCAACATTCTTTTCATCTGCCAGGGGTTACTTCTGCACAGCATGCGATTATATTATTAACAAGTTCCCTCTCAGTGATGACGTACTGAAACATGCAAAGGTTGCTGAGGTTTCAAAAATTGAAGATGCCCAGTTTTCCTCTGTGTAATTCTTTATAGAAAGATTTCCATCATTGCAGCTGAGGAAGGACAGTGAGTTGGTTGAGCATGCAATGAATGTGCTTCAGAACCAATTTGTAGCTCTTCATATTGATTGTGCTAATGTTGAGAGTGAGAATCTGACTGATGGTGTTCCTAAGTATGATAAGGATATCCAGGCTAATGCTTTCTCTTCTGACTCTACCGCACAGCAGTGCTGAGTGTGAACGTGTGTTCATCTTGGTGAAAAAGAATCAAAATCAGTTTAGGTTCTCAATGTCAAAATTAAATTCTGGATTCTATTTCTGTTTTGAAAACCAGAAGAACTGGTCCATGTTACTTGAGTAGTTTTCCTCCAAAATTTCTGAAGAAAGCAAAGAAGGCAACTCATCTCCATCTGTCATCTCCAACCTGCATACTGTGCACTTGACAGAACTTTGTAAATAAGTGTACATGTTTAGTTTAATTTTGACGGTGGCATTCATATTGTGATCCGCAATTTTAAAATGCAGAAAACACTGTTTGTGTACTGCATGAACTGTTCCTAGTGTTATGAGTATTCATCAAGATGTAGTCCGGTTCCATGGTTAAATAGTTAGCGTGCTGGCCTTTGGCCGCAGGGGTCCCAGGTTCGATTCCCGGCAGGGTCGGGAATTTTAACCATAATTGGTTAATTCCGCTGACACTGGGGCCGGGTGTATGTGTTGTCTTCATCATCATTTCATCCTCATCACGACATGCAGGTCGCCTACGGGAGTCAAATCAAAGGACCTGCATCTGGCGAGCCGAACTTGTCCTTGGGCACTCCCGGCACTAAAAGCCATACGCCATTTCATCAAGATGTAACTTTGTGTATTTAATTTCAGGGGTGATCATAACATGTATTTGACTTGTATTAGTATTGTTTGTAATGTCCCCCCTTGCTGTCCTTTTTCACTATGTCTCAAGACTTTGTGATGCATGCGCTTGTTAAAATTTTTCCGCTTTAGGATCTTCTCTATCTCTCTTTTTGAAAGTTGGCAGGTATGCCTTCTAGTAGTGACCCTGTGTAAGAACTACGGGATTCTTGGTATACAGTAGTTCAGTTAAAAAAATTAATAAACAATCAAACATATTTTAGGTTTGATGTATACTTGAGTGTTGGAAAATATGTTTGGTTGGGTAATGACACAGATTAATGGTTTAAAGCCTTTCCAGAGTTAAAAAAGGCAGATGTGCTAATCTCCTCTACAAGTGGAGACAAGTTCGTTCCTGAGAATGCAGTTGTAGAGCTCCCAAGCAGACTATCCTCCATGTACTAGAATAATGTCCTCAAAATTAGAGGCTTATTCATGAAGCTAAACCTTCAACTCTTTAGGAGCTGAGTTTTATGTGTGTAACTAAATATTAACCACTGAACTCTGACTGCAATATGTACTGTTCTTTATCTGTTCCTTAATTGAGCTGGGCCAGAAACAAGGAGGTTCTTTCCCTGATGTTCTCCATTTTTCCACTCCTCATACATCAGTGTTCCTGTCCATGTTCCCTAGTCTTAATGTTTTTAACCTGACCAAGTCCATCCTTCATAATCTGGATCATTGTATCCATCCATCTCCTTTCTTTCATTTATGGTTCCTAAAGAGGGAGGCCACCTATTTGGAGATGGCTCTGTGTGAAGATGTGAAGACTGTATTGTTGGCTTTTTTTTTTCCTTTTAAGTTTTTTCTTTACCCTTTTTTTGTCTTTCCCTCTTCCCATACTGATTCTTCATCTTATTTATCCCACTGTGTATTCTGTTTCATATCTGAAAGATAGAATAGTAATGGTAGAGGTTATTGTTGGCAAGTAGATGCTGTGAGAGGTAAGGGGAATGGGGAGACAGCCATACAGGCACGAGAATGAAGAACAAAAAGGAGCGGTTATCTAATGTTAAGGCCGGCTGCTTCCCTGGATGTGAGCACCAGTCGATATCCAGCTTTGGGATCTCTAAGGGCGAGAGGGTAGGAAGTTGGAGGTAAATGTTAGAGGACTTCAACTGTGAAACGTTCATCAAACATGGTTTAATAGTGCCTGGTGTGAATGGGGACAGAAAGATCTATGTTGGGGGTATTGCAGGTACTGCGGTGGCTGCATATAAGTTCAGCTAGTGTGTTGCTAGTTAAGCCAATGTAGGAAGCTGAGCAGAGTCTGCACTGAAGCGGGTAGATTATGTTTGATGAAGTACAGGCATGACGACTTTGTATGGAGCAAGACTTGATGGTGGTGCTGCTGGTAAAAGTGGCAGGTCTTCCAGCTGTTGTGTTCACAGAGGAAGGAGCTAGAAGGGGGTGGGGACTGGTATGGTTTATAGTGCTTGAGAATGTTTTTAGGGCTGATAACCACTCTTTTCTTCCATTTGCTGGTCTGTCCCCCACCTTTTTCCATTCTCTTGTCTGTTCCCCCACTCCCCTCGCCTCACACAGCATCTGCTTGCCAACAATGTCTTTCTTTGTATGATGACTGTAGTACAGTGGAACCTCGATTATCCGTTCCCGGAAAATACGTTTTCCCGGAATATGCGTTCAAATTACGTGGTTCCGCGAGCATCGTAATTAAATCATGTTGTAAAAGTCCCGCATTATCCTTTCCTCGAAGAAACGATTTCCCGGATCAACCGTCCAGAAATTCCAGTCCCATCAACGCTAAATCCTCGATCAATCGTTCTTTAATAAACTGTATCTCACGAAAGGATGGCTGTAGCATATTTATGGATCTTGGCGTTAACACCCCGTCACTGCGATAATTAAAGCAAGTACTGTACCGGTGCTGGAAAAGCGATCGGCGGTGAACTTGCATAAGGGACGATCTTAGCGTCGCATTCGGGTGGTATTGTTTAGAGAATCTCGGAAAATCATAAAGCAGAGTGTGGCCACAACAATTGCAAGGAGACACGGCGGATTTCGACACTTCTGCTTGAAGACGGAACGAGTTTCGTCAAATGTTCGCACTTATAAAACGTCCATATTATGTCCAGGGTTAGATGTTTATATTTTTACATTTTTTCGATCGTACTGCCGAAGAGGTTTTCGGCACTTTGCTCAGGGCACTGCAGAGTAACTGGACTTTCAGGCAGGAATCGAAACTGCTCCTTCGTAATACAAATTCAGTATTTTTGATGTTATCGTACATGATCATGTTAGCGAGACCAGAATAGATGTTGCACCTTACATTAAGAAGAAGAAAGCCATGGGAGGTCTTGGGATTGCCTATTACTGTTTTGGTCCTAATGAAAGACTGGGAATTTTACGTTTTCGTGTTAAAATACCAAAAACTGCAGTCGTTTTATTTGTGCACGTTACATTTTAAATGGTTGGTATCATTTCAAACTCGTACCGACATGTGCAGCGAGCGCGCTTTCCAGATGACCTCAAGGTCACGAATAACCGTAATTTCTGAAGTTTTGATATTTCTTTTATCTTTCCTATTTGATTTGATTTGTGACGTGCAGAATTTAATATAATGCATTCGAGAACTTTTAAGAATCGAGACTTACATTCGAAACCATGTTTTCGAGTTCAACATAACCTTTAAAAGTCGATGTAGGCCTAATTTGCGCGGTACGAGATTTCCCGAAACTGACTACGAACAGTATACCGGAGACCAAATTACAATGAAAGATTAAGAGATGAAAGGATTTCGTCATCATTTTGGGTGCTTTTGTATCTAACGCGCTTTATTTTATTAGATGAGAGAATTAAAAACTACTTGTGGTCGATTGTCGTTTGGCTTGGCGTTATTAGATTTTTCGAAAAGTTTGGCTAGCCTAATCAAAGTTGCTGAACTGAAAGGATTTTTCACGGGAAACTGACGAAGATTCCCCTGTAAAATTGAATGTAAAGTATCGAGATTTTGAACTCGCGTACCGGTAATTAATGCGGTTTCGCGGTCTAACATGCTCTCCTCTCATCCAGAGGGCCTGGGTTCGATTGCGACCAGGTCAGGCAATCTTACCTGGATATAAGTCTGGTTCCAGCTCCACTCAGCCTACGCGATTACCTTTAATTGTGGAGCTATCTAATGGTGAGATGGCGACCCCGATCTCCAGAGCCGGGAATATCGGCCGAGAGGATTCGTCGCACTGACCAAGCGCACCTCGTAATTTACAGGCCTTCGGGCTGAGCAGCGGTCGCTTGGCAGGCAAAGTCTCACTGGGGCTGTAGTTTGGTTTGGTTTAGTTTAGGAGTTTTTGTAAGATTATAATTATACATATTTCATTTTTGTGATGTTTAGCCAAATTGTTGATGGTTTTCATTCATTTCCGAATTTTCAGTTTTCCCGTGTTGTACGTTTTATTTTCATGGTCCCTTGAAAAATGGAGAATCGAGGTTTCACTGTATAATAATCATGTATGTAGGAGAGTTGCTGATCATTTACATTATTTAAAGTCAATATACTGCAGATACCTATTAAGATTTGTTTTACCACTTCTGATGTGGTGATTCTTGTGGTATGTTCTCAGAGGATGGAGATGATGATTCCAGCCAGTATGTGCAAGCAGTAGTTGTTCGGATGTATTTGGTGCAGCCCAAGTCTTTACAGGAGTGTCACATTGCCTTCCAGCCACCTGCCGTTCCAGGAGACATGGAGAAGTTGAAAAGTATATCACGGGATTCTCTGAGTATGTAGTTTAGTAAAGGTAGTGATACTACCTCATCTGTTGTGCTATTAATTGTCTGTTCTCAGTATTTTTGGTAGTATTGGTTATCATCAATATGTGCTTATCTGTATAATGAAATGGTGAGTATGAAACTTATATCTTCCTTTAGTCTATTTCCTGGAACACACTTCCAATCTTCTTATCTATTCATGACGGTCAAATTGCCTGTGATCTATTTAATTTTAAAATTAAAGGAAGAAAGATAAAATATACTCCATTCTTTCAGTGGGAACAAGTCCCAGCTGTCTTTTGATTACCACTTTTGCAGCACATAGCATTCGTTTCCAAGCTGGAATTTTTATCTATACTTCTATGCTAATATAGAGGGTGTATGAGAACTATACTGACAAAAAAGTCAGGGATGCTCTTCTTATGTTAAGAACAATTGTACACAGTAAATTGAAAATGTTAAGGATCCACCTTTTCAATACAGTTACAGTTTATTGATGTTAAATCACATGTCATTTATACAAGATTGGTACTAGTTTTGATGCTCATTGCACGTCATCATCAGCCAATGAATCAATAGAGCAATTAATCACAACTAATCAGAAAACAATATAAAACACATGCCAGCACCTACAATGACAAATGTTAAATTGTAACAAGTTAAAATTGTGGTTTAAGATGATGAGAGTATGGTGTGTCTGACCATAAAGTAAAATTCTATAAAATCTGAGAAGGTAACTCAGTTGCTAAGTCTTGATACACAGGAAAATAGACCAGCTTGAGGCATATAGATCATAAGGTGTATCTTTAGTCTTGTTAAAAAGAAATTGCAAAACGTGTTATCCGTGGGAAGAATAAATCTTGTTCTGTTAATGTGTGGTATTCGACAGGCTTAACTCAGGTGGTTCCGAAGCATACAATGTGGTCATGTGAAGATCTTAATTTGAACCAATGTTATGATTCCTAGTTCGATATGGAAGCGTAGAGACCTTGAGCAGCGTGTTGGCGCAGTTGTTGAAAGGAGTGGAGCTGGGTAGCCCAGCAAATCACAATTAATCAAAAAACAATATAAAACACATGGCAGCACCTACAATGACAAATGTTAAATTGTAACAAGTCAAAATTGTGGTACAAGATGATAGTATGGTGCACACGCAGTGAATTGGATAGCCCAGGTGGATCTTTAACATTTTCAATGTATTGTAATCCCAGATCAATACGGAACATACTGACGTTTCTGAATTTTAATAAGAACGATGTTGTAGTGGAATGGGCGGAGAAAATTTCCTTTTTGAGAAAATGTTACTTTTTTAATTCTGGATGCGCAGTTCAAATTAACGAACTTGCCATATTTGCTATGCCAGCTGTTGTCTGTTGCTGTGCGTTAGAGGGGGGAAAGAAAGGGAGTGAAAGTGGGAAGTGGGAGATAGAGGTAATTCTCGGTGCGAATGCACAAGTTTCTCGTTCTTTTTGCATAGTCTCTTCCGAGCCCCAAGAAACACTGTACAGTTCGTTATGTACAAATAGACTATTATGCGAACCCTGTAGAAAGAGAAGAATACAGGCAGCTTTTCAGGTTGTTCGCGACACCCCACACGTCCTGAACAGAGTCCAGCGGTCACTACTAAACGATTGTGAACTGTGTATCAGAGTAGGAGGGGGCATGTTGAACATCTACTGTAATCAAACCATTGGACTTATTGTTCCCTTCATTCAGTATTTCATTCCATTTACAATATTCTTAGTAAAGGCATACACAATTGTGGGGTGGCAGCGTTGCATCTTCGAGCATGTTAAATAATAAGGAACGTTACTGCAATGCTGTAACGTTACAATTAAATTAAAAATTAAGATTAAAATATTTCCACCTTTTCAATACAAAATCAAGTAATGTGGGTTACATCGCATTGTAGGAGGCAACGTGTCCGCTTGTCACATGGCGGCCCCAGGTTTGATTCCCGGCCGGGTCAGGGGTTTTTAATTGTAAATGATTAATATCCCTGGCCTGGGGACTGGGTGTTTGTGTTGTCCTTAACGTTCCTTTCCTCACATTCAACACTTTACATTTCTGCCATTTACGTAATAAGTGATAAATATCATTGTTAATCTGTATTGAAGATACTGAATGTAGGATGCTAAAGGGTTTATTGTGTCACCTATTCAATACATTATAAATTTTTAAACACTTAGGAATTTATTATTAATTCCATTTGAGACATGTTTCGCCCTTCATTGAAGGCATCGTCAGTCAAATTACCTCCTCAAGGCAAAAATCAGGAACCTGATTAGTAATTAAATTGTAAACATTAAGATACATTACAATGGGAAAGTTGAGCAAACAAGAAAAACTTGTTCAGTGATGATACAGTTAAACAATATAAGTTTATAGACATAGTAGTCGGCACCAATGCGTAAAATCATTGGGTATTTTAGCAGAGTCCAGCAGTGCTGTTCCGAAGAATAATTGACACTACTCATTAGAAAATCATAGGAAATTATAAAGTTTATACAAATATTTACATTGAAACAGTTAGGGGAGAAAGGGTATAAAGTATCAGGCGTCAATGTTCATAACATTAATTACTGCCGTTGGTTGAACGATTACAGGTTGACAGGGTAACTATACAGTAAATTTACAATATCCAGTTGAACAGTTGAGAAATTACAAGCTTATATACATATTTACTAGAGAGCAGCTTGGTGAGAAAGGATATAAAAATGTCTGGCATCAAGTGCGTCTCGTTGTTTTAGTCGTTGGATGACGATTGCATTATTAACACATCAGTAATATGCAGAGCGGTCCAACCTTAGTTTATAATCACAGGGGGCAGGGAAAATATTCCACAGTTTTTCAAGAATGTCAAATGAGGTTCTATAGGCGTAGTCATACTGAAAGTTGTCTGGTTGAAGTTCCGGGTTCAGTACGGTGAATTTGGTCGATTACAGATAACTTCCACTTCATACAACACAACTTTTAACAACACGCTAGAATCCAGCGCACACTGGCACGAACATGGCGTGCCACTACGGCTCCTCTTCACAGGCAGAAAAAGAAGATGCCTCGTCCCAGCTATGATGCTCTGACTCTGTAGTAATATAGTAATACAGTAAAGCCTCGTTAATTCGAAGTCGTTGGGACTCAAAAATCGGACTTCGAATTACGTGATTTCGAATTAACCGCCAATTCGCAATTCAGAAGTACCAACCCTTGCCACGTTACAAAATATTCTATGGCCCGTTACTGCATGCAGTTAACATTGATTTACAGTTTATACCCTTCAAATGCCATGAAAAAAGAACTATTTCCAAAATGTATCCAAGAAGGTGCATTTACAGTATTCAAGTAATGCACTCGGATATCTCACTAGCAAACATAACCTCACGCAACGAAAGAAAGAAAAAAAAAAAAAGCATGATTCAAAGACGAGGAGAAATCTATGCTGGCTCTCATGTGCAAGTTTTTAGATGCCTTTTATTTACAAAGGAAGTACCCGATACCCTTAAAATCGAACTTTTCTATGACTCTATCCTTGTACGATTTCCCGCCATGGCACTTCTCTCGTACTTCAGAAATGTAAACATTTGCCGCGTCATAAAGTATTCTAAGACCCATTAAAACATGCAATCACCTCTATTCACAGTTTAAACCTTTCTAATGCAATGGAAAAATATTTCCGAAATGTATCCAACAAGGTGCATTTACAACGTTCAAATGATGCACTTGGATAAATCACTGACAAACATAACCTCACGCAACTAAAGAAAAAAATCACACAATTCAAAGACGAGGATAAATTATGCCGGTCCCTCTGTGCAAATGCATTATTTTTTGGATTTCTGTACTGTTTCCATTTGTAGATGCTTTGTACTAGCATGGAAAGTAAGCGACGTCCTTAAAACATTGTAGTTTATCGAACTTTCCTATGACGAGGGGATAAAGTTTCTCGATTCCATCCCATGCGCATTGCAACGTATTACTATGACCCATTTAAAACCATAAGACCGTTTGGGCTTGCATTAAAATAAAGCAATGCAGTTTCACCGGCAATGACAATATTGTTCGGTGCCTACGAATTTATTATCTGAGCTACGCTTTTTCGTCAACTGTCGGCATCGCCAGTGTTCGCGGATTCTGTTTTTCCGCACACTGCCTGTTGCGTGATATTACGGCGTTCCTTAAAAGGTTGAATACAAAAGAATTCCGATTTCATTCAACTTAGCAATCATGAAGCGCACTGTAGACCCACCGAAGTGCGTGTAAGTGCGGAAGGCTACCCCTCCATGTTTCGGAACGCGCGTTCTATTATGACGCGGAGCGGATACATTTCGAGTTGAAATTACTCTGTAACATACTATTGTTTTAAAATGTAAATGCAGTTTCGAATTAAAAGTCTGAATTTCGGTACAGGTCTCTAAGCTCCTGATTAGATCTAATACACCATCCCAGTTCAGTATTAACTGGCCCAAAAATCTTCCTCAATACCTTTCTTTCCCATGTTATTAATCTACATTCTTCTGTTTTATTTAATACCCAGGTCTCAGCTCCATATGTAACCACTGGTCTAATGACAGTCTTATAAATAGTCAACTTAGCTTTCCTGGATATTTGTTTATTTCTTAATGTTGGAATTAAGGCAGCATAGCATCGATTTCCTGCAGCCAGTCTAGAGTTTATTTCCTGTTTTGTTTCATTTTATGAAGTAATCAGAGAACCTAGATATCTAAATTCCTGTACCCCTTCAAAACACTTTTCTCCACACCTCAGTGCATTTGGAGGTTGACTAGATCTGGAACTCACTAGGAACTTAGTTTTGTTGTTATTCACTGCCAGTCCAATTTGCTGTGCTCCCCTCTCCAATTCTTCATAGGTTTCGAGAAGTGCATTCTTTGTACGAGAAATTATGGCCACATCATCTGCATATTGTAAGTGACTAATCTCATGTTTTAATCCGTATTGAAATCTGTTGATATACAATAATAAAGTTTTATTATGAATCCACCTGTTCAATACATTATAATGTATAACGTATAATGTATTGAACAGGTGGATTCATAATAAAACTTTATTATTGTATATCATCTGCATATGCCAATATTTGAATTAGTCTATGATATGTTCCTTTCACGATTTGCAGTGATGGTACGCACAGCTGTTTCTAAAGCAATATTGAAGAGGACAGCAGACATTGGATCTCCTTGCCTCAAACCCATACATCGAAGGTTCGCGATACTTTCCCTTGTACGCATACCTTGGATTTACTTCACTCAAAGCTGTTTTTACCAACCTAATCAGCTTCCCAGGATAACCAAGGGCTTTAATTTCGATGAGTAGTTTTCCTCTCAGCACTGAATCGTACGCTTGTTTAAAATCAATGTATAGTTGATACAGTGGTATGTTGTATTCATAGCACCTCTCCAGGATGATCATCATTGTAAAGATATGATCTATTGTTGAACGGTTTGCACGAAATCCACACTGATATTCTCCAAGATCCTGCTCTGGTTTGTGTGTTAGACGCTTAGCTATTATTATGGTAAAAATCTTGTAGCCTATGCAAAGCAGAGATATCCCTCTGTAATTTTCACATTTCAATTTATTTCCCTTCTTAAGAATTGGGTACAGCAAAGCTGTTTCCCATTCTTCTGGTAATTTCTCTGTTCGCCAGATTTCCGGTATCAACTTATACAATGATTGTATCAATACCGTTCCACCATATTTTAACAACTCAGCTGTTATTCCATCTTCTCCTGGTGACTTATTATTCTTCATCGATAAGAGGACACCTTTTACTTCTTCCAAAGTGGGTGGTTCACTATTGCATTCCTCAGATTAATCTTCATTAGATTCACTATTTGGCAATTCTAATTCATATTCTTCATTTTGTATTTTAAATGGATTCAAAACCTCCTCAAAATATTCCGCCCATCTATCTAATATTTCCTGGGTATTTCCAAGTAGTTGCCCATCCTTATTTTGTATGCAGCTTACTCTTGGTTGAAATCCACTTTTTCTCTGCTTTACGTTTCTATAAAAATTTCTATTTCTCTTATGCTCATAATCTTGTTGCATCTCTTTTATCAGATCTTTTTCCATTTTTCTTCTCTTTTTTCTACAAAGATTCTTGGCTTGCTCTTGTTGCCCGTTGCATATATATCATCCTTGCTTTATTTCTTTTCTCCAAGGCTAGCTTTACTTCCTCATCATACCAATCCTTCTTTCGCTGTTTCTTTCTTTCTTTCTTTCTTTCTTTCTCCTAGTACCTCCTGGGCTGCATTCGTGATGGCTTCTTTAATCACCCGCCATGATTCATCCACTGTTACTGCATTTTTATGGTTTTGCAAACCTTCTTCAACCTGTCTTTCATACTCCTTCCTCCTTGCATCATCATTAAGTTGTTCTTGGTTAAATCCTTTCCTCCTTTCTGCTTTACCTCTGACTCTTACCGCAAGCTTTTGTTTCAATTTAGCTTTCACCAAATAGTGGTCTGAATCTATATCCGCACCTCTATAAGTACGCACATCCTGTACATCTGTCGCATGTCTTTTATCAATCAGTATGTGGTCGATTTGATTCTTGGTGTTCCCAGCTGGTGCCTCCCAAGTTTCTGTATGAATACTCGTGTGCTCAAATGTAGTGCTACTGATTACCATATCCTTTGCTGTAGCTAAGTCAATAAGCCGTAACCCATTGTTGTTACTTTCCAAATGTAAACTCTGTGCTCCTATTGTGGGTCTAAATTCTTCCTCTTGTCCCACTTTTGCATTGAAGTCCCCAGTTACTATTTTAATGTCATGTCTAGGTGCCTCATCGTACTGTTTCTCTAGTTCTTCATAAAACTTATCCTTTAGTTCATCCTCCTTTTCTTCCGTAGGTGCATGTAACGCTTATAAGTGTATAATGGAAGAAGCGGCCCCTGATTCTCATGATACAGATTCTTTCATTTACTGCCTTGTAAGACATTAAGGTATGCTTGAGTTGTTTAGATATCATAAAGCCTGTTCCACAGATGTTATCGCTATTCCCACTGTTGATTAAAGTATAATCCTGTAAATCGAACATCTCAATTTCCCGCCATCTAATTTCTTGTAGATCAGCAATTTCAACATTATACTTTCTTAGTTCCTCTTCTAGTTTTCCACTTTTCCCTGGCTGGAGTAGGCTTCTCACATTCCAAGTCGCTAATACCAATCCATAACCATTTCCTCGCCTAGGTCGTTTATCAGTTTTATCCGTCCGGTTTGTTCTTACTCTTTGCGGCTTCTCAACAGTTTTCTTTTTTTTTAACGGGATAGAGTTGTCAACCCTATGCCCAACCCCCAACCTGGAGGACCAGGGTATCCCTTTTAGTCTGGATCATCACCTTCGACCTGTCCGGCAAGGGAGGCCCTACCAGTAGCTAAGCTACCGCCGGCATAGCTCTCAGGATCTTTTGACCACACAAGCCCCACAACCATGACAAGGTAAAGATACCATTGATGGGGATAATAAATTCCTAAGTGTTTAAAAATTTATAATGTATTGAATAGGTGACACAATAAACCCTTTAGCATCCTACATTTACATAATATGCACAGGTTCCTCACATATGGTGCAAGTAGAGGCAAAAGATCTTCATAGGTCGACGCCCCGAACAAATAGCATTAAAAATAAAATATGTTGGTTACATTGCAGAAGAAACATTTATTGGAACTTGTTTCGACCTGTCGCCAAATCGAGAGTTGCACATTGTATCTGATAGTTCATAGAAATTGTAAAAAAAATTGTGAAAACACAGTGATTTGACACTATAAATGTGAAAAGGTCAAAATTGTTGTAAATTTTTTTGGATAATGCATAAAATGCAGAAATGAATGCACTTAGTTGTTGAAGGAAGAAATCAAGAAGAATAATTTGGGCGTTGAAGATTCTTGAAGTTTGTATCACTCCTTATGAAGTTCTGATAGTTGCACTGCAATGTGTTGGACATATTGCAGGTAAGGTCTCATTGGTGCTTAGAGTTTCAGATTATGTTTAAAAATGCATAAATCAATGCATATAGTTGCCGTTGACAGATAACAAAGATTATTGAGAATTACGTATCACACGATACGGAGTTCTAAAAGCTGCAAATCATCAACGGTAGGGGTAGTAGTAGTGCTGAGACACACAGTGAACAATGTGAAAAGATGGTAAATAGAAGTCACTCAAAGAGATAAAAGTCCTTAAAAAACTAAAAGTGAAAGTAACGCTTGAAAGTTTAAAAACTTAAAAAATTTAAAAATGGTGGAGAAGATTCACGGTTCAATGCGGAAATAAATGAAATTAATAAAGTTTTAAATGGTAATAAAAGCCAAATTAATAAAATGGTAATGGAAAAAGAGTAAAAATAGAAAAATTCTTAAAGAATTGCGTTGCTAAGTGTTGGACATATTGGATAACTTATGTGACAGGAAGCAAGATAAAGGAAGAAAAAGAAGGGGAGGGGCATTAATTTAAAGGGAATTGAAATGGGGGAAGAAAATGAATAGAAAAGGTAATAAAATATGTAATATTTGAATCAATTTGCGGTGTGAACTGTTGGACCTATTGTATAATTTATGTGAAAGGAAGCAAGAATAAGGAAGGTAAGGAAAGAGAAAATAGGTAGGATAGTTTGGAGATAATTGGGAAAGGGAGGTGTGAAAAACGAGAGAGGAGAGGCTAATTAAGGTGGGGCTGTGACGTTACTGAGAGGGTAAAAGATCAGGTGCATTCCTTGGCTGACAAGTGTGTTCTTGTACTGTGGTGTGCAGTTATGGCTGTTCAATAAACGAACTGTGGATATTGGCTGTAAGAAACTTGTGCATATGCACAGAGCATTCTCTCTGTCTCCACATTTGCTTAATGAAAAGTTTGGATGTAGGGTACAAGAAAGTATCAAAGCCTACATGGATGCCTTTAAATATGTCTTCATTGATTGTTCATCTTCCAGGAAAATGGGGAAAGGGCATGTACGTGACTGGTTCCAAAACGTTTTCCATCCGCTTACAGGAAGACGGAAGATATCTTCTCATGGATTCATTCAGTGGCCAGGGCAAAAATTGCACAACTTGAATCTCTGATGAACAAACATCTACGAATTGAATACATACCGAAAGGAACTACGTATCTTCGCCAGCCGTGTGATCTTTGGACTCCTCCGACAACTAAAATGTTTAGTCCGTCGAATGGAAAACATTTGCCGAATAAGGAATTTACAACATCAGTCAAAATTAAAACCCATAAACAGACTTTTCATTGCAGCTAGTCAAATACTAGCGCATAACCAATTACAAGCTGATTGTTTTGTACCGATGCTGAAATATGCTTGTAAATCGGGTGGTTGTTCCATTACTGACAATATACTACAATTTTGTACTGTCTCGCAAACTAATTTTAATGATTTGACTTATAAAAAGTGTACTATAATGATTGTACCAATTTTTTGTTTGTAAGGTGTGCACATTATTTTCTCGAGTTTTATTATTCACATTTTGGGTTAGATTTTCATTATCATTCCATGAACAATGAACCATTGCCAGACTGTGTTAGAATGAAGTCATTTCTTGAACACTTTGAATGTCATGATGATGCAGATGATATTTGATTATGTATTATTTGTATGTTAGTAATTTGTAAACTGTTTTTATTGTTTTTTATTCCATAATGAATTCATCTTTGTAAATAAAATGTCCCAACTAACGTCAGTCTTCACCCGCCATCCCGTGTACACAATCATAGGTGGCCATTATGTGATGGGGGGCAGAGGAGAACCGAAGGAGTGGAGAAGGAAGGCGAGGCAAGACAGCCGCTGGCGCTGACGTGTGCCGGCATGTACTGTACAATTCAGGGTGCACACCGTCAACTTGGAGATCCAAAATTCCCCCTTGAAAAAGGACCAGCGAAAAAATAGACTTCCACTACCTGTTTCAGCTTAAAAAGACCTTCACGAATATATAAAAATCATATCAAAATTCGCCGTGCGACTTTGTACCATTTCCTCGTCAGTCCGGTGGTATTTGAAGGTGCTCAAATACGTCAGCCTCGTGTCGGTAGATTTACTGGCACATAAAAGAACTCCTGCGGGACTAAATTATGGCACCTCTGCGTCTCCGAAAACCGTCAAAGTAGTTAGTGGGACGTAAAGCAGATATTATTAAAACCTGATGAGCTCTCTTGAGAAATTGATGTGAAGGTATAAATAATCACGAAGTGGATTTAATCATAGATAAAAATAAATGTGATAGAAAGGAAAGTTGTATCAAGCACTACTACATGGTTGATAAGAAACGCATGTGGGGAATTTTAAAATGTAATTATGATACTCTGTTGGTAAGTGTAAAATGTAGCAGAGTTCCATTTTATTAGAAAGTTAGTTCTGTTATCTCGGCAGATATTGACACTGGAAAGGTTCTCTATGTTCAATTATAAGACCCTAGGTAAGATTCCTGGAAGTGAAAATAGTTTTTCAGTGTCTTTAATGGTGGTGGTGGTGATTGTTGTTGTTGTCGTTGTTGTTGTTGTTGTTGAAGGTGAACATCTTAAGCTGACTCACAGGTTTGGTTGTAATTGTGTTAAGGGGGCTGAGAAGCATTTTTTGGTCCAGTTTTCTTGATCCCAAGGCTTTTTAGTCTGAGAACTTAAAATATATACAGTATCATGGGATTTTACTTCACATTTTGAAACAGGAAAGCAGTTTTCCTTTGCAAATTAGTGATTTTATCCAACCCAAAGGGAATTATTTATTGTGAAGCTTAGACTTTTGTTTTCCCTCTACATTTAATGGCTCTTGTACTCTATTACAAGAGGTTGGAACTCCTCTTCTTTCTTTGCTGATAGGAATGATGTTATCAAAGTTGATATCTCATGTTCTGAATGATCAAACATTTTCCAGTACTGCCCCAGGTTCTCATAAGCTGTTCAATCACAGAATTTAGTTCTTCATTCTTTTTTTGTGTGGCACATTTTAGTTAATTTTTCATTACTTTTCAGTTGAAACATTTGAGTTTATGGCTTACCCACATGTGGTATAATTTTCAGGTGAGCTTAATTCTTTCGAAGAACCTTAAAAGTACAGTAGAGCCCCATCTTAACGTGCCCGCTTTTAAGGAATTCCCGCTTTTAACAAAAATTTTCTTAAGGCCCAGCCAAATCGCCATAAGCACAATGTTATTTAAACCCCCTTGTAACGAACCCCGACATGAGGAAAGGTCCATTTCTAAGGAATATATTTCACATAAATTACGATCGCACATCCCGTTATAACAAAAATTTGTGATATACTTTTTTCTAAACTTGCTTGAAATGTTAATTAACTTCAGTTTTCACGTAATTTAAATCCGAAGTTAACGTGTTAAATTAAAGCGCTTCATTAGCGATGTGTGCAACCATGATAAATTGGCGCAGCCTTTGGAAATCACTGTTATCGGCAAGCAGCAGTCACTGTCCTGCTAGATGTCGTTGGTTAGTCATGTCCACTGAACTGTTGGTGGAATGACGGCTGTATGGGAGCGAAGTGCGGTTTCCAGCGAGATTGGCTGTATGGCCTAGAGGCATGACAGATGTACACGTACGTGCCATGAGACCCAAGTAACTTCAAGAAATAGAAACATTTAGGTGGATGGTCTCTTGCAAATTTCACGTGATTTACAGTGAAAGATATTTCAGAAGATTAAAAGCAATTAGAAACTGAAAAGGCTATGGATATTGAACAAAATAAAAATGTATTCTAGAACCATCATCGATGAACTCCAAGTGTAAGCGTACGAAATGTAGAGCTGTTGAAGCTCCACAAAAAAGTCTGCAAGGACATATACTTACCTCCAGCTATTTGACATTTAGAGCGATTTTAGTTCATAGTCGGTTGTCAATATCCATTAAAATGATTAATTTCATATCTTATATCAAGCCTGCGACATTTTAATTTCATATCGTATATCAAGCCTGCGACATTTCTACCATATTTTTCAGCATCCGCAATAATGGCAGTCAGTAATAATAAGAATAATAATGAATTTAAAAATGCATAAATAATCCCATAATGAAATTAAATATCCTATGTGCAGTCATTATTTAAAAAAGGAGGATTTTCACTAACGATAGTTAAATAGTTACGTCTCCACTGAGGTCAGCTGCCTTAACACGTTCGCGGCCGATGACGACACATATGCGTCATGACTCCACTTTCACTCAGTGCCTATGACGACACACGTGCGTCACACTCCGCGCCAAATATTAAAGCTCGTATTTCCGCCAATATGTATGTAAACAAACAGACCTCTTATCTGTGCATTGTTATGGTGTTATTAAACATATGCGCCATTCGGGCATCAGATCAATTGTTAGTTACAATCCCTATAGCCAATACAAGTCGGCATACGTTTCTGCGATGTCAAGGGAAAACAGTGAAGTTTCAGGACCTTCTCTCCGGAAGAAACCCCGTTTTAGCGGGATAAACAGGCCATGATGATAGTCTGGAAGCTCTCCTGAACGCCAGTGACAGTGACAGCATTGATAGTGGCGATAGTGATGACAGTGTGAAAAGTGACTGTAGCCACCTGAGTGAGAATCTATATCAAGGATGTGTGTGTCGAGTGTCTACTCCCAATTCTCATATTACAGAAGATGAGGAAGACGTAAGCAATGTATCATCTCCAAATCTCCCGCCAAATAACATGTGCAATATTTCAGGGGTCATTTCTTGGCGTTCAGATTCGTCCTCAATGAAACAAATAAACTTTATTGGTCGGCCGGGAATGAAGGTTCCACTGCCAAGTGACGCGAAACCCATTGATTATTTTCACTTGCTTGCAGATTACAACTTGCTGAATAACATTTTAACTGAATGTAACGCATCTTCAGAAAAGTTATTTTTGCGAGGAAATGTCACTGAAATGTAGCACACTGTTTTGACTAGTTACATTGTACAGCTTAAGGAGTAGGCCTAATGTGAGTAGGCCTATACATTGTTCACACAGCAATAATAAGATTCTATTGCACAGTATCTTTGTGTGAAATGTTCAAAAACTTATTTTTCTGTTGTAAAGAAGTTCTGCGTTCGAATAAAACATTATTTTCCTCGCTCCACTTCATTACCAGTCATGACGCACACGCTGCGTCAAACGGCACCGAAGGCGAAAAACTCATCGGTAGTGCCGCTGACGCAGCGTGTGCGTCATGACTCGTATGCACATAAATAATATTGAAATAATTAAAATAATAATCTAAAATGCATGAGGACACGGAAATGAAGTCCTTTAAGCAAAAAATGTATTACGGTACCACGGTAATGGTTGCCGATATCCGAGCGGCCGCGAACGTGTTAACCTATAGCCATAGCGCTGTTACACCGGCTAGGCATTTCCATCTTGCAGCACCAATTGCTGCTTAGGAATCACGTGCAGCACGCAGACTGAAAAATATCTGCAGCTTCATTCACTGTTTTTGTGTCTGTGTTGCAAGTTGTGCTACGAGTTACATTTGCGTCTGTGATTAGTGTTGTACTGCGAGTTACGGCGGACTACGTTCATTATGACTGCTAAACGTAAGACTCTTCAACAAAAAGATTGACATCATTAGTGATGTTGAAAGGGATAGCCAAGTACCTTTGTCACAGATGACAAAAAAATATGACTTGGCACCCTCTACGCTGTTTGGCATCATGAAGGAGAAGGAAGCAGTTCTGACTGCAGAAGTGGAGTGTGGTTCTGGAGCAAAAATACGGAAGAAAATTTGTTCTTCGCCGTACGAGGAACTTGAAAACAGTTTAATGAAATAGTTGGTGGGGAAAAGGAGCGAGAACACTCCAATTTGACGGGAACATACTTAAACAAAAAGCTCAAAGTCACACTTAAGCTGGGTTTGGTCGATTTCCATGCTTCTAGCGGCACAATCTTTTGTTCCAAAATGTGCGGCGAGAGTTCGGGAGTTAATGACAATACAGTTGTTTAGTGGAAAAAGAATACGTTACCTTGACGTCTTGAAGGATATGATGTTAAGGATATTTTTAACACCAATGTAACGGGAGTATTTTACAATTTGATCTTGCCCAAGACATATGCTGTTCATGGAGAAAAATGCCACGGAGGCAAAAAAAAAAAAAGGGAGTAAAAACTGACAGCATTGTTGTGTGTTAACAGGGATGGGAGTGAAAAATTACCCCTACTAATAATTGGAAAATTTAAGAATCCCAGATGCTTCAAGAACACCCGTACACTCCCATGTAAATATTAACAAAAATGCATGGATGACATCGGAGATATATCTAAAATTTTTAAGAAGCTTGGATGCTAAGAGGGGATCAGCAGGAAGGAAGATAGTGCTGGTGATAAATGTCAAGCTCATCCTTCAGATATATCTTTCCTATGAAATATCAAAGTGATTTCCTTTCCTCCTAACTGCACTAGTCACCTGCAGCCTTTGGACTTTGGCATTATTCATTCTGTGAAAGTGAAGTACAGGAAGGCCCTGGTTCAAAGACCTGTTTCTTTCTTTGGAAGAAATGAGGAAATGAAATTGAATGTACTCCAAGCCATGCACTTGTTTGTAGCAGCATGACAACTAGTCACAACGGACACTATTCAAAACTGCTTTGGCAATGCTGGTTTTGGTGCCATTTCAGAAGATTTTAATGAAGATGACACTACTGATGACATTAGGGAAGATTGGGGGTTTGTATCAAAGGACTCGAGTGCCACAACATTAGAAGAAATTGTTACTTGTGATGATGATATCCTAACCTTAGCACCACAGATGGATGTTGGAGACCTTTGTGATGATGCAAAAAGACAAAGTACCGAAGAAGAAGAAGAAGAAGAAGAAGAAGAAGAAAGAAGAAAAAGAAGAATCGTCGTCGTCGTCATCATCATCATCATCATCTCCACCAAATTGAGAGAAAACTTCTTTCCGTGAGACATCTGGGAAAGAGGAAGCAAACTACTGTACTATTTCAGAAAGTGAAGTTTAATATGCTTATTCTCATGGTTCTCATGCTCTATTTTTCACAAATCTCTTTAAAATCATTTTAGCTCTCAGTTCCTTCTGTTAAAAACTGCTAGTCAGTAATACCTATTTCTCTTTTCCTTGCTGCAGGTGTTGCTCCCAATGATCCTCTAAGGAATTTTGTTACATCTGCTGTTTTGTAAATATTTTCTGTTATTGTGTTAATTTTACTTTTTAGTATTTTTAACATGTTCATTTATTATTTCCTGACTTTACACTAGTTACAGACATAAATGTATTATTATTTCTTGTGATATATAGCCTATTTTCTTTGAACTCCGTTTTAAGGAAAACCCGTTTTTAAGGAAGAAATATCAAATCCCCCTGAGATTTGTTAAAAAGGGGTTCTACTGTATTTAGCTTCTTTATTATCAGGAAAAAACTTCTCTGTATCCCTCTTCTCTAAATAGTTTAATTTTAGTTTGAGTTTTGCCACATAAACTTTATTTTCCTGACAAAAGCTTGTAAACTTTAAAAGAATGAAATACAGTTTATGAAATTATATATCTAGTCATATTTCATTATGATATTGAACTTCGAAAAAATATGTGTATCTCCACTAATATCTCAAGGAAATATATGCTGGGGCTGTACCTTAATTAAGGCCATGGCCAGTTCCTTGCCATTCCTAGGCCTTTCCTCTCCCATTGTCGCCGTAAGATCTATCTGTTTCGGTGCGATGTAAAGCAAATAGCTAGGAAATTAGATGACTTCATGATGGGTTATGTATTGTGAAGATTCCTTGAATAGTGTGGTAAATTTTCATCTTTAAATTATTACACAAAAAATTTTGCTGATACTGCCAACGTTCTGATAAATACATTCTTCTCAGATGAAAAAGATGACTCAGAACAACAAGCATCATTTAAAAGGTTTCATAAATTCCTCCTGATACTGAAGATGATGCACCATTTTCTCAAAAGGAGATATTATCCTTTTGCAGAATGATAAGATAGCTCATGGCTGGGACGGATTGTCCGCTAGTATAATAAAAAACATTCACTACTGCTTTCCTTCCTTATTTGTCATTCTGTTCAACAAATGGCTGGGTCTAAACCATTTTCCGAGTTCTTGGAAAATGGCACTTGTTAAAATAACCCCAAAGGGAATTTCTGTAGTTAATTTTACTCCCAAATCATTTAGACTGATTTGTCTTTTACCTGTGCTTGTAAAGATCTTCTTCTTCTTCTTAGCGTGCCTGTCCACCTCGGAAGTTGGTGATCAACATGGCTATTCGGGCTTTATCCATTGAAATTCGGAACAGTTCTGCAGATGTTTTCTTGAACCAGGTTTTAAGGTTGTCGAGCCAGGAAATTCTTCTTTGCCCAGGAGATCTTTTTCCTTCTATTTTCCCTTGCAGGATAAGTTGAAGCAGCTCATACCTTTTCTGATTCCTCATGATGTGTCCAAAACATTGTAGTTTACGACACTTGATAGTGTTGATCAGCTCTGGTCTCTTGTTAGCTCGGCGTAGAACCTCAACGTTTGTAATCTTCTGAGTCCACGATATACTCAAAATTCTTCTGTATGGCCAGAGTTCAAATGATTCCAGTCTAGCAGTGGTGGCTTTTGTAAGCGTCCATGTTTCCACACCGTAAAAGAAAACTGAAAACACATAGCATGATTCTTGAAGGTTGAGCTCATTGAATTGAAAACACTTCTCGCTTTTCCAATGCGACACTTTATCTCTTGCGAATTGTCCCATGCTTCGTTAATGATGGTACCCAGGTACGAATACTGTGAAACTCTCTCTATACTTGCTCCATTGAGGAAAAGATTCACGCCTCGGATGTTCTTCTTACTGATGATCATCAATTTTGTTTTATTAGTGTTGATGTCCAGACCATATCTCTTGCTTGTTTCAGAAATTTTGTTCATCAACTTCTGTAGCCCTTCCATCGTATCTGCAAAGACAATTGTATCATCTGCGTAGCGCAAATTGTTGAGTTTGACACCGTTCACTGAAATTCCTTCCTCCACATCAAATAGGGCTTCTTTGAATACGTGCTCAGAATACAGGTTGAAGAGTATCGGTGAAATTATACATCCTTCCCTGACCCTTCGGCGTATTCTCACTTGCTCAGATTGGTCTTGATCTATTTTCATGACTGCAGATTGGTTCCAGTATAAATTTGCTATTATTCTTAGATCTTTCCCATCAATTCCTGTTTTCTTGAGTACGTCTATCAGGTGTTCATGAATCACGCGATCAAACGCCTTTTGATAATCAATGAGGCATGCAAATACATTACAGTTGATTTCCCTACATTTTTGGAACAGTACCTGTACACTAAATATTGCTTCTCTAGTGCCAACTACCTTCAAAAACCCAAACTGGTTGGACGCTATCTGTTCTTCACAAATACTGTATATCCGTTTGTGTATCACTTTAAGAAATAATTTTAGCAGATAGCTCATTAAACTGATGGTACGGTAGTCCTCCACATTCTTTGGCATTTGATTTCTAGGTAAAGCAATAAATTCTGATTTTAACCATTCTGGAGGGGTTTTACCTGATGAGTAAATGTTGTTGAATATTTTTGTGATCATTTTTATTTTTTCCTCACTGAGCAGTTTGAGAAATTCTGCTTGTATGCCATCTGGCCCAGCTGCTTTCCCTTCCTTCATTTGTTGTATTCCCGCTTCCACTTCACTTACTAGGATATCTGGTCCTGTTGTATCTGACATCTCTGGTTCCTCTCTCCTCATGTCATCTTGGAATAACTGTTCCAGATATTTCTCCCATTTTCTCTTTTTTCTTCCTTGTCGAAATTATTCATTGATCGAGTTATGTATCACATGTTTTTCTATAGTTTTCTAAGTTCCAATCAGTATGGTGTTACCCCTCAGAAATCAACCGAAGATGCTGTTCTTGATTTGGTAGAATGAATCCAAGGTATATTTTTAATGAAGAAAGTTGCCGTAGTATCTCTGGACATAGGTGGTGCTTTTAACAGTGCTCGGTGGCCCAAAATTTTGTCCCAGTTAAAGGAGAAACAATACCCAAAAAATCTCTGTAAACTAATTCAGTGTTACTTTCGTAAACGAAGAGTGAAGCTTCCGACTGGAACAGCAGTCTCCACAAAATGTTTCCTAAGGCTGTCCGCAAGGATCAACGTGTAGCCCTGGTTTCTGGAATATCCTTTATGAAGACCTCTTACAGCTAATTCTTCCAACGGGATGTTGGGTCATTGCCTGTGCCGATGATGCTCTTCTAATTGAAGCTTAAAATGTGAGAGATCCCACCTTTCAAACAAATTCTGCCTTGAAAGTGTTTTTGATTGGGGTGAAACTAACAAACTGCAATTTAATGCAATGAAGACCAAAGCGATGATTTTCACAAGAAGAAAACAGAAGAAACCAAGAATAATTATGAATGGACATCAGATAAAATTGAGGATCAATTATAATTTTTGGGCAATATCCTGGACAAACAACTCACATTCAGAACTCACTTCAACAACTTAAAAATTAAAGCCAGTAAATTTTTACAGGGACTAACTGTTGCATCCAGACCATCATAGGGACTGAATTCAGAACTACTTAAAATAATTTATTATACGGCATTTGTGCCACTGGTTCTATACTGTGCCTCTTCTTTCCGAAACACACTGGGAAAGAAATGAGCCCTGACAGAGGGGTCTCTTCCCGCATCGCGGTCACTTGTTTCTCTCCCTGTCCGCCTTCTGCGTGACGTCATGTGATACGAGACGACGGTCGCCCGTCCTGCTGACACGTATTACCACTATAGTCTAAAATGGTCATAACTTCTGAACCATTCATGCAAATAATGCCCTGACAAGGTTATTGTAATCCTTATAAAATACTGGAGGAGGTCAAACAATTTATTTTGATGAGGAACTCGAGGATAATATTGAAATATTTATTTAATTTTAAGGAGTGATATTTTTTACGGCGGACTGTAGCATAAAATCGCTTCTAGAGGGCAGCTGGTTGGAAATAGGTATGTGCCATCACGGACTTTCTTGTAGAGGATTCTAAGCCAAGAAAGCAAGTGACCGACCGACCTTTTTGTCTTTTTCTTCGTATTTACTGTATATCGGATCACGGATACATAATAATTTTATAGTGGTTCACTACGTGAACAGTGTTCGTGTTGTCAGTATCTGAAGTAGAACCACTGTACTGATTAAAATGCAGTCAACATATTATGGAAACGTGTGTGGTGCTATAAATTGTCGGCACGTAAAAGAACTCCCGTGGGACAAAATTACGGCACCTCAAGTCTCAGAAAACTGTAAATCTTCATGTTGTTAGTGAGACGTAACACAAATAACATTATTATTATTATTATTATTATTATTATTATTATTATTATTATTATTTCGCATATTATAAAGACAATAACGACAACAACCATTATAGCCAGTTAGTTTGCTACTGTGATGGCATAACAATACTTCCTCGTCAGCAATGCTTGGTTATTGAATCACTTTGTAATAAACTCTTGAATATCTCCATTATTACAGCTCGTACGGTAAATAGCTGTCAGATATAAATGACTGAATGAAAATCATATTTTCTATAATTATTATGTGCTAATAACCGGGCTGAGTAGCAACTCAAATGGTAGATCTCTGGCCTTCTTAGCCCAACTTGGCAGGTTCGATCCTGTCTCAGTCCGGTGGTGAAGGTGCTCAAAAACATAGTTAGTGGGACGTAAAATCCAATCACATTAACATTATTATGTGCTAATAACTTATATTTCTGAATATATTTCGAAGCTCGTGAAATAATACATTATCCGTGATCCAATATACAGTAAATACGAAGAAAAAGACAAAAATGTCGTGCGAGAAGAGACCTGTTACTGGATCTCGGTTATTTCAAAAGGGGGCCTCACACATCCCAGTCATGAGTGGTTAAAATATATAGCCCAGTTCGAAATTTCATTTGGTGTGTTTCACGGTAAGACTGTATCCAGATGCAAAAACGTGAAAACTCTTATTTCTATTATTAAGTCAAAATTTCCAGTATTCCATGACAAAATAATTTGTCTCTATGTAAGGACCAGGACATTTATTAGGATATGGCATTTTAATGCAAAGAGTAAGGAGCTAGCACTGAGAAAATATGCCAATAAGAAGGCTAAGTTTTGGGCTGGTTCAACAAGTAATTAAGTCTCCTGACACGCACGTTTTAATAATTTAATATACAGTAATTCCATAAAGAGGTCGATATGATGCATATTTTCCTATGCCATTTGACCTAAATATTTACTTCGTCAGGAAATAAATTAATTATTTTGAGTTGCATGGCAATATTTTATTTCTTACCGTAATATATGTCATGTATTTGATAGTTGATGTTCTACCTGCTCAGCAAGTGATGAAATTTAACGCATTTTCACGTTTTAAAATCTATTGGAAGTGCCGTTACTTATCGAATCAGACTAAACCAGACTATTATTTGATGAAAGATTGAGAAGATGTGTCGCAGGCACGAGAACTCACAGGCTTGCTGTACTGCGACTTTGTACCTTACTCGCTATCGTTCATACCGCGTGACATCAGAGTGCTCCAGCCAATGGAAGCTTCAACCGCCGGAGTAGCCTACCTTATATTCTAGTTACCTTGGGGCCCTGAATAAATTATTGCAAATTCAAAGAGGCTTTGCGCTCCAGATCTCCCGAGCTTACCGGACAACTTCTACCGATTCAGCACTTATTATTTCTGGAATTGAGCTGCTCTTTTTGACTGCAGTTAGACTAGCCGAACTGACATTACTTAAGATAAATAGGCCATTGCCTCAGCCTATCATCAACACTGTTATAGAACAACAATGCCACTTTTTACAGTCTGGTCATCCAAGATTGTTCTAGAAGATTCTCTGTAACAAATGCATAGACACTCATGACTGCGTCATTTATACAGATGGCTCTTGTACATCAACAACGACCGTAAGGACTTTGTTTTTACAGCGCAGTATAAACTACCCTCCTGCTGTTCGGTCTTTCAGATGGAACTACTAGCCATTAAATGTGCAATACAGTGGTGTCATGACAACATCAAAAGGGTCCAAATACTCAGTGACTCGCAAAGTTGTGTTGATGTCTATATATAACAAATATAATATGAACCCGTTAGCAGTTGCTATAAGAACTATAGCTCACCAAAACCGTCGTATCTGCATTTTCTGGATTCGCGGACATAATGGATCCATCGGAAATGAGAGAGCTGATCAACTAGCAAAAGCTGCTGCTCAATCAAATCTGGAAGTCATGTATGACAGTTCTCCCTTATGCTATGCAAGAAGACAAATGAAAGAACATATCTTGAATCAATGGAACCTCCTTTGGACCTCTGCCTCAAATGGATCTGTTACTAGAAGAATATATTTTCCCACAGTTTACAACCAACTTTAGTGCAAACTTTTGGTGCCAAATTTTGAGGTAACACAATTTGTCAGGCCATGGAAATTTCAAATCATATTTCGAACTCTTGGACAGTAAGCAGGTTCAGGATATAGAAAGTGAATGGGTGGCATACAGGAATGCTGTAGTAGAAACCGCAAGGGAATGCCTAGGAACAACTGTGTGTAAAGATGGGAAAAGGCGAACATTTTGGTGGAATGATGAAGTGAGAGCAGCCTGTAAACGTAAAAAAGAAGGCTTATCAGAAATGGCTCCAATCAAGGGCCGAGGCAGACAGGGATTTGTATGTAGATGAAAGAAACAGAGTGAAACAAATAGTTGTTGAATCCAAAAAGAAGTCGTGGGAAGATTTTGGTAATAAACTGGAAAGGCTAGGTCAAGCAGCAGGGAAATCTTTCTGGACAGTAATAAAGAATCTTAGGAAGGGAGGGAAAAAGGAAATGAACAGTGTTTTGAGTAATTCAGGTGAACTCATAATAGGTCCCAGGGAATCACTGGAGAGGTGGAGGGAATATTTTGAACATCTTCTCAATATAAAAGGAAATCATCCTGGTGGTGTTGCAAACAGCCAAGCTCATGGAAAGGAGGAAAATGATGTTGGTGAAATTACGCTTGAGGAAGTGGAGAGGATGGTAAAAAAACTCCATTGTCATAAGGCAGCAGGAATAGATGAAATTAGACCTGAAATGGTGAAGTATAGTGGGAAGGCAGGGATGAAATGGCTTCATAAAGTACTAAAATTAGCGTGGAGTGTTGGCAAGGTACCTTCAGATTGGACAAAAGCATTAATTGCACCTATCTATAAGCAAGGGAACAGGAAGGATTGCAACAACTATCGAGGTATCTCATTGATTAATATACCAGGCAAAGTATTCACTGGCATCTTGGAAAGGAGGGTGCAATCAGTCGTTGAGAGGAAGTTGGATGAAACCCAGTGTGGTTTCAGACCACAGAGAGGCTTTCAGGATCAGATTTTCAGTATGCGCCAGGTAATTAAAAAATGCAACGAGAAGAATAGGCAGTTGTGTTTATATTTCATAGATCTAGAGAAGGCATATGACAGGGTACCGAGGGAAAAGATGTTTACTGTACTGGGGGACTATGGAATTAAAGGTAGATTATTAAAATCAATCAAAGGCATTTATGTTGACAATTGGGCTTCAGTGAGAATTGATGGTAGAATGAGTTCTTGGTTCAGGTTACTTACAGGGGTTAGACAAGGCTGTAATCTTTCACCTTTGCTGTTCGTAGTTTACATGGATCATCTGCTGAAAGGTATAAAATGGCAGGGAGAGATTCACTTAGGTGGAAATGTAGCAAGCAGTTTGGCCTATGCTGACGACTTGGTCTTAATGGCAGACTGTGCCGAAAGCCTGCAGTCTAATATCTTGGAACTTGAAAATAGGTGCAATGAGTATGGTATGAAAATTAGCCTCTCGAAGACTAAATTGATGTCAGTAGGTAAGAAATTCAACAGAATTGAATGTCAGATTGGTGATACAAAGCTAGAACAGGTGGATAATTTCAAGTATTTAGTTTGTATGTTTTCCCAGGATGGTAATATAGTAAGTGAGATTGAATCAAGGTGTAGTAAAGCTAACGCAGTGAGCTCGCAGTTGCGATCAACAGTATTCTGTAAGAAGGAAGTCAGCTCCCAGGCGAAACTATCTTTACATCGGTCTGTTTTCAGACCAACTTTGCTTTACGGGAGCGAAAGCTGGGTGGACTCAGGATATCTTATTCATAAGTTAGAAATAACAGACATGAAAGTAGCAAGAATGATTGCTGGTACAAACAGGTGGGAACAATGGCAGGAGGGTACTCGGAATGAGGAGATAAAGGCTAATTTAGGAATGAACTCGATGGATGAAGCTGTACGCATAAACCGGCTTCGGTGGTGGGGTCATGTGAGGCGAATGGAGGAGGATAGGTTACCTAGGAGAATAATGGACTCTGTTATGGATAGTAAGAGAAGTAGAGGGAGACCAAGACGACGATGGTTAGACTCGGTTTCTAACGATTTAAAGATAAGAGGTGTAGAACTAAATGAGGCCACAACACTAGTTGCAAATCGAGGATTGTGGCAACGTTTAGTAAATTCACAGAAGCTTGCAGACTGAACGCTGAAAGGCATAACAGTCTATAATGATGATGTATGTATGTATTTCGAACTATTCTTTTTTTGTGGGTCTACTCAAACAGTTGATCGTTTAATATTTGATTGTCCCGTGTTTACAAGCAAGATTTGATTTGGATTCTCATTTGAACTTCTGTAATATTCACCTTTTACAACCACTATACCATATTTTCATACAGAAATGCTGTTACAGACATTTCCTCATTTTCATTCATCGCATTTTTCGTAAACTGGTTCTGTAAATTACCATCATTATGTTTAATTTATAATTGTATGTTTCAACTATAACCCTAAAATACTTTGTAAAGTAGGGTTAATTTGTGTTGGATAATAATAATAATAATAATAATTGTTACGGGGTTACCCGTGGACCAGCAGAGGTGAAAGAAGGTGCCAGGATGAATGGGTCTAACTACAAAGTCAAAGTTAATTTAAAATTTTAACAAAGGTTATATTTTTGAAAAACAACAGAACTTTAACAACTTTTCACTTAGTGAAATAACAATGACATAGCATTTTAGAAAAAAGACTTACAAAGATCGAAGACTTCAGAATTTTAACACTCTTGGGCTACAAGCCCCTAGTTTTACAATTTTGAGCTCCTAGCTCAACTTTACAAAAGCACAAATTTGTTCAAAGTGCAGAAGTCCCCTAATACATGGAGCACTTGCTTCCATTTTACAATATCAAGCGTCCCAGAGGCATTCTTACAATACTTCCAAAGAGCTGACGTGCTTTCAGTATTCCCAGCCTACTCAAGGCAACACAATGTGAAAGCCTAATAATCACTGGCCTTACAAGGCACTATTTACAAAATAGCAATCTTATTACACAGAGGTATCTAGTACCCAACCTACGGGGCCTTAGTAAAACAGAACAGGTTCAATAAACGGCCCGAGTACAACTGGAATGGAGTCGTAGATTGAGCTCCACAAAAAATTTAAAGACCTATAGGGCACTTGGCCAACGAAACAGGGGCTAATCCCAATCTACTGAGGTAGCGCGGATAGAAATAACTGTAATACATTGCAGAAACAAATGTGGTACCTCAAACCAAGATGAAGGGTATATCACTCTCTATACCCATATTACAGTTAAAGATTTATGAAATTTTACATGAGCCGAACGGAGATTTACATTTTAGAGAAGTTAGTTACGTAGTTGAGGTTTCGAACCTTTCCCTCAGGTTAAACTGCAGAGCTAGCGAGAAATAAAGATGTTAATTGGCCATTTTGCCAAAGAACTGCTGCCTGAAGAAAGAGGCGCCTCCCGCCCCCTGCTTGGCACACACACTAAGTTAGATGACGATCAAATGGCCAAGAGACGAGAAAATCTGCAGTTTATAAACCCTCAGGGAAAGTTCGAGACCTTTTACGAATTAAACTGCCACACCCTCACATTTTTATTGGTGGATGAAAAGTTTACACTCAACATCGAAGAAGAAATACGGCATTGGTTGAAAATTAATTACAGAAATTCTTGATTGGCTAAATTCAAAACTGGCGGAAAGAAAAGATAAATACTGCCAACCCAAAGATGAATGAACAAAATTTAGTAAGGAAAAACTTATGAATACGAAATTTCTTAAAGGTTCCTTCATTTCGCACCAGGGTGCATGAGCATAGTTTCTTTTTTGGTGTGACATCTATGAGAGAATGTCCAAACTTCTTGATGAATGGAAACAAAAACAAGTAGAAATTCACACAGTACTGGAAGCTTCACAATTACTGTAGTGACATCTTCAGAGGAAATTTATAAGTTGGTCCAGTTTCAAGTTCACTGTTTCTCCTGTAGAGGAGTTCTTTAAGGCGCAAGATTTAAATGTGCGGCGTAGAGGTGTACCTCCCGGTACAACAACAACAATAATAATAATAATAATAATAATAATAATAATAATAATAATAATAATAATAGTAATAATAATAATAACAACAAAAAATTACTAGACAGCCTGTATTATCACTTGCCCTTTTTTTTTTTAAAGATTATCTGAATGAATGACATTTTTATAGAATTTTCTGTTTAGTTTTCAGAGATGGTTTCTCAGACTTATCATTGAATGGAAAATCTGTTGGAGACCCTGATTGCACAATCCAGGACCTCACTGCAAACCATCTTTCAGAATCTCAGCAGCCAGCTAATCGAAGTGGTGGTCAACAGCAACTGAATTTAATGACTCCTGATGCTTTCAGCTCTCCAGCAAAGAAGGACAGTCCAACTGAGCTCGTGAGTCCATTGGTATGGAAGGATAATCTTGTCAACATTTCTATTTAATAGACAAGCACAATAATTTCATTTGTTGAAATCAGTGTTAAACAAGTTTTTAAATTTCTTTTTTGCAGGTAGGTCACCATTCGGACAACTCATCATCGCATGTTCAAAGAATTCTTGGTGTTCCTTTGGCTGCATCTCCGACGATCATTGGTGGTCTCATATCTTCATCCAACGAAGAGGTCCGGACACTTGCAGGCTCTTCACCTAAGGTGTGGAATATTATCTAGTATGGGAACTGATAATACCGTATAATCCTGAATACCACACGCCACCGAATAAGACCCCCACCCTAAATTTGAGGTGGCAAAATACGGAAAAAAATAATCAAATAACTTTCATACCTATTTAATTTTCTTCAAATATACCGCAAATATAAATTCAAACAGCTTATGATTAATAAAATCATCACAAAAATCGTAAATAAAATCGGTCCAATACTCGGATCATTCACAATTCACTGTTGTCATCTGAAGTTTCACCATAGGAACTTTCGTCGCTGGCATCTTTCCACAAATAGTTGTCCTCACTACTGTCCACTGAATTTGAAATTCCACATTTCTTAAAACTTTTGGACACTGGATAGTTGGGAATGCGTGCCCATGCGGTCTTGAACCAGCTGCATATTAGTCCCACTTCAGCCCTTTTCACTGATCCGGTTGGTATTAACGCGTGAAAGTTTTGAAAGGCCAGTTCATGCGCACATCCAGCGGCTGTAGAATAGAAGTGAGTCCTCCGGGAATTATCGCAAGATCGGTTTTTCCTTTCCTCCTCATATCTTTTACGGCATCAGTTGTATGTGCTTAGTAACTGTCCAACACAAGCATGTTTCAGTTTTGTAACAAAGCTCCCGGGCGACGCTGCCAAACACACTTCACCCAGTCCTCGACTAACGCACTGTCCATCCAGCCGGACTCATATGTTCTAACAGTAACACCGGACGGCAAGTTTCTTTTTGGAAGTGTTTTCCTTTTCGGAACGACATATGGAGGGACTTTGGTTCCATCCGCTAATAGGCACAACATTACCGTGCATCGTTGCTTTTCGTTACCACCTGTTCTGATGGTTCCCATTTTAGACCCTTCGTATCCACTGTATCTTCCAACGGCATTTCAAAATAGACAGGTGTCTGGTCAGCATTCCCAATTTGCAAGACCAAATAAGAATTTTGCTTCCTCAAATGAATAATGTGATGCTGAAAGGACGTTAATTTTTCTTCATATGCCCCAGGAAGACATTGTGAAATAGACGTACGTCTCCGAATGCACAATCCCTTTCTCTGATAAAAGTTTTGGATCCATCCGCGGCTTGCAGTAAACCCCTGTGTTTTGAGTTCTTTTGAGATCTCTAGTGCTTCCAATTGACACATTTCACTGGAAACACCATATCCTAACTCACGTTTTTCTATCACAAATTTGTGGAGTCGTTCTTCAATTTCCAGAAACACTTTACACCGCCTGTGGAACACACTGTGATCGCCGTTACTTTTTAGAAGTTTTTCAGTCTTCTGCCAATCACGAATACACGATTCATCAATCGTACTTTCTGCCAACGGCACGATTTCCGTATATTTCAGCTTCGCTTACAACTTTAAATTTCTCACGCACAGTAAATGACCGCAGATGCCGTTTTGAATCCATCGCTTACTATCGAGACAGCACTTTCATGGGACAGATACGGAACTCGAATGTAAGCGAGGTAGTCTTCCGTAGCCAACAGTCTCTACTCTCGCAAAGTACGATATCACGCGAGATCAGCTATTCGTGCACCCAGCATGCCAGCAACACTTATGAAACAAATGATGATCGAGCAACCACAGCAGCGGCTTTCATATTTACCGTGTATTTACCCATATTCTTTGATTTAAGTTATTTCATTACCTTACATTTCGCGTTTACATGCTACTGTAACCGTATTGAGAAAAAATCAATCTTGTTTGCTAGAATGCAACTAAAACACAATAAGACCTGAATGCCCATTTACATGTGGTATATTGAGTATGGTAACCATATTCAAATCTATTTCAATACTCCATGTAAACGTAGTAAATATTTACGAGAATGAACGGCTTGAATACGATCCGCACCCAAGATTTAAAACCAATATTTTGGGGAAAAAAGTGCGGGTGGTATTCAGGATTATACGGTATATTGTATTTTCTCAAGTAATTTACGTCTATGTGTAATTCACGCACCCTGATTTTTAAAATTGAATGTGGTTAAAAGGAGTACTTTCGTATTTTACATGTTTGTTTTCTCGAATGATTTTTGCACAGTTCAGGGCATGTTTTGCAATATACATGTCATAATTGCAACCTCTGTGTTTTGAATCCTGGAAATGGGCTGATGACCTTGATGTTAGGTCCTTTTAAACAACAAGCATCATCAGTGAAACCTGGAATTTCAGGACTGAGAAATGCGCTGTTTGTGTTACATGACCACAAATAATTTGATTAAAGTGTTGGTGCTAGTCTGATGCAGTGATGCTCAGCTTTGGTAGTTCCCTTTTGTTTTGTGCTGTACGATGCGATTATTGCGGTACCATAGTGATTGTTAAGGCATTGTGAGCATGTATTCAAGTAATACTGCCTGCTTTAAGGTCGCTGTGATAAACTACGCTGAAGTATACTGAAGTAGGGCAGCAGGCCCAAAGTATTCAGTGTCCAGAGGATGGACAGTGGATGATGTTCTCCATGACAAGTTGTATATGGACCGGAGGAAGTGGAAGAGGCTCATTAACAGTACCTGGGAAACTGGAACTGTACTACTATGATGATGATGATGATGATGATGATGATGATGATGATAATGATGATTGGTGGAAACAGAAATACAGCACTTCAAGCTACCAATAAGTCTCAAAAAGTATTTCGTTGATCAAAATGTGGAAAGTTTCTGTTAGTAGAACAAGACCTTGTGTAATACCTATGTAATTATGTTATGATGGATTTGCCATTTGCTATGAAGTGGTATATTTTAAGGGTCATGAAATAGCTGCAACACGTGGTATCAGCATGACAAAATATAAGGTAAGCAGAGGCTGAGTAATACATTTTATGGGGAGAAATGACCCCTCTCTTCTACAGAGAACATCATTATGCCAGTGAATGACGAGTGTTTTATGAAAAAAGTGTTTAATTTTAATTTTTAATTCTTTTGTCGTAAAGAAGCATAAAGACAAGACCATTTGCTTTCCCAAGTCAGCAGTGTGGATCAGATGCCAATCAGTTTCGATATTCCCCTGAGTCGAACAATTGATGTGAAAGGAAAATTATTTTCATTGTGTGAACGACTGGTAGTGAGAAACAGAGATTTATAGTTACACTTACTGTAACAGCTAATGCCAGAAAAATGCGCTTTGTCATTCTGAAAAGGAAAACCATGCCTTGAGTGAAATTTCCTTGAAGGATCCATGTTTACGTCCAGGAGAGAGGCCGGATGGATGCATCACTTGTACGAGATTGGATTCAAATAGTCTGCGAAAATCTGCCAGGGTCGCTCCTTTGCATCTAGGCTCTCCTTGTGTTGGACTGTTTTCTTGGCCACCTAACAGACGACACAAATTCCTGCAAACCAAGAAAACTGATCTGGTTGTGATTCTTAGTGGGCTAACATTTGTACCTCAAACCTTGGATGTTTCTGTTAACATACCTTTCAAAGACAATATGCGGGAACTCTATCTGTGCTGGATGGTGGAAAATTTGCAAGAACAGAATTTGCAAGAATTTGCAAGATTTGGAAACTGTTGAAGTGCTTTGCGAGTGGATATTATGTGCTTAAGATATGGTTTCTCCGAAATTGATTGTGTATAGCTTCAAGAAAACAGATCTCAAGTGCGTTAAAAGGCAGCGAAGATGACTTGCTATCCCTTTCAGACCTGAAAGAAAACTGGAGGTGTGAATTTTTGTTTGTATGTCAAAAACTGACTAAAATGCTCCTCAATACACATATTTATAGTTTATTTTACAAAATAAAAACTAACATCCGAAAAAAAGGACGACCCACACAATTGTGCGTATCAAAATTCAAAACCTCGTATCACATACATGATGTATCTTCAAAATTTACGTTCACTAACCAATATACACACTTCATTGAATATATTCCAATATTCAGTAAAGCTTCTAGATTAATATAAATGCAATAAATAAATAAATACTTACTTTTGGCACTACTGCTTCCCTCCATCTCGCCAATCAACTGTGCTTTTTAAACTCTTCTTCCTTCGCCCTGGTGGTCAAGCGCATACTAAAAACAATTGAAATACACGCCACGTGTCCCGCACAATCACTGCAGTCCGGCCTAGTGCCGAAAAACGTCAAATACGGTCAGGGATAAATAAAATACGAACCCGCACAATTGTGCGTACACGGTTTGAAAGGGCTATGGAGAGAAGCAAGCTGGGACAACAGCAACAGCCGTGATTCTTTCGGCAGTAGCAATAAAGAATAGCTGTCGCTGTTAGCCGAGGTAAGTCTTTTCTTTCCTTTTCTTTTGCTTTCTTTTCTTGGCGTCTCCGAAAACCGTAAAAGAGTAGTTAGTGGGACATAAAAGCCAATAACATTACTATAATTCTTCTTATTTGTCTGTATGCAATTTCATAATGATATGATTTCTTGCTTAATTTGATCTAATTTCCCATTAGATGCTGTTATCAGGTCGTAACTGGAGCTTGCCAATATCTGTGCTAAATAATAATAATAATAATAATAATAATAATAATAATAATAATAATAATAATAATAATAATAATAATAATAATAATAATAATAATAAGATAAGGACAACAGAAAGAACAAGGAGAAAGTGGAACTCTTTTGGGATCAGTTGGACGATGTCATCCAAAGGGTACCTGAAAAACACAACATCATACTAATGGGAGACTTCAACGCCCAGATGGGGAAGGAGAGAAAGTATCGACATGTAGTCGGGAAATACCCAGCGCATAACAGGACCAATCAAAATGGTGTCAGACTTATAGAGTTGTGCCAAGCCCACGGTATGATACTGAAATCCACAGCTTTTAAAAAGCTTCCTAGAAAACAAAAAACGTGGATCTCACCAAATCCTAACTTGGGTGAATTTCAACTGGACCATGTGGTATTAGACGGAAGTTCAATAGGGAAATACAAAATGTCAAAGTCTTCAGGGGAGCTAATTTAGACAGACCATTATATGTCGAAGATAAAGATCAAAATCATCCCCAGAAGGAGAGACAAGGTCCTTAAACACACAAGCAAACGATATGACCCAGAGAAAATTTTAAATTCAAAAGAATACCATCTTGCGACAAAGGATATACACAAACAAAATTGGGATCAAATAAAATAGAACTTATTATCAAAAGCCGAAAAATTTGCCCCTATAACATAAGTTAAAAAACATGCTTGGTGATCGGAAGAATGTGACGATCTATTGAAACAAAGGAAGGAAGCATGGCACAAAGGCAGTCGCAACGAACGGAAAGCAATAGACAAAATTTCTTGAATATCAAAAAGATGGTCAATAAAAAATTCAAAACAATTAAAAAGGCTTACGAAAACCAGATGCTTGTTCAAATAGATGACGACTTCACCAAAAACAAGACAAGAAGTTTCTACAAAATCTTTAAACAGAGAACAACGAAGTACAAGCCACCGACTATACAATTACGGGACAAGAATGGAAATATAGCACATAACAACACTGATAACTGCAGGATACTAACCGACTACTTTGAAAATCTCCTCAACTGTGAAAAGCCGGTAGAAAAAATGACATTTAATGTCCCAACAAATACCAATCCTGACTCACAGCCGCCAACCTTCGAGGAACTAGAAAAGATCATTTCGAGCCTTAAAAACAACAAAGCATCGGGAGAAAACCAGATCACAGCCGAACTTTGGAAGAATGCCAACAAGGAAGCAATAGAATCCCTACAAAAAGTTTTTGAAGAAATCTGGGTCAAAGAAAGAATTCCAGAAGAATGGAAGATGGCCGTCATCCACCCGATCCACAAGAAGGGGGATAAAATGAACCCCACCAACTATAGAGGCATATCACTTTTGGATATTACACATAAGATATTCTCTTAATAGGACAGAACCACAGTTAGATCATCAGTTGGGTGAATATCAAGCGGGATTCAGAAAGGGGAGATCCTGTCCGGAACAAATCCTGAACTTTAAAAATCTCATGGCATACCAGAAATCTAGGGCAAAAACATATGTCATCACCTTTATTGACTTCCAAAAGGTGTATGACTCACTAGACCGGGAAAGTCTCCTTTCTGTACTCAAAGAATTCGGTCTAGACAACAAAACAACAAACCTCATCAGGGAAACTCTCACCAATACATTTTCCAAAGTCAAATTCATGGGAGAATTGTCGGCTCCTTTTGAGATCAAAACTGGTGTCCGACAGGGTGACGGACTGTCCCCCATACTGTTCAATTGTGCCTTGGAGGAGGTAGTCAGAAAATGGGATAAGACAACTAGTGGTGGAATTCGATTGGGATCGGTAAACAAGGGTATCAAGATCAAATGTTTAGCTTTCGCAGACGACATGGCCTTACTAGCTGAGACGTGGGAGGAAGCCAAGGAGCAGTCCTTCGAACTGCTGAAGCAAGCAGAGAAGATAGGTCTCAAAATCGCCTTTGGAAAGACCAAAATAATAACCAACATTAAGAATCCTCCAAAATATTCGAAAGTGGGGGAACAAAAAATAGAGATCGTCCCAGATTTCAAATACCTTGGTGAATGGATCAGTTGGAATGGTCTTGAGAAGAAAGCAATGGAATCTCGGCGAACCAAAATAGAAACAGCCTTCCAGCTTACGAAAGACACCTATAACAAAAAATCCCTCTCCTTTAACTCCAAGATCAGACATTATAATACAGTAGTCAAGCCTGAAGCCCTGTATGCTGCAGAAACTCAATCTATAACTATGCATGGTCCAATGGAAAAGTTATAAAGGAAAGGAAAATTCTACGAAAAATTCTAGGCCCCAAATTTCATAATAACGAACTTTCACACATCCGCAATGAAACTCTGTATAGGAAATCAGAAAGGATTTCCGACACAATAAGGAAAAGGAGAATTGACTTCTATGGCCACATCCTAAGAATGGATCCGAAAAGGATAACTAAAAGAATCTTCGACTATTTCCGTAATAAGAAAACCAAGCCGAACTGGTTTAAGGAAACTGAGAAGGACCTACGAGAATTCCAAATTACAGAAGAGATGCTTGTAGATGGATCTGCAAAGAAAATAACCAAAGATAAAATGAGGTTTCAGGACAGGGTGAAGCCCAAGCGATTGTACAGAATTTCTGAAGAAGAGAGGAAGGCAAGATCTGAAAGAATGAAAAAGTACTGGGAGGACAGGAAAACACGACTCACTAACCATTGATTGATCTATCGTACCCCAAAGAGGGTGAAACGGACAATAATAATAATAATAATAATAATAATAATAATAATAATAATAATAATAATAATAAATTTTAAAATGTATAAATAATCTCATAGTGAAACTAAATATCCTATATCCATTCATTATCTGAAAAAAGAGAATCTTAACTAACTATAGCTCAGTGGTATGTCTCCAGTGAGGTCAGTTGCCTTAACCTACAGCCGTAGCGCTGTTACACTGGCTAGGCATTTCCGTCTTACAGCTCCAGTCGCTGCTTAAGAATCATGTGGAGGGTGCAGACTGAAGAATATCTGTCATTCACTGTTTTTGTTTCTGTGTTGTTGCAAGTTGTGCTATAAGTTACATTTGTTCCTGTGTAAGAGTTGTACTGTGAGAACAGTGGACCACATTCATTATATTTGCTAAACGTAAGAAGCTGACTCTTCAGCAAAAGATCGACATCATTAGTGATATTGAAAGGGATAGCCAATTACCTTTGTCACAGATGGCAAAAAGAATATGAATGGCACCCTCAATGCCGGTCAAGCTGAAGGAAGCTATTCTGGCCTTGGAAGTGGAGTGCCGTTCTGGGACAAAAATCTGGAAGAACATTCGTTCTTCGCCATATGAGGAATTTGAAAACATTTTAATGAAATAGTTCGAGGGAAAAAGGAGTGAGAACGCTCCAATTGACGGGAACATACTTAAACAGAAAGCTTGAATTCCAAAACGTGTGGCGAGAGTGCGGAAGTTAATGACGATATAGTTGTGTACTGGAAAAAGAATACCTTGCCCTGACTTCTTGCAGGATATGATTCTAAGGATATTTTTAACGCTGATGAAACGGGAGTGTTTTACAATTTGCTCCCTGGGCCGATGACCTTCGATGTTAGGCCCCTTAAAACAACAAGCATCACAATTTGCTCCCATCCCTGCTGTTTGCAGGGAAAAATGCCACAGAGGAAAAAAAAGAAAAAGAAGGGAAAAGGTAAAGAAAGACTGACAGCATTATGTGTTTGCAGGGAAAAATGCCACAGAGGAAAAAAAAGAAAAAGAAGGGAAAAGGTAAAGAAAGACTGACAGCATTATGTGTCAACAGCGACAGGAGTGAATAATTATCCCCACTAATAACTGGAAAATTCTCCAAGATATTTCAAGAACACCCATACACTCCCATGTAAATATGATTTTAACAAAAATGCGTGGATGACATTGGTGATATTTCTAAAATTTTTGCAAAGCTTGGTTGCTAAGGTGGGATCGGCAGGAAGGAAAATAGTCCTGGTGATAGGCAGATGTCCAGCTTATCCTTTGGATACATCTTTCCTGTTGAATATCAAAGTGGTTTTCTTTCCTCCTAACTGCACCAGTCACCTGCAGCCTTTGGACCTTGGCATTATTCGTTCTGTGAAAGTGAAGTAGAGGAAGGCCTTGGTTCATAGAGCTACAGTAAAACCTCGTTAATTCGAAGTCGTTGGGAGTAAAAAATCGGACTTCGAATTACGTGATTTCGAATTAACCGCCAATTCGCAATTCAGAAGTACCAACCTTTGCCGCGTTACAAAATATTCTAAGTCCCATTACTGCATGCAGTTAACCTTGATTCACAGTTTATACCTTTCAAATGCCATGAAAAAAGAACTATTTCCAAAATGTATCCAAGAAGGTGCATTTACAGTATTCAAATAATGCACTCGGATATCTGACTGCTAAACATAACCTCACGCAACGAAAGAAAGGAAAAAAAGCACGATTCAAAGACGAGGAGGAAATCTATGCTGTCTCCCATGTGCAAGTGCTTTATTAATTGGATTACTATACTGTATGCATTTAGATGCCTTGTATTTACACAGAAAGTAACCGATGCCCTTAAAATCGAAGTTTTCTATGACACTATCCTTGTACGATTTCCCGCCATGGCACTTTTCTCGTACTTCAGAAATGTAAACACTTGCCGCGTCACAAAGTATTGTAAGATCCATTAATACATGCAATCACCTCGATTCACAGTTTAAACCTTCCAAATGCCATGGAAAAAACTATTTCCGAAATGTATCCAACAAGGTGCATTTACAATGTTTAACCCCTCAGCGTCGCAGCCATTTAAAGAGCTTCCTTCCCCGCGGCTGGCTGAGATTTCAACTACGCGCGTCTGAAATACATTGATTCACTTAAAGCGTTACTACAAGTATAAGAGTAGCACGATATTCACGAAATTTGGAATTCCTTATGATAGAACTATGTACATGCAGATAATTACATAATTTTTCACATTACCTTAGTAATTTAGTTTCGTGTGATAGAGTTCGAAGCACTCTTCGAGACAGAGACGCACGTCACACTCCTGGCAGCAGTACACCGATGTCTTCTCTTTGCCGTGTTTTGAACACACGATACAACGTCTCTGAGGTTTGGATTTCACACTTTTTGGTGCTAATTTCCTGATAAAATGTCTTTCTTGCAACCTTGGAACTGTATTATCTGATGCGCGCCGGTCTTGAATGTTTTGTTCCCCGCCCGTGCGGGCGTATTTTGTAAACAAACCTTCTACCAGCTGAATCCGATAAGATAACTGCTCAATGCTTGTCCCTGTGGCTTGTCTGAATATTATTAGAGAATTTAGGACGGTTGCATTCAACAGTCTTTTGAACAGCTTTATATACCATTTAGTAGTTCTCTTTCTTTCGACTAAAAACATATGTAGTAACTGGTCCTTGAGATCAATGCCCTCCATGCCTTAGTTGTAATCTATCGCGCATAAAGGCCTTACTGTTTCTTTCCCCCTCTTTGTAACACGTTTTGTTTCTTCATTGTGGTATGTGGACACGAACGTAACATTTTTTTTGTCACACCATTTTAGCACAGTGACGGGCCCAGAATGCCTAGCTATTATTTCCCCCTTCTTAAGTTTTTTTTCCTTTACTTCCTTGGGAACGTTTTTTCTGTTCAGTTTCAGTGTCCCAGCACAGTCCATTGAATGATGATGTTTTAGAACCCTCGCTAATTCTGGACTATTGTAGTAATTGTCCATCCATAAGGTGTGTCCGCGGCCTAACAAAGGTTCTAACAATTTCAAGACAATTGCTGCAGTTTTCGGGGTTTCGGGTGTGATAAGAGTTGATTCAATGAGAGTTCCTTTCCCTGTGTATACAAGAAAACACCACAAATAACCAGTACTTGACTCACACAGTTCGAATGTTTTTATGCCAAATTTTGAGGCCTTTAGTGGCAAGTATTGCCGAAACGAGAGGCGCCCTTTCCACAGAGTCAGACTTTCATCAATAGCAATATTTTGCTGTGGTAAGTACAGGGACTGAAATTTGTTATTCAAATGACACAGAATAGGATATATTTTGAACAGCTTTGGAGGCCCTTGGTATGTAGACAAGCTGTTGTTGTCTATAAAGTGCAAAAACCTACATATCATTTCAAACCTGTCCCTACTTATGACATCTGAAAACCCAGGTGTTGATATGACCCTGCTCTTCGAAAAATAAGACCGAGATGTTGGCTTTTGTACAATGCCCATCAGCAGAAATAAAGCTAACACAGTATAAATTTCATTTACTGTGACAGGTGTCCAGGTTCGAACGGGTGACCGAAACGAAAAAAGATTTCCACGAGCATTTTGATATTGCTCCGCATACCTGTTAGTTTCTTTCACAATTAACTCTACTACGCTAATATCAAAGAACATTTCAAAACATTCAACGATTTCACTGATATTTTGTGCACCACCTCTTGGTCCGAATTCACTGTTGAAAACTTCCCTCTGACCTGTATAATTATCCATAGACTCCCACACGAAATTTCCAAGTACTTGTTCCTCCTCATCGTCACTCTCATCATTTACCACTACATCCACCGCAGCCAAGTCATCTATTTCATTGTCACTGCTACTGATACTGTCACTACTACTTCCGACTAAACTTTCATCTGAATTATACAATATTTCAAGCACGTTACTGTCAGTCAAACCACGGCTGGAGCTAGCCATTGAGCGCGGCGTATCACATGGACTGATGAAGCTGCAGCGAGACCGAAGGCAGCAGTACGAAACTGAATGAGGGGAATAACATTTATGACGAAATAAACCAACTCGATACATATTTCAGATAAAAGGTCGAGACATCGTATTTCAAATGTGATCTATACCATACACAGTTGGTTCTCATATCATAAGACAGAGAGCAGCACTAACTGATGCCTACACAGAGCGCTCGTGGAGAGTTACGAAAATATTACAAGCCGAGAAATAAAGGTAAATATGACAAATAAACCGCACTGTCACTGTACAAATAGAGCAAAGAACATCACGCGAAAAGACAAACTACTCAGATCATCATTTGTTTATTTTATTCTGCGGGAAGGAATGAAGCAAAGAGACTTAAAACCAAAACAGAGATTAGGGCTCAGACTTACTTGACAAATATGTATCCTTGCAAAAACAACTTTTTTAACGATCTTCAATTCTTATTTTACAACACTGATAAACTCCAAAATTTCCTCTTGGAAACAAAACAATTTGCGTATCCATAATTCCAAAACTCTTCGCGCTATAGCCGTAAATGTGAAACCATGTATGGGTCTATACCACGTATAGAGGTCGGTGGCTACGGAAGAAAAGAGGGTGTATACCACGTATAGAGGTCGGCGCTGAGGGGTTAAATAATGCACTTGGATAAATCACTGACAAACATAACCTCACGCAACAAAAGAAAAAAAATCGCACAATTCAAAGACGAGGATAAATTATGCCAGTTCCCCTGTGCAAATGAATTATTTTTTGGATTTCTGTACTGTTTGCATTTTTATTATGCTTTGTACTGACATGGAAAGTGCCCGACGCTCTTAAATCATTGTGGCTTATCGAACTTTCCTATGAGGAGGGGATAAAGTATCTCACTTCCATGTGCATTGCAACGCACTACTATGACCCCCATACCTCACACTTGTACGATTTCCCGGCTGGCAATTTCTTCTTTAAAACCATAGGACCGTTTGGGCTCGCATTAAAATAAAGCAATGCAGTTTCACCGGCAATGACAATCTTGTTCGGTGCCTACGAATTTATTATATGAGCCACGTTTTTTCGTCAACTGTCGGTATCGCCAGTGTTCGCGGATTCTTTTTTCCCGCACACTGCCTGTTGCGTGATGATATGGCGTTCCTTAAAAGGTTGAATTCCGATTTCATTCAACTTAGCAATCATGAAGCGCACTGTAGACCCACCAAAGTGCGTGTAAGTGCGGAAAGCTACCCCTCCACGTTCCGGAAAGCGTGTTCTATTATGACGCGGAGCGGATAAATTTTGAGTTGAAATTACTCTGTAACATACTGTTGTTTTAAAATGTGAAGGCAGTTTCGAATTAAAAGTCTGAATTTCGCTAATGGGGCTGACATTGTACTTCGAATTACGAATTATCCGTATTTCGAATTAAACAATTGAAATAACATGCAAAACTGTGTCTCATGTTTCCGGGAACGAGAGTTTCTTCGAATTAGGCGGAAGTTTGAATTAACCGATTTCGAATTATTGAGGTTCTACTGTATTTCCTTCCTTGAAAGAAATGAGGAAATGAAATTGAATATACTCCAAGCCATGCATATGTTTGTAGCAGCATGGCAACTGTTCACAACGGACACTATTCAAAACTGCTTTGGGCGTGCAGGTTTTGGTTCCATTTCAGAAGATTTTAATGAAGAAGATTCTGCTGATGACATTGGAGAAGATTGGGGGTTCGTATCCAAGGACTCGAGTGCCACAACATTCGAAGAATTTTTTTACTTGGGATGATATCCTAACCCCAGCCCCATAGATGGATGTTGGAGACCATTGTGACAAGGTTAAAAGACAACGTACTGAACAGGAAGAAAAAGAAGATCCAGCAGAACCAGCTTTTGGAGTAGGAGTGGAGGGACTAGATATTGTCCACCAGTACTTCTCCTCCTCCACTGTTGATGAAGACCTCATCAGCAGTCTCAACCAATTAATGGTTATGAATTTCATGTTTTTGGTCCGTATTGAACTGAGAACATTATCCGCGGAATCGCAAAATTCAACGGCTTCAGCAATCATTTTATAGAAAGGATAATCAATAAACACAAACATCGCCCAAAAACTGCCCTCAAAAAAGAAATAACCAAACCTCTAACATTTTCCACCTTCACGTTCAACAATGATATCTACAAGTTAACCAACATCTTTAAGAAACAAGGCGTTAAAATAGCCTTCAAAACCAACAATAAGAACATGAACGTTTTATACAATACTTCACACATCAACAAGACCAGCAGTTTTTTTAAAATCAGGAGTTTATAGGATCAAATGTACCACCTGTAAAAAAACCTACATTGGGCAAACCAGGAGAAACTTCATTATCAGATACCACGAGCACACTAACGCAATAAAATACAACAAGTTTTCAGCCATCGGCCAACATATGCAAGATTATAACCATAATTTCACCAATATTGAACAAGATATGGACATCCTCGTATTAGCAAACAAGGGCCCTTTACTCAACATAATGGAAAATTACTACATACACCTAGACCAATACTTTAATGCCATTCACAATCTCAATGAAATCTCAGAGAAAGCCAACATACTCTTCGATCTATTTATCACTTTCCTCAGAAACAATAATGCAGCCAACCTAAACTCAATCCTAAATTTAATCAAAGGTACTCTTCCAAGACAATTACACTTTCTCCCGCACCCTTCAGCCCACCTTAAGCCCTCTTCCTAAGCCATATATAATTTTATATATGTCATTTCAATACAAGAACTCACTGATTTCCATGATTATAATTTTTACAACACCCCATTTATACTTTATTCTTTGTTAAAAACCTCTTAGTATGTATATTCCTTGTATTATTAACTATTACCTTAATAACATCTCATTTCACTTGTTATTCTTTAAAATAACATTTTCTTAGGATTTCACCAAAAGTGATCTTTGCTCCAATATGGCTGATGATGACCCCTAGATGGGTCGAAACTAGTACCGTGTAATTTATAATTTTGTGAATAACCCTAGTCAGACATCGAACTTCCTACAAAACTTGAAAGTTCCATTCTGAGAGTTAGTAAATAAATAGTAATACAGATACTGAGGGACTCTCTGCAAATCATTCACTTCCATCTGTACCTGAGAATGTGATTGACATTTCTCCCCCACTAACCCTGGGAAAATAGAAGATAACTGCTTCAGCGATTAAATTTTCATTTCTTGATAATTTTAAACGCCATTGAAATTGAAACTGTATTCCGGATCCAAATGTTCACCCTCATTGGAGGATGGATGATTTATTTCTTTAATAAATCTCTCTCTCTATTTCTCTTTTCCTTTCTACAGCTTGGGCTCCTAATGGTCCACTAAGGAATTTATTACGTGTGCTGTTTTGTAAATATTTTCTGTTATTCTTGTGTTAATTTGACTTTTTAGTATTTTTAACATGTTCATTCATTATTTCTTGACATTACATTAGTTAAAGACATAAATGTATTATTATTTCTTGTGATATATAGTCCATTTTCTTTGAACTCCCTTATAAGGAAAACCCCATTTTAAGAAAGAAATATCAAATCCCCTTGAGATTCATTAAAAAGGAGTTCTACTATATATGTTCTGTATTTACTTGTGTAATTAACACTCTTTTTTTGACTAAATATATAGGTGAAAAGTCTGACTCTGTAAATTACTTGCATAATTCTGACTTAAAATAATTTTTTTGCAATGAAAGGAAGATAAGTTGAAAATATACATGAACGTTTGGAGAAACACAATCTGATGGTCATTTGGTGTAAGATTGATGCGTCTGTTTTCTTCTGAATGATGATGAATATAGTCTTACGTCTGGCACCTTTAGCTAAAGTACCAATTACAGTTGAACCTGCTTTATACGTAACTCTGTTCTGCGTAATTCGTATTTGTACGTAATTTCCTTTAGTTCCCGGCAAAATGTAATTTAAAAGCGTGTTAATTATACCTTATTTATACGTAATCCGTTTATACGTAATTCGCTGTTATACGTATTAATTGTCAGTGAAATATAACTGAGTTTTGTGTAATGGTAATGAGCACGTGCTTTTCTTAAAGGAAACTGCTGTATTTACGAAGTTTCCTCTTTGTCGGCGTAGGCATAAGTAGTGCGGTCCGGTTTCGATGCTGAAACAGAAGACAGAGAGTTTCGCCGAGTGACATTGTTGACCCTTACTGGCGGCTGAACAAAGACCAACGGAGCGAGTTCCCTTTACTCTCTATCTCGCTCCTCCTGTACCTTCGTCGTTTTTGACCTTCACAATGCCGCCTAAGATTAAGGTACATTACAAGCAGAGTGAGCGGTTTCGGTGCGGAAACAAAAGAAAATACAGTACATTTCTTTGAATATGAGAACAACGGGAACAACGGAGAAGTAAAATGTCCACGGTGCCGGTATCTGGTGTTTACTGTTGAACAGTAGCCTTGTCATTCAGTTGCTTTTGATTAGCCATGGAGAACAGAAAAAAGGAAAAGTTATACCCTAGATGAAAAAGGAAAAGTTGTACGAGAAGTGGACGCTAATCCACACAAAACAAAAACTGAAATTGCTTGAGACTTAGGGATTGCTTATACCATGCTATGTACAATCATCAGTAAAAGAAACACCATTTTGGATGAGTTCTTAAAACTGTCTTCAAAATCAGCAAATCGCAGCCGTCAGCAAGAAGGAAGGTATGTAGATTAGGAGAAAGCACTTTTCACATGGTTCCAGCAAAAGCGGGCTGCAGCTCTACCAATTAGTGGCGACATGCTGAAGGCAAAGGCGACAGATTTCGCTAAAATGATAAGTATCACTGTTGATTTCAAGGTGTCATCAGGATGGTTGTAAGGAATTCGTCATGAAATCACAGGGAGAACAATTTGCGGTGACTCAAAAGCTGTGGACGATATCACAGTGCAACACTGGAAGGAAGAGATTCTGCCAGGTATCGTAAGTGATGATCAACCTCCAAACATCTACATTTGTGTTGAGACCGGTCTATTCTACAATCTCCTTCCTAATAAAACATTAGCTGAAAAAGGTGATTCATGCCATCGAGGGAAGAGAAGTAAAATTCGTGTAACAGTACTTCTCGCCACCAATGCAGATGGATCTGACAAACTTCCCCCACTTGTGATAGGAAAATCGAAGAATCCGAGGTGTTTTAAGGGTGTGAAAACGAAACCTATGGAATATGAATCCAACAGAAATAGCTATGCTTCTAATGGAACAGTGGTTGAAGAAAATGGACATTAAAATGAAAAAGAAACAGAAGAAGGTTCTTCTTCTTATGGATCGATGTGCAGCACATCCATCTCAAAGCGTTCTGGAGAATCTCCGAGTGGAATTTTTCCCTCCTAACTGTACCAGTGTTCTACAACCGCTTGATTTGTGCATCATTGCAAATTTCAAAGTGCGTTATAGAAAAATGCTGGTTCAACATTTAATAACAATGAGTGATGCAGGAAATGAACCTCCCTCCATTAATTTTCTACAAGCCATGGACTTTATTTCGGCTCCCTGGAAGCAGGTGTCATTCTCCACAATCAGCAACTGTTTCCGCAAAGCTGGTGGCTTACTAGAAGATGGGTGTAGGTGTTACATCAGTGTGAAAAGTTGTAGTGAATATGCTTTGAATTCATTACTAAGTTTGCAAAAGGAGATTTATTCTCTTAATGCAAACATAGTGAAACAAGCCAACCTATCTGATTTCTCTAAGGCTGGACCAAGTTCAAAAAATTATCTTCTGTCTTAATGTGTTTATTATTTGCAAGGATTAACACATGTAGGTCTATTCCATTGGTTTTTCAGTAAATATGTGATTATTGTGTGAGTCTGATTTATTGAGTTACAAGTAGTTTTTTCCCTTCCCCTTGATATACGTATAAGTCAGGTTCAACTGTATATCCATATGAGGGCATACCAGCAAGAAGAAGAAAATTATTTCCTTCATATGCTATTTGTCTTCGCTGCTGTAAGAACTGCTGTTGCCATTACCACTTGTGTCTTTCCAAAGTTATTTTCACTAACTGATGTGTTTGAGGTTCCAGGTTTCTTGAAAATGTTTTCAATTATCTCCAAAGAAATCTTACAGTGAGAAACAGCATAACCATCATTGTGCAAGGATATCATGTATGCTTATTGGAAGAAATTCCCCTTCTAATTGCAAAAACTTTAACGACACTTGTTGATAGTTTGAAGTGCTTTTTTTTCTTTCTTTTTCCCCAGCCATACTGCACATTGCACCCGGACCCTAAAAACTTATGGCCAACTGCCCTGTTCCCATGAAACTAAGTGTATTTGATTACCATACCATGACTTAAATATGATTCAGTATGACTTGCATACTTGCTCATAGTAAATATAATAACAAACAGTTATGAGGTCGCAGAACACTCACAAAGCACTCGCATAGAATATAATATGTTCATAGCAGGCTGCAATGAGTGTTACAGTCTCGTAGACAAAATGAAAATGTTGTATAGTGGGATTAGAAGTTTTATTCAAGTAGGACGTGGTTTGTCGGACTGGTTTGAAACAGAGAGAGGAGTGCAGCAGGGCAGCTCATTGTCACCACTTCTATTTATTATTGTAATCGATGTAGTAATGAAATCTATTAAAAGGAAAGACCCTGGAGATATCAAAGCCTTCACATTTGCAGATGATGTTGCTATCTGGAGTGACTCAGAAGAGGAATTGGGAGAGAGAATGCAAAGCTCGAATGAGGAGTTTAAGAAATATGGTTTAAACATCAGGAAGACCAAGACGGTGATGATGAAAGTGTATGGGGAAGGAGCAGAACCAATAGTCATGTTAAATGAAGCCCAACTGGACAGCGTTCCAGTTTTCAAATACTTGGTACTGTTCTATCAAATGACAATCTAGCAAAACATGAGATAAACAATCGAATCAATAAGGCAACACAATTTTACCACCAGGTAAGACACCTGCTGTGGGATGAGCAAATACCTATGAAAACAAAAATGACATTGTACAAGTCCTATTATACACCAATTCTTACATACAGTCTCGAAACCACAACACTGACCAATAGAGATAATTCCAAACTCCAGGCAGCTGAAATGAAATTCCTACGCACCATGATTCAGAAAACCAGGAAAGACAAGATAAGGAATGAGAAAATTAGAGAAGAAATAGGAATAGATGATTCTCTCCTCAATAAGATTCATATATCAAGACTGAAGTGGTTTGGTCACATGAATAGGATGCCAGTTAACAGAATTGCAAGGAAGGAATTTAACAGAAAAGTAGAAGGAAGACGACCCGTGGGAAGGCGACGAAGGAAATGGATAGATTTACTTAAGAATGATGTACTGCTAAGAGGTCATGATTGGGACAGGTTGGTGGAGGAGGAATGGTGCAAGGACAGGATGAGATGGAGGAGGCTCATATACCACACCTGGGAAACTGGAGATGGTTTAAGATGATGATGATGAAGAAGGAAACAGGTGCGTGAAGTATATGGAAAAAAATATTTTCCTCACTGTAAATTTTTAACAAATATCAGGGTCGTAAATTATGTGAATAAATACGGTATGTTGATTCTTAAGTCATGAATATTTTTTTCAGCATCATCTCCCAGTTTCCAGATATGGCCTGGTAGGGGCAAATATGATTTCTCTCTGATTAAAAGAAGATTAACTTGGGAAGCAATTACCATACCCTTACTATCTATGAGTTATAAGCTGTTTTTTCATTAAGTTACATTTGAATGAAAATATGATCCTGCAATGTTTGATAATAATAATAATAATAATAATAATAATAATAATAATAATTATAATAATATGGAAATATCACGCAAACAGCTCAAGGAAGCGTGTGGATATCCAGAGGTTCTGAGGTAGGTCCATAAAACTGAGAATCTTAAACCAAGATTGATAATGTGTATGTTAAACCAGCAAAATACAAATAGCAAAAAGGAGGACCAACAAGTTGCAAGAGTGAATAACAACACGCTGATTTTAATGTATTAAAAGGCAAAAGAACACTAACCATGAAGTGCCACAAGAAGTTAGGTAACAAACCAGAATTAAACATCAAAAACACAATTTAACAAAATAGAACAAGTCATAAACACCTGAAAAAGAAAAGAACCCAATAGAATAAAATGAAGGACACAGGCAGGAATGGGAACCAAAGAATTCATCTGGCAAAGCAAAAATGCAGAATAAAAAGAGAACCATCACCACTTGGTGAAAAAGTACAAAAAGTATTGATGGAAAATACTACTTGGAAAATTCCAACAGTCATCACGTGTTTCAATTTTCAAAGTTTACATTAAAAATTTTCAATCACAGCACTCACAGCCATTACACAGTGAGAGGGCAATATATGATCCCATGAGTAGATGCGAGTAATAAGAGCCTGACCAGACTACAGGAATCCAAGTCCCAAGAATTTAGAAAGTCTTTTGCTCACCGAATGTCTTCCTGTGAAGTTCGTTAATAAAGATGGAAATAGTGCGTGATCAGCACGCAGTGAACCTGGATCCTCAGCCCTCCACACCCACCACAATCTAACCTGGAGTGAGGAATAGGTGGAAAAGCCTCAGTTTATATAGGGCTTGTGGAAGGTGCTGGAAGTATGCACAGTTTGTTCGAGAAAGTAGACAGGAGATGACGTAGCACTGACGCATTGATGACGCAGTGAGCAGATGATAGGAAGCTTGCAACGCCGAGTTGTATGACGACCAGCAGTGCGGGAAGTTGGTGAACTGGAGCAATGTAAAAAGTTGGCAAAAAAGGTACATGATGTAGAATCTTCAATAAACTTTCGGGGAGGGGGGATGTTATAATACCAACTATTTTTAAAATCCTAAAAAATATGCCAGCATTGGAAATTTAATGTACTGTATATGTTCGGAAGTTTGCGGTATATACCATGTATTGTTGCTGCCTGGAGGGACATAAGTAAACTGGTTTAGAAGTAATCCTGTTTCCAATGTCAACTGATTGATGACTGTGGATTTAATGGAGGTAGCAAGAATTCAACAACACTCATATGTCAAGATAACCGTTACCTGAGGCCACTATGCACAGGAGTGTTGTGCAGAGCTTTGTAAAGCATTGGACGATTGTATTGTATTTACTTGCATATCAGCTGCACCCCTAATTTTTGACTGAATATTCACATAATTTTTTGCGCCAGTTAAGAGCCACACATCCAATTTGTTGCATATTCCGAGAATATGCATCTGCAGTAACAAATGGAAAGAGCCTCTGCCGCATACAGTCTGAACTCAACCATTGTGAAGCTTACTAGTAAATGTCATGGGGGAAGTTAACAGTTACACAGCTTCATTCAAGCTAAAAGTACCGAGCTCGATAATAGCTGCAGTCGCTTAAGTGCGGCCAGTATCCAGTATTCGGGAGATAGTAGGTTCGAACCCCACTGTCGGCAGCCCTGAAAATGGTTTTCCGTGGTTTCCCATTTTCACACCAGGCAAATGCTGGGGCTGTACCTTAATTAAGGCCACGGCCACTTCCTTCCCACTCCTAGCCCTTTCCTGTCCCATCGTCGCCTATCTGTGTCGGTGCGACGTAAAACAACTAGCAAAAAAAAAAAAAAAGCTAAAAGTGGTGAAATTTGAGGAATACAATTATAAATAAGTGAGAAATTGGAGAAAGCAATGCAGTTAGTGGCATTTTGTGGCACAAAACGGGGCAAGTTCCCGAGTGTTAAGGAAGCATAACTGGGATGAGTCAGAGAGATGCTGAACAGCGGTTGCAGTGTTTCTCATGAAATGAAAAATGAAAAGCATGGGAAATTGTATGATCCTGTGATATTCAGGGAAACTTATTCAAGGCAAATGGCAGGTGGGTTACTCGGTTTATGCGGTGTAATAACTTGTCATTGTGGCAGAAAACATATTTGTGCCAAAAACTGCCTAACGATTGCTCTGATAAAGTTACGGTGTTTCACAAGCATGGGATCAGGTTAAGGAGCAGAACTCGTATCTTCTCTCGCAGATCGGCAGTGCTGACCAAATCCCTGTGTATTATGACTTGTCAAGGAACACTACTGTTTGTGAGAAGGGACCGGCAAGTGTTCTTATTAAAACTACCAGCAACGAAAAATCACGTACGGTGATGTTGGCCGTTACTGCTGACAGCCATAAACTACATAAACATTACCAAAGAACATCTTGTTCTCGACTGGTATCCACAAAAGGAAAGTGAAACTAGTCACTCTGCTTTTGATTCTGAGTAAATATTCATAGGCAGTGTTTTTTTTTTTTTTTTAATGACTGTACGATTAGAATGTACTTTTTCTCCCAAGTTTTTAAAATGAAAACAATCTAGCCCCTCTGCAAGTGAAAGGCCTACAGTGTTGGTAAATTATGAACAGAATATAAACTAATAAATAGCTTCCATGTATAGGTTCAATCTTTCTTTTTTTTTTTGTAGGCCTACATTGTAAATAAGTCGAAATCTTTTGAGTGTATCCGGTAAAATATTTTGTGAGATAGATTCATGAACACGGGCAACATCAGGTCATCATCATCATCATCATCATCAGTTTTCCACTAGTTGCCTGGGTGTGGTTTACGAGCTCTCTCCACTTCTGTCTGTCCATGTACCAATCTTCTCTCAAGACGACATCCCAGCTGACTCCTCTTGTTCCTATGTCCTCTTTCACTTGGTCCAGCCATCTCTTCCTAGGTCTTTCGGTCACGACTGTTTGTAGCCATTGTTTTGCTGTCCTGTCGTCCATTCGTTTGACATGGCCAAACCATTTCAAATGGGCCCTTGTCACTTTTTCATTCAGGGATGGGTACACACCAGCTTCCTCCCTTATTCTTTCATTTCTTACCCTGTCCCTTTTTGTCTTCTATACCATAGTTCGTAGGAACTTCCTTTCTGTGGCTTGTAGTTTGCTATCCACTTGTTGGGTTGTTGTGCAGGTTTCTAGGCCATATGTTATTATGGGGGTGAAGTATGATTGAAATAGAATCTGCTTTGATCTTAAGGGAACTTGTTTGTTCCAGAGGAGGTTCCAAACTTGATGGTAAAACTGAGCTGATTTTTGAATGCGGTTGTTAATCTCATGCTGTATTCTGTTATCTCTTGAAATGATGCACCCAAGATATTTATATTGGTCTACTGTTTCCAGCTGTGTACCTTCCAGCATTATTTTTCCTTTCTTCTTCTGCCTGTTGACAGACATAGTAACAGTTTTCGATTTATTTATTGTTAATCCGTGTGCTTTCAAATGTTCATTCCAGGTGTTCAGCCTCTCTTGGACTTCCTTCTCTGTATTTCCCCAAATTACTACATCATCTGCAAATGCAAATGCATTCATGTCCATATTGTTCTTCTGCTTTATTTCTTTCATGACTTCATCCATGACAGTGATAAAAAGTAAGGGTGAAAGGGTATTGCCTTGTTGTACTCCTTTAGTGGTTTGGAACCAATCAGAATTACCGTTTCCTCATTTCATACATATGCATTACCTTGTTACAGATTACTTTTGTGTGTTATTGACAGTGTCATATCAACCTATCAGTAACATGCAGTGATCATAAATGTGTGATAGACTAACAGCTCAGGACGGGGATGTGGTCAAGCTCTCAGTGGCCTTCACGACAACGCGCGAGTAAGTGAAGGATGAATCACAGAACAGGCATACAAACAAGCTGACTCAGGAACACAGCATGCACATCTCGAACTAGTTCATCAGGCTGACTATCTGATGTCATATGTGCGGTTTAGAAAAATAAATCTGTGTTTGAAGTTACAGTAAAGCCTTGTTAACATATTTCTGCAGGGGACAAGGAAAAAGTTAAGCAAGAAAACGTACTACTCAATATATATATATATATAACAAGCACTAGATAGGAATATTTCTGACATGAGAGCATTTTACGTTGTGTATTCATGGATACAGTGAAAACTATACTGTTTCTAAAGATGAGAGAAAAGTATTAAAAGATCCGAAAAACACTAGAGAACAAATATGAAAACCTTTTCCGCTGGGGCATATAAAATAAGTGCACTGAAAGGTGTGAAATACACCAAACAACATATATGAAAACATGTGCACGGTGGCCAGTAAAAATATCAAAATATTATTGCAGATCACACTCTTTCCAAAACAAATGTTAGTAGAAGTCGTTTATTTTGGACCAGTGGTTTATTAAACATCATTTTCTAGTCACACTCTTAGACAGTGAATTGGAGGTTACACTTGACCTTGTGTGACTGCGAGGAATGACTTTAGCCGCCATTTTGAATCTGGAAAAACAAAACTTTGACCAATTTGAGTGTTTGAGTCAAAACTTCAAAGGTGCAAGTTTCAACATTTCCGACCTCTGCACGCTTCAAGATGTGGATGCCAGTCCACTTTCTGACAGATTTTAATCTTGTCTTCATTGGTAAGGAATTTCAGAACCTTTTCCATATCCATAACTAGGCTATCACAAGAGAAATGTACACCCCGCTAGTCAATTTCACATGATTATGTTCCTAATCCAGATACAGGCCACCATATTGTGCGACAAATATTCGATACACTTCACCGTACCTGCCACTCACCACAAAATACATTTCTAACTGAATGAAATGTGAAATACAAGCACAAACAGGCACACTGTATTATTCAGCAATCTCTCTGCTAACCAGGAAGCAAAACTGAACATTCCTGAGGCTAATGGCTTGCTCTCCGAAGGTACAATTTGTCCTGTGAAGTTCAGGAATTCAAGACCTTTTTCCGTAATCACGCAATGGCGACGACTCTTAACAGAGTTGGAAATCACGTTTCTTTCACAGGGGATGACAAATAACATATTTTGAGCTAGGAAAAATGTGATTGAGACTTAGAATTAACGACATATACAAGCTGGGCAAACCACCATGTGTGTAAAACAACGGAGTCATCATCATTTTAAAAAGGATTTTATACTAAAGTGCAATATCATCACGTACCATATTTTATTCAATATTCATCTATGCAGGTGTTGCAGTGTATTTTAAAATTGTTTTGAAGTTGTTTGTGTTTGCCTTATTTGACTCGTTGGCTGATGATGGCATGAGTTAAGTGCCGAAACTAGTACCTCATATGAACGACGTGTGATCATGTGTATTGAATAGGAGGACCCCTAATAATTTCAGTTATTGCTTCCACAAGTGTCTGTCTTAAATTGTCCCACTCTTCTTCTCCACTTCGTATGTCCATGTTGGGCAACTTTTTTTTATCCAATCTTGGAATGCCTTCTTTTATCCTCCTCCAATTCCCAAATCCTGATTTTTGGTTTCTTCTTCAGTACAGTTTTATCAATTTATACTTGTTTTAATTCTGCAATTAATCTATGATCCCCTTCCATACTTTCACTGGGGATTATCTTCGTATTCATGACGTATCTTCCCCATTCTCGGTCTGTTATTATAAAGTTGATGAGTGTTCCATACTGTCCATCCCCCAACTATATTGGCTGATCTTATGGCTATTCCTCTTCATACACTATGTGTTCTTTATAATCAGGTTATTTCTGATACGAAAGTCCAACATTTTCTCTCCATCTTCATTTCTATTGCTATAACCATGTTGGCCCAGAACATTCTCAATCCCATTCTATCAGTTCCCACACGGGCATTCAATCTCCCATTATCATGATCTCATCTTCTACAATATGTGTTTCCAGTTCGTTGAGGAAATCTTTTCTTCCATGCTATATCCTGTCTGTGGAGCATACTCCTGGACTATCTTAAGTAGTTCCTTGTTTACATCTATTTGCATTATTATAATTCTTTCATTTACATACTCAAGTTCAGCTATTGGTTCAGTGTTCTGGCTCACTATAAATCCCGCTCCATTTCTTTTCTCTTTACTGTTACCTATCCAGTATAAGGTGTACACCTTTCTTAGTTTCTTCATTCCTTTCCCTTTCCATTTTACTTCACTTAATCCCAGGATGTTGAGTTTTCGTCTTTCCTTAGGTCAATCAATTCATTTTCCTTCCCAATCATTGTTAAAATATTTATTGTTCCAAATCGCGTCTTGTTCTGTGAACTAACACTTGCACGAACATCAGCATTACCAACATACTGTGCAAGTATAGCCAGAGACTTGTCAATTCCATTTCCATTTTTAAACTTCCATCCGAGGCTTGTATTATAGTTGAAAGCAAGTACAAATTTATTCATCTGCTGATCTGCTAAGCCTAACGCATCTGAGATTTTTCTTTCGGGGTTTACTCCCTTAGCCTTTGAAGATCCCTCTTATTCCACAAAGCAGTGGTTTCCTCTTCTAATTTTCCCCAGAGAGGATGGGTTGCCTCATCCACCATCTTTGCCATTCAGAAGGTCTCCTCTGCCTAAGATGTTGTTAAGGTCTTCACCCTTAACCCTGGGCATGGGTTCCACGTTATACCCCGTGAGAGTGGGTCCCTGACTGAACTTAGCTCTCCTTCACACCGGCCTACTGATGTGGAGGATACCCACCCCTGCAACGTGGATGAGCCAGACAAGAATTACTCAAGTGAAGGATAGCGTAGGTGACCCTATCTCCCTTGAGCCGGGTTAATGGTTGTGTATGATGCCATAACCAATAGCTCACAACTTGAATAAGTGGTCTTTCCATTTGATGAAATGATCTTTGTTAGAATTCAGTGTGACGTGAATGTATGAAAAAGAAAAAAAATATTGAAGTGAAATTTGGGAAAAGAAGGGGAGCTAAAAAATCGAGAGATAGCATACAGCTCTATGAGCTTCCCACAAAGACTCAGACTAGAATAGCCATGATGATCCCCAACCTTAGATAGAAGATGGCATAGCAAGAAGAAGAAAAAGAAGAAGAAATAGAGGAAATAGGAGATACTACTGGTGTGACTGAAGGTTATGTATCGTAAATCATTTTGAGTAGACCTAAATTGTAATGCTTTGAATGCAACTTTTCAAAGTTTAGACCTAGGCTTTGTATTGAAAATGTCAATGAGGGACACAAATTACCACACCAAAAAGCAGTATGGTTGTTTTTAAATTACTAGTTTGATATAAATTACCATAGTCAATACTGGTACATAATTTTTAAGACTTTCATAATCTGTACTTGACATCTGCATAGCAACAAAGTTGAAATTACTTTTCTTTTTTTTTTTTTTTTGGTTTTTATTAGTGATAAAGAACATTGCAATACTTGCACACTATTCAGAATATTTGAATGCAGTAAATTGGGTATACATGTTCATGACAGCACCTTGGGTAGGTACAGCGGAGGAACTTTTTGAAAATCACTAATATTGGCTGGTTTCTAGAGACAGATACAAAATATGGGCTTGGTCCTGAGTGTGTTAATTTGTATATTGTTCTTATCTGTTCTGTAGGGATCGGGTGTAATGATGAATAGTTTGGACCAACCTCTGGCTGCATCTAGTATTCCTGATGGCTCATCTCTTACAAGGGAAGGTTTTGCCAGTGGTGGTAGCAGTCCAAGTCGTGAAGTGCAAGAAATTCTTTCTCTTCAAGATAGGGAATGTTTGAACCATGGTTACTTTGATGAGAAGAATAATGAGGAAGAATGTTTAGATGCAGTTAAACCGGTGTTAGAGTAAGTAAGAGTACTTTGATTCTGAGTAAGGAAACTGGCAGTTGAGTTGTCATACAAGTGTCTAACATTATTTTTAGTTTTAAATTCTTGACTTTATTCCCTCAAATTTCATTTTATATACTGATGTTTGCTGAATGATGTTGATCATATGTCAAACAAAAAATATTAATTAAATATCTAGACATCGAGGAAAGTGCATGTTACATTTCAATTTTCAGAGAGAATAGGAAAAGTAGTAGAGTATGTGTGATCTTTCTCCTTGTAACAAATTCTGCCATATGAAAATATTCCAGTATCTTGGGATAAATAATGGCAGATCATATTCTTGTGTTGGTTAAGCCTCAATTACATTGGGTGAGTGTGCTAACTACTTGCTTGCAAATTTACTAATTGCTTCTAAATTAACTTTGTGATAATGTGGTCTAGTAAAATCATCACTCGCTAGTGCAAGGAAAGTTGAAGGCAAGGTTACTTACCTCGCTACATTCTAGCAATTTTCCTATCTGGCTAGTAAACACACCCTGTGTAATATACCTAACTTTTGAAATGACTACCATATTTACTCATGTATTAGACCCCCTCCCATATTAGACCTCCCTTGGCTTTTTGAGACAAAGAAAATGAAAAAAATAAATCTTGCATAGAAGACCCCCCAACGTAAGTTTTCAGAGAAGAACGATTCTACTTCGAAGTGGGTACAAAGCCTTAATGCAGCTTTGATGACATCATACAAATTTGTGAATAGTTTCGTCCATATGACCCATGCAATGAAAATATGCGCCGAATTCATGCGGTACATCTGTGTTCCGTAGTTAAGAAATGTCCGCCTTGGTAGCATAGGCATACTGCAGCTCAGATGACATCGCACAAATAGGTGAATAGTTTTGTGTCCGACCCACGCATTGCAAGCACGCATCATTCATGTATATATGTCTGTGTTTTGTAGTTAAGAATCTTTGCTAGCGTAATGGTTAGCATAATTAGCTGCTGTTCTCGAGACCTGAGTTTGATTCCTGGTACTGTATTGCCAGAGATTTATGAATGGCAGGAAGGTTGATATGCGGTAAAAGTGGTACTGTCCATGCAACTCCCTTCCACTGGAGACCTGTCTAGAAAGAGCTGCACCACCTCGGGATGTGAAAACTAGTTTTTCTAGTTAAGTAGTATTCACAGATGCTATTAATATAGCAGGTGAGATCATCAATAGAGTGATCACTTAATATCTCGTAACTCGGGCCAATAGGGATAGTTTTTTTTTTTTTTGAGAGAAGTAGGTTTAAAACTTGATAAAAACAATCCAATCATAACGATTGTTTTACTCGCCAATGTACCTCATGAATAATAATAATAAAAAATAATTATAATAATAGTTTTACGTCCGTACTTAACAATTTTCTGAGACATCAAACAAAACATACTATGCGTTAATAAAAAATGGAGACAACGTTCGTACGAAATTAAACATTATGATAATAAAACACATTATCGAAACACCTGTAGATTTAATGTGATTTGATGTGATAAATGCGTCAAACTTTCCTGTTATTTATTTTTAATCTTCCCGTCGTGGAACTTCTGGCACTATGCAGGCATACCTAACCTAAACAGAGCAGCCTCTCTCATCTAATCAAGAATCAAGAATCTTTATTTGCCATTGACCATATACAATGAAATAGGCTTTGTCAACTGATAATAATTTAGTACTTAATATTACTAAGGCTAAATGAACATACACCTTTTATTAAATCTTAATACTAACATTATGCATTTCTAAGAATTCAGAGGTATTATAAAATGGATTTTCTATTAACCAATCATACATTTTTCTTTTAAAATTACGTAAAGGAGTGGACCATGCAGAATGTGGTAATTTATTAAATAATGTTAAACAACTGATTTTATGTGAGTGAGCAGTTTTTGACAGCCTGTGAATTGGGCAGTTTAGGTAAATCCTGATGTGATAAATGTGGAGAACAAGCATGAAATATTTGGGCAGTTTAGGTAAATCCTGATGTGATAAATGTGGAGAACAAGCATGAAATATACTTAAAAATAAGGGTTTGACTTTCAACAGCAGAAGTTATCCAAAGAACGCTTCCAGTCACTATGTATTACATTCGGAAGTACAACACATAACATGTGCTAGTTATCAGCTGGTTGTTTGGCACGCTTTTTACAGCACGGCTTTATTTCGAATGAGTGGCTTCTGCTACACATGCACCAACTGCGAATATCAGAGACCATCTCCAGAAACCATTTGGGAATTGATTCTCACTGTTTGGACTCTATAGTCGGGACCAAAACTATTTTTAAAAGTTTCAGAAAAGATGGAACTTCGAATGCTCTCGATGCATGGCTGACGAGATGGCAGTGAAGATGACGTTATTTGGAATGACAACGTGCCGGTAGCAGGGAAGTTGGGGCACAAGACGATAATTCAAATGAAAGCAGTGATTAGGTTTACTCATGTTTACTGTGTAGTAGGCCTACTGCTCAACTGACAGAGACAAATGACTCTGGCCATTAAGTTCTTTTGTATCAACATTGCATAATATGTTAATACGACACCCTTATCCCTTTTCTGTACGGGGTCGAGTATGAAGTGAGACGAATCTTCGTAGCGAGTTTTTACGACCGTATGCCCTTCCTGATGTCAACTTAATCAGAAGAATTAATGAGATGAAACTAATGATGTGATATGAGTAACTAAAACTGACTATGTTTATATGTAGGCCAAAAGTCGTGTTCACCATTTATTCTCTTTTAACGTTTAGAAATACTGCCTTCCAACGAAAATAGCCAGTATAATTCAAATACATTCATAACATTAAGAATAGTGTAGAATATTTACAATAATACAACCCAGCATTTTCAAGCTTTTTTCTTGCGGCAAGAGGTGTGATACGTGATCTTAACTAATTTTGGGTCGCTGAACATGAATACGTTGTCCGTTTCTACGTATCATGTCACGTTTTCTCGCAATAGGTATATCAAAATAAGGCATCGACCTGAATATTGCATTTAAAAAGTACTGAAAAATGTTGATAATTTTGGAAATATCTATATTTCTTTGTATTATTATATATATTTTGAAATAGTTGAATATTGTCTTGTTATTATATACAATGAATAATTATTGAGTATAAAATTACAATGAAATATTTAGCATTTATTGTAATATAATACTGATTTACACAAAAACACACAAACAAATCTGAGGCAATGAAAGAATTTTATTTTTACAATTAAACATGATTTACAAGCAAACAATGTAACTTTTATTCAGTATCTTTATAAATTCATAAATGTGAACAAAATAAACTTTAAAGTCCTAGATGACCACTTGGAATGAACGCTTGGCTCCCCAGCGTCTGACTGCATCAAAGTTTGTCTTTTCTTTTCAAACACCAACCGTAGTCGGCCATCATTGGTTCATCCCACCTCCCCTGGTATCTTCTTTCTTTCTGCCTGCTTGATGTCCTGATAGAACCTCTCTCTCATCTCTTCATTAACAGCCCCAAGATTTTTCGGAAATTGATTGAAATGAGAATGTGCAGTTTCAGACTCATTCTACGCAACTCTTTCATATCACCCAACATCGTTTTCACTTGTTTTGTATTGTTCATCCTTTACATTTCCTAGGAACTTCATTATGGCGTCTCTTATTGAATTTCATGCATCAAGTTCCATGGCATTCATCGTCTGTTCAAAGTTTCTGTCTTTCATAGGCTTTCTAATTTGTGGTCCATTAAAAATGCCTTCCTTGACTTTTGCATCAGATAAATGTGGAAATTTGCTTGCAATGTACTTGAAACAGACGCTACTTTTGTCCAAGGCCTTAACAAACTGCTTCTTTTTTGTTGGTCAACTAATGAAGCATTTATAACATTTGTAACATTTTTCACACCAAGTGTCAAAACTTGTCTCTTGGGCCAAGAAGGTGCAGACCAGTGTTTGTCCCTAGCTCTGCTGTCCCATTCACATAAATAACAAGGGAATTTAGTGTAGCCTGCTTGTTGTCCTAATACAATACCACACACCTTCAAGTCATTACACACATCCCACCGGTGCTCATGATACTTGATTTTATCTAAAAGAGTTTGCATTGTGATATATTGTAATTTTCTTTTAGTGAAACCGAATGCGCCACAGGAATCGAAGCTAGAATGTTTCTGTTGTGAAATAGTACAGCCTTTAAGCTCCTCTTGTAGGAATCCACAAACACCCGATTCGCCGTTATCACAATGCAGCACTGTGCCGCAATGACACATTTTCAGACAGTAAATGGCAAATATCATGAAAACTAGATGTGATACAATAGAACCAATGACATTTCTGAAATCAGGAGACCTTATTTAGTTAAAATCATGTATCAGATGCCTTGCCGCAAAAATCATGCTGGGTAGTGTAATTCATAGCTCTTTATAGCCTTGGAAGCCATGTGTTCACTGCACAAAATTTGAGGTTATCACATATTGGACTCCCCCTTACTTTTTTTGGCTGTAAAATTGGGAAGAAAAGAAAGTGTGTGTGTGTGTGTGTGTGTGTGTGTGTGTGTGTGTGTGTGTGTGTGAGGGGGGGGGTCTAATACGCGAGTAAATATGGTATGTACAGTATACATCCGCGATAGTGAGATTTCACAAGAGCAAAAAATTTACTCGCTATAGCGGATTGTCGTTTTAACAGATTTTTTGTGAAAGTCTGAAAAAAAAAAACCCATACACATTAAAATCGCTATGAAACGGCAATCAGTTTGTTCAAAACTTGAGTTTTTACGGATGATATCCACACTATGGCTTACTTGTTTGTTATTTTCCAAAATCGGATACTACATGAAAGTGTATGTTTAATTTCATCCAAGACGACCCTGAATGCAATACGACCCCCATTTTTCCTTAAAAAAATTTTAATCAGGCTTGAAAATTACTTTGTAAAGTCATGACTTATTGACTTATTTCCTGTATCTCCTACGTGGAGCATAGGGCATCAACGAATTCCGCCACCGGACTCTGTTCTGCGCCATCGTCCTGATCTCTGTCCAGGTCTTCCCTCCTTTCTCCATCCCTTCTGCTATTACACTCCTCCTCCATGTATTTCTTGGTCTGCCTCTTCTCCTGCTACCTTGTGGGTTCCATTCCAGGGCTTGTCTTGCTATGTTGTCTTTATCTTGCCGTAATGTACGCCCGATCCACTTCCTACGACGCATCTCAATATCATTGGGTGTTTGATGGGTTTTTTTTCCACAGTTCTTCATTGGAGATTACTTGTGGCCACCATATCCTCAGGATATTCCTCAAACTTCTGTTCACAAATGTTTGAAGTCTGCTAATCAGTTGTTTGTTAGTCTTCCATGTTTCACACCCATAGAGCAGTACTGACTTGACATTTGTATTGAAGATGCGTAGTTTGGTATAGGTGTTAAGGTCCCTTGATTTCCAGATTGATCTCAGCATTGCAAATGCTCCTTTAGCCTTATTTATTCTATTTCCTAAATCCTCTATAGTTCCTCTCTCAGGGGTGTTGTAAAGTCATAGTACGCATTTTAGACTATCTTCGTCTTCATGCCAGTGCCGAACACTGGATTCAGTTATGCCGTATTTTTTGCGACTGCATAATTATTCTTTATTTCCGCGGATTTAATAACCATTAACTTAAAATTGGATTATCATTATCGAAGAGAACCCGTTGAAAATTTGCCGGCAATATCTATTCCACGTGTCTCTACAATACGACGATCCATCAGGAAAATATTCTTGCTGTCTATAAAACTGTTACTTTTACTCAGCGTCAGCTACAACCGGTCGCTACACGCATGTCTCGCTTGCCGGGTTTGGCCAACTTCAGCGGCTAGCAATGTATAGGCCTAATTGTGGGTGTTGAAGGTCAACCAACGAGTGTACTGCGCCGTGGTATGGCCATTCCACCCTTGCGATTTTCGAGCACATACCTCGCAATTTCATCTTCGACTTCTTTAAAGCGTCCTTGTTGCGGGCCACTGAATGCATCTGTACGCATGTTTTAGCTATCTTTGTCTTCACGCTAACGCCGAATATTGGCTTTCGTTAGGCCTATGCCGTATTTCTTGCGGCTGCACAATTATTCTGCATTTCTGAGTGTTTAATAAACATTAACTGAAACTTGGCATCATAATATCGACGAGAACCCGTTGAAAATTTGCCGGCAATAGGCTACCTATTCCATGTATATTTACAATACGACGACTCATCACGAAAATATCCCTGTTGTCTATAAAACCTAATTTTACTAAGCGTTAGGTACAATAGACGCATTATAACTCTGCCACGGAGCCTGGCTTTTCTAAGAATTTGAAAGCTTGCATGTTTTGATGCCATTATGCAGATTTGAGGAACGTTATTGTAGATGCTGATAGAACGTCATTCTCTCTTCACTATTTCCCGAGATCCAGTGGTGTTACACAGAGGCACTGTAGAACCGGTTGCCACGGCTATAAAGGTTCAGCGAGTCTTTTGTGTGTGTGTGTGCGGGGGAAGAGGGCGGATTGAAAAGAAGCAGTGTGATTATCGCGGTAGTTGCCAGGGGTGTTCATTACTGTTAGGCCGCGAATGCAAGACGGCCCTTGATTTTTCATGAGATTCTGAGAAAAAGACGTCGTCTTTGATTCGGAGAAATACAGTATCACTCCAGAGGCTTCTCTGGCAAACATTTAAGTTTTTTTCTTCTACCGTATATGTATCATGAAAACATTTCAAACGCATGTAGAGTAATGATAACCTCCTCGCTAAAAATTTAACTAGATGCGAGACAATATAATCTATCTGAAATCAATGGTTTACTCAGCAATATTTTGAGGTGTATCACATTCTTACTTAATTTCAGTATATAACGTTAAAATTAAGAGATCGTTAATTCAGCCTTTATTTTTAACAACTTAACAACTGCTATCGGCCATGTTATTTACGTATTTATTATGAAAATGTGTTATCCTCTTTCATTTTGAATTTTCTATAGAGAACAACAGTCGACGGGTATTACTAATCGACTCCATCATCGTCTTCGAATGTCGATGAGAGCGCTTACAAATGTACATAGTGAGAAAACTATGCCGTACCGAAGATGATCGATTGCATTTTGTGGCAAATGTTTCAGTTTTCTCATTCAAACGACGTCACCTATCCTAACTTAACCGTACTGTACGCATGATGAAAACATTCTTCCAGCACTAGTAGATAAATGATAACATTCTCACTATAAATTTACATGATAATAGCCTTTCCGTAATTTAACCAGACACGAGAAAACATAAACTAACCTCTGAAATCAATGATGCACTCTTGCCATACCTTGAGGTGTATCCCATTCTCACTTAATTGCAGTAATTAGCATTAAAATTAAGATATAGTTTATTTAGCCTTTAATTTAACGAGTTAACTGTTATCGGACACGTTATTTACGCACTTATTAAGAGAATATGTTCTCTTTCATTTCGAATTTTCTTTACTGAACAACAGTTGAAGGTTTTGCTAATCGACTCCGACATCGCCTTCTAATGTCGACGAGAGAGCTCGCTAGTGGACATAGCAAGGAAACGATACCGAAGGTGATCAATCGTATGCAACATAATAGCTGGGGTGCATAAATATCGGTAACGGAAAAAGAATTGGGCGTGCTTAATCGCTCGTAATAACGGATGCGTCAGTGATAGGGCTCTCGTTGTAACTGAAGGTTGATACACAGTTTAATATAGGACTTTCGAAGGTACAGACAAAAGTTGTCGCTATAACAGGGTTCTCCCTATATCGGACTTTTACTGTATTTTCAGAGGTTGAAAAATGTCGATAGAAGTAGTTTATGCAGGAATTATTCTTGTTGCCCTTCCACTTAAATTGTGACAATGTGGGGGTTACAGTAAAGAAACCAGTTCACTATAGGTGCTCTAAAATACTATCAGATATTAAGGTACTAGGAATGAGTTAGGGTGCAAACATTTTACGTTCTTATACAATTACATGAGATACCACTGTACAGTCTGCAAGAATACGTTTTTCCAATTGAATTTTCACTTAAAAAAAAAAAAAACACCTGTTATTTCACTCTGGAGAAAGACCATACAATTGTACAGAATGTACGAGTACATTAGCCCAACAACCGCCTGTTGACTAGTGTCAAAAGACAGCTTGCATGTTTTTTGAATACCAGGAGGTTCTTGTTATGATTATTGAATAGTGCATACATGACTAGGAGAGCACCATATTTTTACTGGGTGTTTGAGGAATGATGTCATAGTGTTAGAGACAAGGAATTATCAAAGAACTAAGTCTATAGCTTAGGATTGTTGCGCTGTTTGTGATCAGTATTTGAGACATCAATACATATGCCAGATTTTGGGATTGTGTCCAAATTCCCAATAAACCTTAGTTTCTTTTTTGATAATAGTATATTGGAGGAAAGCAAAGGGCTTACACCTCTTGAGAATCTAAACCAGTATATAGAATGTTGAAAGCGATCACCTTAATACAACTGCAAATTTTATTATTTCACAGTTCACCAGGAAGAAAGGGAAAAGTTTGTAAACTCAGCAGTTAGCAATTTGTATTAATTTCTGTCTACTTGTTAAATGTAACTAAAATACAGTGGAACCTTGAATCTCCGTTTTTGGCGGGACCATGGGAAAAAAAATGTACAACATGGGAAATCGGAAAATGCGTGAACAAATGAACTATCAGCAGTGTGGCTAAACGTCAAAAAATGAAATACGTATAATTATAATCTTACAAACACTCCTACGCTGAACCAAACTACATCCCCAGTGGGGTCTACCAAGCAACTGCTGCTCAGTCCAAAGGCCTGCAGATTACGAGGCGACACGGTCAGTGTGACGAATCCTCTCGGCCGTTATTTCTGGCTCTCTAGACCGGGGTCGCTGTCTCACCATTAGGTAGCTCCTCAATTAAAGGTAATCGTAAGCTGAGTGGACCTGGAATCAGCCCTAATTTCCAAGTAAAAATGCCTGACCTGGCCGGGAATCTAACTCGCACCCTCCGAGGCGGGCAAGTTAGACCGCGGAGCCGGCTTCAAACATTAATTTCCGGTACGCAAGTTAAAAATCTCCAATCTTTACCTTCAGTTTTGCCAGGGAAACTTTGTCAGTTTCCCGTGAAAACTTCTTTTAGTTCAGCAACTTTGATCAGCCACTCTCTTCGAAAAATCTAATAATGTCAAGCCAAACAACAATCGACCCCAAGTACCTAGTTTTTAATTGTCTAATCTAAGAAAATAACACACGAGATACAAAAGCGCTAGTCAGGGTGACGAAGTTCCTTTTTTTAATCTTCCATTGTAATTTGGTCACTGGTATGTTGTTCGTAGTTGGTTTCTGGAAATATTGTACTGCATAAATTACGCCTATATCGACTTTTAAAGGTTATGTTGAACCAAGACCGTCTACAATAGTATCAGACCTTAATACAAAACCGACATGGTTGACACATTGGTTGAATGTAAACAAGCCTGTGTTTCATAACCTTCTGATTATCGTATTGAATTGCTAAGTTGTAATAATAAAATACCGAGTACTTATCTTTAGGTAATAGAACCAATGCTATTTATAAATGTCTATATCTGGACAAGCAATATGTGGAAAATTTCAGAATACGTCTTTTCTATCAATTAGTATGGTCGAGGAAATATGTAAGATAGGATTGCATTCTAAAATATCAGTCCTAGGGGAATATCTGTTGTGTTTCAAAGAGTGGCAATTTAAATTCAATTCAATCAATAACCAGTGATCTGAATTTAGGGCTGTCGTCCAAGTGGCAGATTACGTATCAGTTTTTTACCTGGTCTTGTCTTCAATTACTTCAAAGAAGTTGGAAATTTATCAAATTTATAGATATAGTAGTGGGCACCCTTGGTAAATTATTCTAATCTGTAATAATCCTTCCTATAAATCAAAACTGTACTTGTTTTAAAAATACATTTATTTGAATGACCTTCTTATTACCTTACGCTTTTAAATGTAATAGCCTACCCCCTTCAAAAACTTTATTAGAAACATAACCGTGTCACAAATTTCAATTCTCTCATAATTATTCTGATGACACTAACCAGCATGATTTTTGCAGCAAAGCCTCTAATACATGTTTTTAACTAAATAAGGTGTCCTGATTTCAGAAATGTCATTGGTTGTATTGTATCACATCTAGTTTTCGTGTTATTTGCCATTTACTGTCTGAAAATGTGTCATTGCGGAACAGTGCTGCTTTGTGATAACAGCAAATTGTATGTTGTTAGAGTGGCCATGGTTTGCTTTGTTAATGTAGCGTACATTTGTCGATCCAAACCTCCTCCACCGACTATGTCCCCTCCATTGAATTAGCCAGATAAGAGTCTATTTTTAGCTCGTGGTAGCGGCAATGCAGTGAAGCCAGTGAAGCCAGTGAAGTTGCGTCGCGAGTGTGACGGAAGTCTGACCTTTTTATACTGTGTTGCGAAAATGGCAAATGTGTCGGGAATTATAAGATGTGTGAGTAAGCCAGACTCATTCTGTTACTGTGTTGGTGTTATATTATGAAGGGACAGAGTAGGCCAATAACTGCATCAGTGAAACGCTTACTATATATTATGCATATTTTAAGGTAGAAATTAGGAGACTTGGACAAGTCATGGGCTCCCCACGTAATTTGTAAAATGTACCTTGAGAACCTACGACAGTGGAGCATTGGGAAATGTAAGGCCCTTCCATTTGGGTTAGGAGTGGTTTGGCGCAAGCCCCAGGACCATACCAGGGACTGTTACTTTTGCCTGTGTAAAGTAGTGGGATTCAATAAGAGAAACAAGGACAGTATAAGTGACTGATCTTCAACTTTTCTGGATTTTATGATTTAAAATCGCACAGTGCTAATCCTTTTGGTCTTATTTTGCCTCTTCAACTGCTTTTGAAAGATTTATTCTTTAATTTCTTGTTTTCCTATGCATTGTTTTTGTATTTTTAATCGGCTGATGATGACCCAGATTGGTGGTCAAAACCGGTACCGCTTTTAATGAAATAAGAATGTAACACTACATTTCGTACTTAGTTGTATTGAATAGGTTGAACCATTTTGTTTCTTATTTCAATTTAATTATTCTATTAGGACAACAAGCAGGCTACACTAAATTCCCTCGTTATTTATGTGAATGGGACAGCAGAGCTAGGGATAAACACTGGACCTTCCTGGCCCAAGAGACAAGTTTTGTCATCTGATGTGAAAAATGTTACAAATCGTCGTTGCCGGGACAAAACCTCCTATGTGAAATATTTTAGCTTAGAACTTTGGCCGGTAAGGTTCTGTCAGATAAGGTGCAATATTGTGTGACAGTTGTCAAGGCATTCTCGCTCTTCATAATGTATGTGTTGCGGGTCAGTATATCTCCAAAACATATTAACACATAGGAGGTTTTGTCCCGGCAACGACGAAATGCTGCCTTAGTTGACCCACAAAAAGTTATTTTGCCACCGCTACACATCAAACTGGGAATTATGAAGCAGTTCGTTAAGGCCTTGGACAAAAGTAGCCCCTGTTTCAAGTATATTGCAAGCAAATTTCTACATTTATCTGATGCAAAAGTCAAGGAAGGCATTTTTAATGGACCACAAATTAGAAAGTTTCTGAAAGACAGAAACTTTGAACAGACGTTGAATGCCATGGAACTTGCTGCATGGAATTCAATAAGAGACGTCATAACGTAGTTCCTAGGAAATGTGAAGAATGAACGATATGAAACAATAGTGAAAATGATGTTGGATGATATGAAAGATTTGGGGTGTAGAATGAGTCTGAAACCGCACTTCCTTCATTCTCATCTCGATCACTTTCTGGAAAATCTTGAGGCTGTTAGTGAAGAGATGGGAGAGAGGTTCCACCAGGACATCAAGGAGGCAGAAAGAAGATACCAGGGTAGGTGGGATAAACCAGTGATGGCCGACTACTGTTGGTGTATGAAAAGAGAAGACAAACTTGACGCAGCCAGATGCTGGACAGCCAAGCGTTCATTCAAAGGGGACATATAGGACTTAAAGTTTATTTTGTTCACATTTATGAATTCATAAAGATACTGAATAAAAGTTGTAAATCACGTTTAATTGTTAACATAAATTGCTTTCATTGCCACAGAATTATTTGTGTTTTTGTGTAAATCAGTATTTTATTATTATTATTATTATTATTATTATTATTATTATTATTATTATTATTATTATTATTCGTGAATGGTCCCTTTCGGAACACACGAAGCTTTATTTATGATTTCGTTTGCGGAGGATCCAGGATGCTTTCATCTGTTGACTAAAGATCCTCTTCCTTTCTTCCGTCCACTTGGTACCTGCACTTTTTGGTACTTCATTCTCTGGAGTAACTTCCCACCTGTCAATTTTGCTTTCTATATATATTTCGATTCAAAATTTCTTCAGGTTGATTTTGTGCGTTCTTCATGTCTGCTTTTGTTTGTTGTATCCAAGGAAAATTCTTCAGTTTATCAACTCTTTCAAGAACTTGGTGGGTTAGTCTGGTTTCTGGAAGCCTCTTAACATGACCATAAAATTTTAGCCTTATTTTCCCGAGGTCTGCCACAATATTTGATAATTTTTCTCTGGATTTCTGGGTTTGGAGGCGGTACCCTTCTCCCGTGTGTCTTGGTCCTAAAATTTTCCTTATGATTTTTTGCTCTTCTTTTAGGATATTTTCCAGCTTGCCCTTTCTATGAAGAGTTAGAGTTTCCCTTGCATATAAAGCCTCGGGTTTGATTACAGTATTGTAATGTTTAATCTTAACCTGGAGAGACATACATTTTTTGTTGTAGTTTTCTCTTGTTCTCCCATAAGCTCTTCTGAGTTTTTGGACATGGTTGTTTTGGGCTATTTTCTCTTGTCTGGTTGGTTCAAGGATTTCGCCCAGGTATTTGAAGTGAGGGACTCTGTTGATTTGTCCGTATTTTGTATTGAAACTATGGATGTCTAGTTTTGCACAGAAAAATTCAGTTATCTGGAAGCAGATATGAAGTCCGACTTTTGTGGCACATTCTTGGAGAATTTCAACTTGCTTTATTGCTGTGACTTCATCGCTGGACAAAAGGACCAGGTCATCCGCGAAGGCTAAGCATGGAATTTGAAGCTTGTTTTTTTTTTTTTTGTGTCCCAATGTTTACTGGGTTCCAGCTGTTTTGTGCTTTCAATTCTTTTTCCCATTCCCTCATCACCTTATCTAGGACGAGGTTGAAGAGGAGGGGTGACAGTCTCCTTGCCGGACACCAGTTTTTATCAGGAATAGGTCTGAGATTTCTCCCATGAATTTCACTCTTGACTTCGTGTCAGTGAGGGTCTGTTTGATCAAGTTTAGCATTTTGGAGTCTAGTCCCTGTTCTTTCAGGATGCTGAACAGAGAATGACGATCAATTGAATCATAAGCCTTCTTGAAATCTACGAATATACAGATGATTGGAAGGTTTCTGAGGGCCTTGAATTTTAGAGTGGTTTTGAGGTTGAAGATCTGTTCAGTGCACGATCTGTGAGGGCGGAACCCAGCTTGATATTCACCAGTCTTATGCTCTAGTTCTTGTATTCTTCTCAACAGGCATGCAGAGAAAATTTTGTAGTCAACTTCAAGGAGGGGGATTCCCCTATAGTTGTCTCCTTTTTTGTGAAGTGGGTGAATCAATAAATACTAAATATTTCATTGAAATTTTATACTCAATAATTATTCATTGTATATAATAATTCAAGACAGTATTCAACTATTTCAAAATATATATAATAATACAAAAAATTATAAATATTTCCACAATTATCAACATTTTTCAGTACTTTTTATATGCAATATTCAAGTCTATCTCTTATTTTGATATACCTATTGCGAGAAAATGTGACGTGATACATAGAAACGGACAACGGATTCGTGTTCAGCGACCCAAAATTAGTTAAGATCACCTATCACACCTCTTGCCGCAAAAAAAAAAAAGTTTGAAAATGCTGGGTTGTGTAATAATTCACCTAACTGTTATACTACATCTGTTTCACTCCAGATAATCTTTGTCTCTCAGTCGGAAAATCGATTTGAAATTCTCTGGTGGCATATACATTTTCATATAAAGCACATTAACACTCAAGTCTTTGACAACGTAAATGCGTACTGTAAGGGACAGTATATCAGTTGATAACTTGAAATCTTTGACAACGTAAATGCGTACTGTAAGGGACAGTATATCAGTTGATAACTTGTCCTCAAATTTCACATAGAGAACATATCTTCATTCACAGACAACAAATAATAGCTTTATCACTTTTTATAACCTCACTTTTAAAAACCTTGAAATGCATAGTAATTGGGAAATTACTAGGATAGGCACCAATACGAGTTTTTCCCTTATCTGGAAAAGATAGCTCATCAAGTAAACGGAAAACATCCTCTCTAATGGCACATGTATCATCGAATGTTGTAATGCACCCTAATGAATTATTTGTAACTACGAAATCATCACGATGCATTAAGTACACTTGATCTGATGTGAGTGTGCATCTGCTTGAAATTGAACTACATCCAGGCACAAAATACGATAGACACGTCCTAATATATCATGTTAGTTTTAAAACCAAATTTCAATAAAAACATCACTACACTGTCTCCTGATCAGACCAAACCAACAGAAAGAACTAAACTGATGCTTCACACCTGCTAATGTTTACATTCAAACAAACCGATCATGGCGCTGTTTTAGCTAATATCGATAGCTGCATTAAGTTCTGATTTTGTATATTGTAGTTGGTCTTGGTTGAACTCGAGAATATAGTTTCTAATGTAAGTATAGATTCTGAAATGTTCTCAAATGCATTATATTCAATTCTGCTCGTCACTAATCACAATCAAATTGGAAAAAGAGAAAAGAAAAATTTTCATCAAAACTTCAGAAATTATGGTTATTAGTGACCTTGAGCTCAGCTGGAAGGCATGCTCACTGTACAAGTCACTACACCACGAACTTACTACACTGGCGTAGCAGGGGGAGAGGTGATACTCCCACGTGGCGCGTCGCAGGTGGTGGATAGGGGGACCTAACCGGCTTGCCGGCGGATTTGAGGGCAATAAAATACCTCTCGCGGACCAAACACACAACCCCTTGTGGGGGGGGGGACGCAGATGAAGAATACACCCATGGTATACCCTGCCTATCGTAAGAGGCGACTAAAATGGGCTACCAAGGGATGATTGTATTAGAACCATGAAACTACTTGTGATTAGTATCACCATTCAGGGAACACCATGGGTTGCTTTTACTTGCACGTAGTACCACTCTGTTAGGTACCAAATGGGTTTGTGATTAGTAGCACGCAGGAGCACCGTGCGGTCATCCCCCCACTTAGAATACACTGTCGGCTTTTACAGTACCTGTGATTAGTACCACTATATGAGCAACACCATGGTTCTGGCTTGTCTATGATTAGTACCCACTATATGAGGAACACAATGGGATAGTACAAGTCCCTGTGGTTAGTACACTTATGTGATGAACACCATAGGTTTGCGTTGCCTGTAAATAGCGCTTTTCCAGTACAGTGCAGTACATGCTCTAATTATCGCAATGACGGGACGTTAACATCAAGATCCGTAAGTATACCATAGCCATCCTTTCGTGAGATACAGTTTCTTGAAAAACGCTTGATCGAGGATTAGCATTGATGGGACTGAAATTTCTGGACAGTTGATCCGGGAAGTCGTTTCTTCGAGTAACGGATAATGTGGGATTTTTACGTGATTAAATTTAGATGCTTGCAGGACCATGTAATTTGAATGAATAATCTGGGAATGTATAAACAAGGTTCTGCTGTACAATGAAAACATGTGGTGGGTTTTTGAATACTGCTGATACAACTGTCCATGCTATTATGCCCATTTGTCACTTTATCAAATTTCGAAGATTTGACCGTTCAAAAACATGGTTAGTTTATATATGTTGCTAGAATTAAAATGTTGCTTGTATGTATATTTAAAACACTAGGCTCATTTTTGTGACCGCGAGTTCGAGAGAACAGCTGAACCAATTGACATCCCAAAGCATTCTGACGAAAGCTGTTGGCCTGTAGATTTGCAGTGTCTCTTCAAAAGCATAAACATTTCTTGCCATATATTTTGTAATTATTAAGGAAAATGTAGCATTCTGATTGGCCAAAGTGCTCGCCAGTACATCAAGGCCGCTTGAACCGTGAGAGCGCTGAGGCTTGTGGCACTATAGAGGAGGTGGAAAGGGGTAAGCACACATGCACATTCAGACATCTACTTGGTCAGCTGTAATTCGTGGACAGGCACAGAATGTTTGTTAATCGTTCCCTTGCCTCTTTCTTTTTGAATTACTGCTACTTTTTTTTCCCCCCCACTCTGTATGTGGTACATTTTTTAAAAATTGTTGTCAAACAAATGCCTCGGCTTCATGGGGTAATTTGTCCTGTGAATTAACTTTGATGATGTTTACTGTGTTTTTACAAACATTAACCTTTATATCATCCTCTTTCAGGATACAGCCCAAGCCTACTCCTCCGAAAGATAAACCCCAGTTTGATGCTTTACCAAATGAGAAGGAAGTTGTTATCAAGTCAGAATCTGATGGTTGGCCTCAAATTCCCAAAATGCTTGTTCCAGATAAGTGTAAATCAGGTCCTGCAGATGAAAATCCAAATAAGAGGTAATGAATTTAATAAGTATGTACATTTGTAAAGTTGTATGTATGTTTTTAACATTCCCACTTTTTAACATAATACCACGTAATTTAAATTTTCAGAAGATCTGGCAAAACCGCCATAATCTCAATGTTATAGGAACTTGTTTTTAATGAATTCCACTTTACAGAAAATTCTGCTTTTAATGAACAGGTGCATTTTTCAGTGGAAATTTGGGAGTGATGTAAATACAGTAGAAGTCTGTTATAGCGAGAATTCATAAAAGTGAAAAATTTATTCACCATAACAGATTGTTGTAATAACCGATTTTTCGTAAGTCAGAAAAAAGCCCATACACATTAAAATTGGTATGAAACTGCAATCAGTTTATTCAAGACTTGTGTTTTCACGGATGATATTTACACTACGGCTTGCTCGTTTTTTATTTTTTGAAATCTGATGCTATGTGAAAGTCTATTTCATTCTGAAAAAATTATAGTTTCACTCCAGAGGCCTCTGTGGCAAACTTTCAGTTTTCTTCCTCAAACAGTGTCACGTAACCTAACTGTATCTGTATCATGAAAATGTATTTCAAGCACACGTAGAGAAATGATATCCTTCTCGCTGCAAAATTACATGGAAACAGCCTTTCCGAAACTTAATCAGACACGTGAAAATATAAACCATCCTCTGAATCGGTGATGGACTCTGCCATATCTTATGGTGTATCACATTCTGACTTAATTTGAGTATATAACATTAAAAATTAAGCAAGTGTTTACTTCAGCCTTTATTTCTAACGAGTTAACAGCTGCTATCAGGCATGTTATTTACGTATTTATTACAATAACGTGGCTCCTCTTTCATTTTGAATTTTCTTTTATAGAACAGCAGTCGACGAGTATTACTAATCGCTCCGACATCGCCTTAGAATATCGATGAGAGAGCTCACAAGTGTACATAGCGAATAAACGATACGGTGCTGAAGATGACCGATCAAATTTTGTGGCAAATGTTTCAGGCTACTTATTCAAACAGCATCACGTAAGCTAACTTAACTGAACTACATATATCATGAAAACATATTCCAAGTGCCAGCAGAGAAATTATAACATTCTCGCTATAAATTTACATGGGAATAACCTCTCCAAAATTTAAACAAACAGGACAAAATATAAATTAACCTCCGCGAAATCAGTGATGCGCTCTGCCATATCTTGAGGTGTATCGCATTCTTGCAAAATTTCATTGTAGAGTATTACCTCTACCATTCCTATCCTATCTCTGCGATACACACTCCAGTTCCGTGAGAATATTTCTGCATCCATTATATCATTTCTCAGCCATGATTCAACTCCTATTGCAATATCTGGTAAGTATATATCTATTAAATTAATTTGATTCCTTTATTTACAGTGCTTCTACAGTTGAGCACTAACATTTTTATGTCATCCCTACTCGATTTCCAGTTCCCTGTTCGCTTAACACCGCTCCCTAGGCCACCCTGTTTCCCTGAATGTACCTGCCTATAATCCTTCTAAACAAGTTTCCTAACTTACATGTACCACTGCGGTTTAAGTGAAGGCCATCTGAGCGCAGATCCCTGTCTCCTACCCACCCATTAGGATCTAGAAATCTCACTCCCAGTTTCCCACATACCCATTCCATAGTCTCATTTAAATCCCCAATCACCTTCCAGACAGTATCCCTCTTACACAGTATTCCACTGATAATCTCTGCTTCCTTAAACTTCATCCTTGCTGCATTTACCAGATCCCACACATCCCCAAGTATGTTGGTACTTATACCTGCTTGCCTTACGTTGTTAGTACAAACGTGAAACACTACCACCTTCTCCTTCTCCTTTTCCTCTTTCGTCTCTTCTACTTTCCTCAACATCTGCCTCAACCTAATTCCTGGATAACAATCTACCCTGGTTCCCTTTCCTCCACACACTTTCCCCACATGTCTAATGATGGAATCCCCCATGACCAGAGCCTCAACCCTACCCACCTCATTTGATCCCCTCCCCTCCTGGTCAGCCCTATCTTCTCTCACTGCTGCAGAAGCTACTTCCTCCTCCCTTTTCTCCCTCCCTTGACCCTGTTCCACCTGTTTTTCCTTTCCACTACAATACATTTCCCTTTCCTACCTTTTCCCTTCCTCCTACTTTCACACATCTCAGCAACAGTTTTGGTCCTAATGTATGACTGGGAATTTCATGTTTTTGTCTTTAAATGTTATAAAAACTGCAGTTGTTTTATTTGTGCACATTGCATTTAAAACTTTTGTATCATTTCACTCTTGTACCGACTTGTACAGCGAGCGTGCTTTCCAGCTGAGCTCAAAGTTGTGAATAATCGTAAATTTGGAAGGTTTGATATGTTTTCTCTTTCCAATTTGATTGTGATTAAGTGACGGGCAGAATAAAATATAATGCATTCGAGAACTTGAGAATCGATACTTACATTTAAAACCATATTCTCGAGTTCAACATAACCTTTAAAAGTCTATGTACGCCTTATTTACGTGGTAGGCCTACAAGATTTCCATAAACTGACTATGACCAGTATACCAGTGACCAAATTACAATGGAAGTTTTAACCCGATGAGTGCTACGCCCGGCTATAGACGGGCTGATGTGGCCGGTACACCAGTGCTACGCCCGTCTATAGACAGTGCACGAGAATTTTAATTTTTTCGAGTTTCCCGGTTCACTTTCGAGTGAGAATTTGATCTTTGCCATGTTCTGCCATCTGTTGGGCGTTATGTAGAACTAACTGATCAGAGATTATAGCTGCGGAAAGTAACTTGCAGAGCTTTTTGTAGACGTCTGTGGAGTTCATCTGTGATGCAAACAAACATGGCGGAGCAACAATTTAGTTGCTCTTGCAGCGATGTTATTTCGGATCACAGAATCTTTCTGTTATTAACCACAGCAGAAAGTGATGATGGAAGTAATCATTTTAAGGAATTGTTAAGTGATTTTGAAAATGAGAGTGATAGAGAGAGTGCCGAAAATATTGTATGTGAGAGAGAAACAGAGACTCCTTCTAAACGAAAGAAGAAAAACACGGTGAGTACAAAAGCTATTTTTTCGTTAATTTCGTGGCGGATGGATTACTTTTCTTCACCAAAGTTTCAGGTAACTGTGACAGGCTCTGAGGGCCAAGTAGTGTTTGATGACAACCCGAAAATCATTGATTTTTTAGAAACTTTTGTGCCAGTGGAGTTGTTGCAGATATTGAACAAATCGGCATCACGAACAACCAGTAGAAAACATTTAAATGTCACCACATTGCAGATTCGGAAAGTATTTTAAAATATCAACTTATATACTTCTAAGAAGTTACATGTATTAGTTGCGTACAGATTTTAGGAAATAATATTATTTTGGGCTCTTTACTTTGTATAAAGACAATGCACGCATGGGCACATAAGTGTAATTTTGTTTTCTCTCTAAATAGTATTGAACATAAGTGTAGGATTTTCCATTTGCATTTTGATTTATAAACAACCAACATTTATAAACATTTTAAGCTAATCACCCCACTGATAAGTTAAAAATTGAGGCTTCTACCATTTTTTTTACATACGAATGAAAAAACTCAGCACTGATTTACCAAACAGTCAACTGGTGACTCAGCACTTAAAAGGTTAAAGAAAGAGGGATTTTGCCATCTTGTTGGGCGTTTTTGTGTTCAATATGCTTTCATTGCCGGGAATGCCAGAGTACATGTTTGGTTCCCCTAGTGAAGCCCTTGTAAGGCACACCCTCCAACAAGGGTGGGTATAATCTTTCTCGCCGCATGCTGTGAAGTCAAGATCATCTTCAATTAAGAGAGCTCATACGACTGGCAACCGTCTCATGGGTCACTCACAATCCACGCAACCACTACTCTTGATCGATAGTTGTTTGGCTTGGTGGTGTTAGGTTTTTGAACTGTTTGACTGATCAGAGTTGCTGAACTGAAAGTTTTCAGAGGAAACTGATTAAGTTTCCCTGGTAAAACTGAATGTAAAGTTTCAAGATTTTTAAGTTGCATACCGGTAATTAATGTTTGAAGTGGGCCCTGCGGTCAAACTTGCCTACCTCTCACCCAGAGGGTTCGAGTTTGATTCCCGGCCAGGTCAGGCATTTTTACCTGGATATGAGGGCTGATTCCAGGTTAGCTCATTCTACAATGACGTTTCATTGAGGCGCTATTTAATGGTGAGATGGTGACCCTGGTCTAGAGAGCCAGGAATAACGGCCGAGAGGATTCGTCACACTGACCATGCATCACCTTGTAATCTGCTGACCTTTGGACCTAGCAGCGGTCGCTTGGTAGGCGGAAGGCCCATTGGAGCTGTAGTTTGGTTTGGTTTGGTTTGGTTTGGTTTGGTTTGGTTTGGTTTGGTTTGGTTTGGTTTGGTTTGGTTTGGTTTGGTTTGGTTTGGTTTGGTTTGGTTTGGTTTGGTTTGGTATAGGGGTGTTTGTAAGGTTATAAGTATACTTTTTTTTGGGTGATATTTAGCCGAATTGTTGATAGTTCACTCGTTCCCAGATTTTCCGTTTTCCCGTGACGTACGTTTTTTTTCCCGTGGTCTCTCCAAAAACGGAGAATCGAGGTTCCACTGTATTCCTCTACTGACTTGGAACTTGCAAAATGATGCTGAATCTCGCCATTCACTCATTAATGGAGACAAACATTTAAATTCTAACTACATAATGTACAGTAAAAGACACAGACCTTTTAGTTGCAGATGATTGTGGAGGTCTACATTGGCTACATCTTACATCAGCAGCCTTGTTAATTTAAGCCCTGATACTTGTGACTGTTTTTTCCTCAGTTGTGGACCCCAGCCATGAAAATGAAAATCCACAGCCTGTTTCCAGTCATTCAACCGGGTCAGGAATGGAATGAATAAAGTCCCCATCTAGCGGCGAGGATAGGAAATGTGCCGGCTGCCAAAGCCTGTCGCACTCCTCTGGGGCAATGATTAATCGTAATTCTTCTTAATTTTGTATTACACAGACTTTACACAAATATCTTGTTGAGAAAAACACCTCAACCTCTTATTTAATATAGGCACTTCACATAACATAGATTTCACGACCGACAATTGCTGGCACAACATACCCAGAACGAGACCAGCAGAGTTTACTCCTGTCTGACCGTATGTTCCTTATCTTGTGACTTTGGGAAATGTTGCCTCTCTTCTTATCTTCCCTAACTGACAAACTTATTGTCGTTCCTATGCGAAACTCGTGAGTGTAACAATGCTCTTCCTGTCCATTATTTCCCTTAAGACTGGTCGCGCCTCCCAGCCACATATTGATATGCAGTCCATCAGAACAATTTTCATTGAGTTCATTTTCCTACGCGCATGTGTAAAGGAAAATGAGCTTGAAATATATCACATTATAGGAGTGGTAAATATGTCATGCAAACATACATTCCTATAGTATAGTATAGTATAGTGACAGAGCGATTGTCAGAACAACGGTCACAGCACCGGAGTCGTCATCAACGATCCAGCATGTGACCCGCACACATGTGTCCACCATGACCATCAACAGACGCCTGAGCGAGAGGATTTGCGCTCGCGCCGCCCGTTACGCCGCTTACCACTTCAAGTCAGATTACGGTGGTACCGCGCTCGAGCAACGTGGAACTGTGCTGACTGGGGACGTATAGTCTTTAACGATGAGTCCCGTTTCCAACAGTGCCCTGACGACAACCGAAGACGTGTTTGGAGACGTCCAGGCCAGCGTGGGGATCCTGCCTTGACTATCGCATACCACGCAGCTCCACAACGGGGGGGGGGGGGGTGATGGACTGGGGTGCCATCTCCTTTGATAGCCGGACTCCTTTGGTAGACATTCCTGGCACACTGACAGCACAGTGGTATGTTGATGACATTCTACTGCCGGTTGTGTTACCGTTCCTTCAGCGACATCCAGGCCTTACTTTCCAACAGGATAATGTACGGCCGCACAAGCACGTGTTGCTATGAACTGTCTTCAAGCTTGCTCTATCCTTCCTTGGCCAGCTCGGTCACCGGATCTCTCTCCTACAGAGCACATTTGGGACGTCATGGGAAGGCGATTGCACATCCCAGAATGTCGCCAATTTAGCCCAACAGTTGGCACAAAATTCTGCAGGACACCATCCGGGAACATTATCAATCTATGCCACGTTGAGTGACAGCTTGCATCCAGGCGAGGGGTGGACCAATACCTTATTGCCGTCCTCACTTTGTAACACTCTAACTTTGCAATAAATCTTTTGATTGTTCTGCACTTTTGATCTGTTGTTTTTCTATGTCTGTTCCTAACATCCACTGATTTTTATCGCCATCGAACAATTCCTTCCTGGTGCGTCTTTTTAAAAAAATTTTTTTTTATACAGTGTATGATAGCTCCCAGGTAGCAAAGAGGATTGGCTGGTTTTTATAGCCTGATCGTGCCATTCCTCTTTTTTGTAATACTCTTACACAATATTAATATTACAGCACCAAGCTGTGGAGAAAATGATGTTCTTACTAGGGTATCACTTTGACAAGCCTGATACTTAGCAACTTTATAAAGAGCATCTTCAGCCTTAATTTTTAATTGTAAAATAATGTTCATCAACAGTCGTAAACATATTAAAAAGACTACAGTCAAAATTAAAATTACAGTAGTCCAAAAACTAAATTACATTACATCTATAAAACAACATTAAAGCACTTCTAAAAATGTGATAACATAAACAATTAAAATTATCACAATGTTAGTTCAAAACCTTGTCTGAAACTATTATTGAATCTTCGTCTTAAAAACAGTAGTAAATGTTTTTCTATAAAAACAGCACCAAGGTGAACACCAATTTTACGGAAAGACGAAAATTAAAATGCAACTTATGTGACGTATTTCCAGAATATAAGTTAAAATAGTGTGTCCACAAGCTAAATTGTGAAAACACAATAATCTATAATGCTTTAAACATAACAGGCAGGATGCAGAATGTGTGCAGTAGTCAAATGTGGGCTCTAGTTGAAAGATGCTGATCCACTTTTTTACAAATATAGGTAGTAAGTTATACCATGCAAATTTGTGTGGTATAGAATGTTGTGCATGACCTCCGACTAATTTATACAGACAGTGGAAACTTTAAAGAAAAAAAGGGGAATATAATACTATAATATTACAAGTATGTGTGAATTTCGTAAATGACCACATTTAAATGGGAACTTACTTACTTATTATTAAGATGATAGGTACGTCCTGTTGATTTGGAGTTGCTAACCTGTCTGCCAGTGCGGCTCCTAGTATTGTATTTGTGTGATAGAGGTGGTGGGGAACCTAGAGTAGGAGAGAAGATGGGTGGGTCTTTCTGCATTATTGCCGGTATAGGAGGGGCTCTTTTTTGAGTGACGGGAGCTTGTTTAACGTTTGGAGAGGGGGTAAAAGGTAATGGTGAACCTGGCAGGGGAGAGGAGATAGGCGCACCCTTATGCGTCATTGGCAGTATAGGCGGGGCATTCTTGCGAGTGTCGGGAGCAAGCTTAACATTTGGAGGAGGGGTATAAGCCTTTGTATTTAACAGCTTCTGTTGGATTCCTTTCTGACCTGATTTAACAGTATTTAGTAACTTAGGTGTTAATTCGTGTAAAGGACTTCTGACTTCCGTAAGATCATTGAGATTTTTATCGTTATTATAATTCTGATCCAAAAATATATAAAGGCTTTCCAGTTCGTTCAATAGCTTACCTTTTTCCATACTCCTAATTATCATCAAATTTTTCTCTATGGAAGTAAAATGGTGTCCTGTCTCTTTCATGTGCATACTCATTGCAGAGTATTTATTATGTTTTTCTGCATTAAAATGCTCCATGAACCTCGTGAAAAAGCTTCTCCCAGTTTGTCCGATATAAGAAAACCGGCATTCTGAGCATTTCAATCTATAAACTCCTGATTTCGAGTAACGATGGTTTCCCTGATTAATTTTGCCATGATAAAAAAATATACTTTGATTCGTATTAGAAGTTCTAAAGACTATGTTCATACCGTGTTTCTTGAACGTATTCATGATTTGGTGAATCGTCAGGTTACATATTTGGTTTTATTAATTCTGTCTGGTATCAGATTTGTAGACAGCTTATTTCTAATTTTATTAACTAGGCGATTGACCATCTTGACTTTATATCCATTTAATTTTGCTGAATTCTTTATGTAGTTTAATTCTGTCTTTAATTTATTAGGGGAGAGTGGAATTCTCAAAGCTCTATAAACTAAACTATAGAAAGATGCCTGCTTTTGTGAACTGGGGTGTAATGAGTTGTTTATGGTTATTGGACCATGTGTTGGTTTCCTGTATATCTGGAATTCAAAAGTGTTGTTTAATCTTGTGACTGTTATGTAAAAAAAAATTCAATGATTTATTTCGTAAATTTTATGTTGGGGTCAATCCTGTTTAAACTTTCCAGTATCTCTTTACTATTAGTGATGTCTTTATCAATAATAACAAATGTATCATACACAAATCTTATCTCTAAATTTATGCCTCTGATTTTTTCCTTTATCTTCGTGTGTTCATTCGTGTCCATATATATGTCCCCCATGATACCAGATATAGGGTCTCCCATTGCCAGTCCACTTTGTTGGAAAATTTTACCGTTAAACGAAATAAGTTGTTGTCGAATACGAATTCCAGTACCTTTATAAACTCATTCACTTCCTAACATACCATTAGCTAGAGCCTTACCTAAAGTACACAAAAAAGATATCCCTATCTGACCTATTATTAATTGTCGTAATAGTCCAACTTACAAGGTATCTAAATACATACATAAATTCCTAAAGAGAAACACTACGTTTTTAATAATAAACAACCCTTGAAGAAATCGGTCAACTTTTGCGACATTTTAAACAAGTTCATCTTGAAACTGAATCAAGTAATGTGCTCATTCGACGTAGTCAATATGTATCCTAATATTCCAGTCAAAGAAACTGTTGAAATTATTTACAATAACATCTCCAAACACAGTGGCCTTAGTAAATTGCTTTTCTTTGGAATTTTTCCAGTTCTTGAACCAAACAATCCTGGTGATGGTCCTGTACACTGGAACCATACACTAGTTGGGGTCTTACCAGAGACTTATATGTCCTCTCTTTTACATCCTTACTGCAACCCCTAAATACTCTTATAACCATGTGCAGAGATCTGTACCCTTTATTTACAATCATATTTATGTGATTACCCCAATGAAGATCTTTCGTTGTATTAAGACCTAGGTATTTACAATGATTCCCAAAGGGAGCTCTACCGGGCGAGTTGGCTGTGTGGTTAGGAGCGCGCAGATGTGAGTTCGCATCCACTAGATAGTGGGTTCGAACCCCACTGTTGGCAGCCCTGAAGATGGTTTTCCGTGGTTTCCCATTTTCACACCAGGCAAAAGCTGGGGTTGTACCTTAATTAAGGCCATGGCCGCTTCCTTCCCATTCCTAGGCCTTTCCTGTCCCATCGTCGCCTTAAGACCTGTCTGTGTCGGTGTAACGTAAAGAAAAAAAGGGAAGTTTCACCCCATCAACACAGTAATTAAAACTGAGAGCACTTTTCTTATTTGTGAAACTCACAACCTGACTTTTAACCCCGTTTATAATTATACCATTGCCTACTGTCCATCTCACAACATTATCAAGGTCATTTTGCAGTTGCTCACAATCTTGTAACTTATTTAGTACTCTGTACAGAATAACATCATCTGCAAAAAGCCTTATCTCTCTTTCCACTTCCTGACACATATCATTGATATAGATAAGAAAATATAATGGTTCAATAATCCTGCCTTGAGGAATTCCCCTCTTAATTATTACAGGGACAGATAAAGCTTTGCCTACTCTAATTATCTGAGTTCTGTTTTCTAGAAATATAGCCACCCATTCAGTCACACTTTTGTCTAGTCCAGTTGCACTCATTTTTGCCAGTAGTCTCATATGATCTACCCTATCAAATGCCTTAGGTAGGTCAATCGCGATACAGTCCAATTGCCACCAACCTACTACGCTGGTGTAGCAGGGGGAGAGGTGATATTCTCACATGGTGTATCCCAGGTGGCGGATAGGGGGGTCCTAGCTGGCTTGTCGGCGGACTTGAAGGAAATAAAATACCTCTCGCGGACCAAACACACAACCCCCTGTGGGTGGGGGACGCAGGCGAAGAATACCCCACGGTATGCCCTGCCTGTCGTAAGAGGTGACTAAAAGGGGTGACCAAAGGATGATCGTATTAGAACCATGAAACTACTTGTGATTAGTACTACCATGTGGGGAACACCATGGGTCGCCTTTACTTGCGTGTAGTACCACTATATTAGGTACCAAATAGGTTTGTGATTAGTAGCACACAGGAGCACCGTGCGGTCGGCTTTTGCAGTACCTGTGATTAGTACCACCGTATGAGCAGGACCATGAGATGATAGCTACCGTGGTTCTGCCTTGCCTATGGCTAGTACCCACTATGTAAGGAACACGACGGGATGGTGCAGGTCCCTGAGGTTAGTACTCTTATGTGATGAACACCATAGGTTTGTGTTGCCTGTAAATGGCGCCGCAATGTGAGAAACACCATAGGTCTGTATTATATGTCGAATATCATAACCTTTGAGTAGTACCATAATGTGTGGAATTCCGCGAGTCTCTGCTACTTTTGATTAGTACCGCAACATGACAAATACCATGGTTCTGCTTTCCTAGCGATATGTGCCGTTATGAGGGGTCAATAACTTGGATTTTGGACCCCCTTTAGACTGCAAGCATCATCGATTCAGAGTAATGCTATAGCAGCAGTCCCTTGTTCAATAATACTATTCTTTTATGTCAGTTTCTGTGAATGTAAGGCATTGCAGGTCGCATCCATTGATTCATATCCATCCATTCATTCTTCATCCTCACGTTTTGAATTCTGGTCAGTGGAGGATTTTGGATTTTTAATTTGTCATTCCATTTCATCTCATATCGTACCATTAGGGGCCGATGACCTTGATGTTAGGCCCCTTTAAACAAACATCATCATCATCATCATCATCATCAGTCCAGTTGACCTCCTGAATTCAGGATATCTGCTATATCTTGCTGGAATCCTACAAGTTGAGCTTCAGTGGAATAACCTTTCCTAAACCCAAACTGCCTTCTATCAAACCAGTTATTAATTTTGCAAACATGTCTTATATAATCAGAAGGAATGCTTTCCCAATGCTTACATGCAATGCAAGTCAAAAGGACTGGCCTGTAATTTTCAGCCTAATGTCTATCACCCTCTCCTTTATACACAGGGGCTACTATAGCAAATCTCCATTCATTTGGTATAGCTCCTTCATGCAAACAATAATCAGATAAGTGCTTCAGATGTCTGTCTGTTAGGTCATCAGGCGAGAGGCTGGTTGGATCCTCAAATAGCGTCACCAAAGGCTATGCAGTTATAGGGAAACCATAAAAACCAATGGCAGTACCAAAATGAGGCGTTCTAGGCAAGATGAGGAGTGAGGTAGTTTGCCATTGCTTTTCTCACTGGGCCAGACAGTGCTACTGTAGCACAACTAACCGTATGAGCAACACCTTTCATGACACTCAAACATACTGGTTGTGCTCTGAATGTCATTAATCAGCACCCCAGCAGCTTCCATATTGTCACAGCCATGGATGAGACTGGGACTTCAGTGGAAGCTACACTTTGCTCTGGCCTGTGCCAAGAGATGGATGCAAAAGTACTGTATCCATCAAGAAATGACAGCAGGCAGTGTGCTTCAGATATGGTACCATATCCCAACCCATTGTCTTTAGTATATCCCCCCAAATCTTATCAATTCCAGCTGCTTTTCTAGTTTTCAACTTTTGAATCTTACTGTAAATGTCATTGTTGTCAGGTAAATTTGAATACTTCTTTAGTATTAGTCACCTCCTCTATCTGGACATTATCTATGTAACCGAGAATCTTTACGTACTGCTGACTGAATACTTCTGCCTTTTGAAGATCCTCGCATACACACTCCCCCTGTTCATTAATAATTCCTGGAATATCCTTCTTGGAACCTGTTTCTGCCTTGAAGTACCTATACATACTCTTGAATTTTTCACTATAAAATTTGTATGCCGGCCAATTGTGTTTGCCATCATGTTATCCTTAGCTGCCTTCTTTGCTAGATTCACTTTCCTAGTAAGTAAGTTCCTTCAATTTCTCCTTACTTCCAGCCATTTCTAACTCTATTTCTTTCCAACCTGCACCTGCTTCTTAGTCTCTTTACTTCACTATTATAATATAGTGGATCTTTACCATTCCTTACCACCTTTAAAGGTACAAACCTATTTTCACATTCCTCAACAATTGCTTTAAACCTATCCCAGAGTGTCTTTACATTTTTATTTACTGTATTCCACCGATCATAGTTACTTTTTAGAAACAGCCTCATGCCTGCTTTTTCGGCCATATGGTACTGCCTAATAGCCCTACTTTTAAGACCTTTCTTTCTATCACATTTATTTCTAACTACAGTAAAAACAGTTTCATGATCATTAATACCATCTACTACTTCGGTTTCTCTATAGAGCTTGCCTGGTTTTACCAGCACCACATCCAGGATATTTTTCCCTCTAGTTGGTTCCATCACTTTCTGAATCAGCTGTCCTTCCCATATTAGCTTATTTGCCATTTGTTGGTTATGCTTCCTGTCATTCGCATTTCCTTCCCAATTGACAGTTGGTAAATCCAGATCTCCCGCTACAATCACATTTCTTTCCATGTCGTTTCTCACATATCTGATTATTTTATCAAGTAATTCTGAATCAGCGTCTGCGCTACCCTTTCCCGGTCTGTACAACTCCATAGACATCTCTTTAGAGATGATTCTTACACCTAGAATTTCATGTTTGTCATCTTTAACTTTTTCGTAGCTTACAAATTCTTCTTTCACCAGAATGAATACTCCCCCTCCTACCATCCCTATCCTATCTCTACAGTACATCCTCCAGTTCCGTGAGAAAATTTCTGCAGCCATTATATCATTTCTCAGCCATGATTCAACATGACAAAGTCAATCACCTAAGACATTGAAAACCATATAAGTTCATATAAGTTCACACCGCTCCTTATGGTATCGCACGTGGATCCGATCTTGTTGACCGACCCAGGCAGAATGAAGAGGTCCTATGAAGGTGGGTATACCGGGTAGTTCACTAGCTCCTTGTGATTTAGTTTTATGCTTTCTGCCACTTATACTATAATTCTCCTTAAACAGGGGTAATATAATGAGATGTTTGTTTGTTTGCTAGAAGACGGCAGGAGTCATGAGTGCCATTATTAATTCAGATGAACCCTTAAAATGAGCACAGATACAAAGAACGTGTACTTTACAATGGGAGGTGCACACACAGGCCAGAAGCAGGTATTGTATAGGCTGGGAACTGCGCTTAGCCATTTGCCTGGGATGGGGCAAGGTTGCATACCGTACTTAATTGTTTTCACAGACTGATTTGTTTATTTGGCCCTGAAAAGGGCTGTTGATATGGTGGCTGGGTTGGAAGAGGCTAGGAAACGTGACAGGATTTCAGTTATGCATGTCGTTTAATGCAGCACCTGCTTGAACTGACGACCTCTGTGGTCAGTACAGATCTGCACACGATGTTCTAAGGATCATGTCTGGCATGTCGCAACATCTCCTGCGAAATGGATTGGCATGCCTCGGTGATGCGCTGTCTAAGGTGACCAGGACTGGCCGGCTCTTGTGCATACACCAATTGTTTTACATGGCCCTGCAGAAAAGAAAATTCAGCTGCGTAAGATTGGGCGATCTGGTGGGCCAGAGAACAGGTCCTTCACTTCCTATCCGTTTATTGGGATACGTCGCATCAAGATTGTTCTGGATGATTACCACTGCGTGCGGTGGATCTTCGTCATATTGTAACCACATCCTGCGGCAGTTAAGGAGTGGCATATGTTCCAAGAACGGTGGTAGTTCATCTTGGAGAAACTGCAGATAACATTCTCCCGTCTGATGGCCTTCTAAAAAATGGGGGGCCGATGAGGTGGTCATCGACGATGCTGCACCATACGTTCACACTCCACTGTACTTGAAAAACTGCGTATCGTATCCAATGCGGATTGTCCACGCTCTACTAATGCATGTTATGGTATTAACAGTTCCATTGTTTTGGAACCACACTTCATCCGTAAATAAGATGTTTGCTAGGAAAGCAGGATCAGTGTCCACATGCTGTATGATCCAGTGACAGAACGCCACCCAGGCTTTGAAATCAGGACCATGGAGCTCTTAGTGGAAGTGCAGATGGTACGGGTGAAACCGGTGAGTATGCAACATCTGCATAACAGACACCCGGCTGATGTTCGTCTCCTGTGCAGTGGACCGCATGGGAGAATGACACACAAACAAATGGAGGCCCACCTATTTAATACCATTTGATTAAATACCAAATATCTTTATTAGATATAGGGGACTAGTTTCGACCCTGTAAACTGGGTCATCTTCAGCCTTAATTAGGTACCAGTTAGGAAAACATATAAAATCTTATACAACACAATCACCAATATACTACTGAAATATATATGAAACTTATTGACAAATAGTGTTCATTAGCACTTATGTGGCATGGTTAAAATATGGTTATTTATACTTATGTTTTTGGTTGTATGAATAATTTGTCTTCTTTGGAAATGTAATCTCAAAATAAAACTATATGAATGCATATTCACAATTAACAGAGATAAATAAGTTAATGTAACACATTAAAATCTTCATCTGTTAATGAATTGCAATGTCTGTTGATTTGGTAATATTTTCATCATGGTGATGTATGCTGTATAACCTCCAAGTGGTGGGTTATATGTCTATAATTATGTTCAATAGCTAGGTATATCACTATCCATGTAGTTACGAAGTTCAACTAGGGGGCATTCACAATTTGAATGATGAGTATTTGGACTTCTGATCGAGTTGGAATGATCAAACAATTTAGTATAGAGTGAATGTCTGAAACAAGAAAGCAAAAAGAAAGAAAAATAGAAAAAAAGATCTGTTAAACTAAGAAAGATTGCTGTATGGAAAAGGAAAATATAAGCTTGTATCCCACTGGCCCCCTGGTGCTATTTTGATGTAGACATGTGAAGACCAACACTGAAACTGGCTGTACAAGGAGAGCAGTGATAACTGACTAAGATGGTGGGGAGTAGGGGAGGGGCGAACGAGGAGGCGATGCGTAGGTCGGAGGGACGGGGAGTGGAAGTTGAAAGGTTGGGTGTACTACTTTCAAGTTTACATTTTTTGTAAACAGGAATAATTAAATCAAAAGAGATATTGGATTTATCATTAATCTCATTAATTTTAAGATTGGGATTAAAGTATTGGTGAAGATTAATATAGAGGTTTTCCAAGATGTTGAGCATTGGACCTTTTTTCTCAGCTTTTATGATATTTCGGTCTTAGTTGATAGAGATAAAGCTATATTTTGATTTGTATGTGTGGTGTGCTATTGTTGAGAATCTATTATATTTCACAGCATTTACATGTTCCATGTACCTTATTAGGAAGCTATGGCCTGTTTGATCTGCATAAGTAATACCACAGTTTTGGCATTTTAATTTGTAGACGCCTGACTGAGAAAATTTGTCGATTTGATTGATAGTCCATGTAATATGAAAAATGGAATAACTATTATTATTTGTTTTAAAGGCTATTCTCTGATTATACTTTTTTTTTTTAAATGGTGATTTGATATATTGGGTTTGTTGAATGTAAATAAAGAATAAGTTTTATTATTTATTGTTTCCTTGGCTTAGGTTGAAATCAGGCGTCTTTTGGATGTGCTGATTATTTCACTGTTTAATTGGTGGCTGTATCCATTGAGCTTGGCTATTGAACATATAATATTTAGCTTGTCACAGAGGTCTTTTTTGGACTTTGGGATAGATAGAGCTCTATTGACCACGCTGTAATAAGTTGCTTTTTTGTGAGATTGGGGATGGATGGTGTCTCTTTGAATGGTGGTGACCATTTGGGTATGCTTTCTACAAATACAATATGATAATCGATCATGTTGTCTGGTGAACCAACCAGTATACAAGCTTCTAGGGAGTCTGTTGTCGCACATGTCAAAAATATTGACAAGAATAATATATAACCGAATAAGCAATAAAATTGAACCACACTTGGCTGAAGATCAGTTTGGATTTAGGCGGAATAGAGGCACACGAGAAGCTATTCTAACACTACGACAGGTTATAGACAAAATGCTAGACGTAAGGAAACCTTTGTTTATTGCATTCGTGGATTTAGAAAAAGCTTTTGATAATGTGAACTGGAATATGTTAATGAAGATTATGACTAGTGTTGGTTTAGATTTTAGAGATAGACGAATAGTATACGAACTCTATAACAACCAAAGAGGCATCATAAACATAAATGGTGAAGTACGGGAAGCTTGTATAAAGAAAGGAGTACGACAGGGATGTAATTTGTCACCAGTGCTGTTCAACCTGTATATTGAGAAAGGAATTGAAGAATGCAAAGAGGAAATGGAAGGGATAAAGATAAATGGAGTAGAAATCAAAATGATACGATTTGCTGATGACATAGCTGTCATAGAGGAGAACGAAGAGAAACTACAAAGTGCATTAATAAGAATGAATACGATATTGAGAGATAAGTATAACATGAAAATTAATACAAAAAAGACCGAAATTATGGTATGCAACCGCCAGCATATTGCAGTCGACATCAGAATTAGTGATATACCACTAAGGCAAGTAAATGCTTTTACCTACTTAGGAAGTAAAATCACTCCAGATGGAAAAAGTTCAGTTGACATAAAGAGCAGAATTTCCCAAGCAAAAATTGCTTTTTACAAGAAAAGGATACTACTTACATCAAGGAATTTAAATGTGGAGACCAAGAAGAGTTTTATTAAGTGCTATGTCTGGAGTGTGGCCTTGTATGGTTCAGAAACGTGGACTATTAGTGCACGTGATAAGAAACGTTTGGAAGCATTTGAGATGTGGTGCTGGAGGAGGATGGAAAAGATCTCATGGACAGAAAAACTCACCAATGAAGAAGTTCTTCGACGAATAAGTGAAAAAAGAACCTTTTTAGCAACAATAAGAAAAAGAAGAGACCAGTTAATTGGCCATCTCTATAGGCACAATGGATTTATAGTTAATGTCATAGAAGGAAAGATTCAAGGTAAAAGAGGAAGAGGAAGACCCAGACTGCAATATGCAAGACAGATCAGAGATGACGTAGGAACAGGCTCATATGTGGAAATGAAGAGATTAGCGGATTACAGAGAAGAGTGGAGAAGACGAATTGCTGCCAACCAATCTTAGGATTGAGAATTAAGAAGAAGGGATGTCAGCCACAACGTTCACTTGTTTGCACAATATGTCATTTTCCATGCTGCTGAGATTTTCATAAAGAGTTTGGACTCCTTGATTCCGTAAATTTTTATCTTTGCAATGTTGGTAGTTTCAGATTTTTTCCTTCCTTCATGGAGATGTAATTGCTAAAGTGTTACTTTGCTAGATTTGCCAAGTCTTGATGATGCAATATTGCCACGCACTGATCACCTTCTGGTGTTTGACCAGTGAAGCTCCTTTATGAATATTTTAATAGATATATTTCCCATTGAGCTAAAGTTTTGCAATAGCTTCTCAAGTAAATTTCTTCTAATAATTTCCCTTTTAGTACAGGCCACAATATCTCAATATTATCAGTTATCAATGATTTACTATTATATTAATAATAATGTTATTTGCTTTACGTCCCACTAACTACTTTTACGATCTTTGGAGACGCCGAGGTGTCTGCATGAGTTATTTAATGTGCCAGTAAATCTACCAACACAAGGCAGACATATTTGAACACCTTCAAATACCACCGGACTGAGCCAGGATCGAACCTGCCAAGTTGGACTCAGAAGGCCAGCACCTCAACCGTCGTGAGTCACTCAACCCGACTTACTGTTATGTTTGACATCTGAATGTGTTGCGAAGCTCTCCTGGCTTCATCAGTGATTTGGGTCATGTAACATGCAGCAAGACATCAACTTGCAAGGATCAAAAATTTAGATTTTTTTGCTCACTCTAAAATAACAATGGCCGGGCTGAGTGGCTCAGAAGACAGTTGAGGCACTGGCCTTCTGACCCCAACTTGGCAGGTTCGATCCTGGCTCAGTCCGGTGGTATTTGAAGGTGCTCAAATGTGTCAGCCTTGTGTCAGTAGATTTACTGGCACGTAAAAGAACTTCCGCGGGACTAAATTGCGGCACCTCGGCATCTCCGAATACCTTAAAATAGTAATTAGTGGGATGTAGAGCAAATAACAATTTTTTTTTTTTTTAAATAACAGTGGAGTCACTCTTCAATGCACACAGTACTGCAACTCCCAAGGCTGTATTTTTAAACATGTTGGATCATCATCATCATCCTAAATCATCTCCAGTTTCCCGAGTGTGGTATATGAGCCTCCTCCATCTCATCCTGTCCTTGTACTATTCCTCTTCCACCAACTTGTTCCAGTCATAACATGTTGGATATGGGTTCATAATGTATGTATGGAAAGTATTGTATTGTAATGTATGTATGTAGGCATGCATGCTAGCATCAAATAGTTTAAACTCACCTCTGAAATTCTCTGTATACTCTTGAAATCTTAATTGGGATATACTGGACCTCTGAAGTATTTCCTGCTGTGGGTGTTTGTCCATTCTGATCTCTTAGGCACTAAAATATGATTTAAATTATTTCATTATTATTTATGTATTATGTTGGTATTTGGAGATTGATACAATATGATCTTCAACCTGTGTGCAGATAAAGTTGGAATTCAAGAGGACAAATTGGGGCAAATATTCGTTTATAGGAAGGGGAGTTAGGGATTGGAATAACTTACCAAGGGAGACGTTCAGTTAATTACCAATTTCTTCGAAATCATTTAAGAAAAGGCTAGGAGAGCAACAGATAAGGAATCTGCCACCTGGGTGACTGTCCTAAATGTAGATCAGTATTGCTTGATTGATTGATTGATTGATTGATTGATTGATTGATTGATTGATTGATTGATTGATTGATTGATTGATTGATTGATTGAAATGTTGGCCTAGATTCTTTTATATTGCTATACCAAAGCATTTACAAACCATAAGACTCTATTGTGTTTGCTGTTCAAATCATGTATTGTTAGCTATAATACAAACTACTTTTCCTCCTTTTTGAATGTGTGTTTGTGATTAGACTGTTTTCCAGCACTTCTTTTCAGAGCTGCCCCAATTTTTGCAGAATAAAAGCTGCAGAAATGGGAAAAGAGGCTAGCATAAGTAAATAAGAGAATGCTGTGGCACGTACCTATAAGACAGTTCCGTGGTCAAACTGGCAGATTGCTGAAAATTCAAGGAATTATAAATTTGGTGTTCACTTTTGTTTGAAGTAAAGACAAGAGACAGTCACTCACAAATATCGAGTACATAGTGGACGTCTTAGAAGAACATCTGCTGCTGAAGATAAACACATTATGATCCTAGGCAAGGGTAATGGAATGCTTACAGCTGTGGACATCTGTGCTGAAGTCAACAGAAATAGAGAACAACCAGTATCAGTGTCAGCTGTGAAGTTTTTGACCAAACATGGCAGAAGTTTAAGCTGAATTAGATCTTTAGCAAGAAGAATTTGAAAGAATGGGAACGATCATCAGCCAAACTAAAACAGTTGAGTGATGAGTTGAAATCCTTAAGTAGTCCACTTGGTGGTGCAAAATGATGGAAGTAGATATTATGAGTAACTTTTAATGCTTAGGGAGCTGTGTTTCTTCTGGCATACCAGTGGGATACAAGCTGGCTCAAAATTCTGCCACTCTGTTTGTCAACTACTTTGGATGACACATTTCCCCAAGCTTCCAAGCTCACACTGTATAAAACATAGCTTGTACCAGTTCTAACATACAGCTGGAAGCAGCAGCGTTGACTAGACCTGCAAAAAGTTGCCTACAAGCCACTGAAATGAAGTTCATTCTTGTCTCCAAAAGACAAGGAGAGAGAAAATATGGAATGAGAATATCTGACAACTTGGATTGGACAAGAAACTGTTGGTAACCTTAGAATTAAGCGGATTATGATGGTATGGACATACACAAAGAAGGTTGGCTCCAATCAGGACCCCAAGAGCATACTATGAAAGGAATGTTGTTGGTATGAGTTCCAGAGGGAGACCTTGTGATGATTGGTGAAAGCAAATTTTTGAAAACCTTGCCAACGTGCTCTAAATTGGCAGCAAAAGGAGCATCTGCTGTGGGTGGACAGGATGAACTAGAAGAGGCATGTAAAACCCACACCGGCTTTCTGGAACAGAGAAATGATGATGTGGCTTACCCTTATACTTCTGCAGGCCCCTCATATTTGTGAAAAGAAAATAATAGAAAAGTCTCCTCACTTTCAATGGGTTAAAAGAACTCTGCAGGCTCAAATTTGGGCTTGTCAGTGTATCAGAAAACCACATAAATAATTCATGGGATCTAGGACCTGCAACATTACTATTGTAAATTATGTTTGCATTCTCTCTGTTAGCAAATGAACGTTGAAAGGCATCATTATCATCATCATCATCATCATCAGTGTCCCACTCCTGTCGCCCGGGTGTGGTTAACAAGCCTCCTCCAGTCCTTTCTATCCTTCCACTTTTCCTGCTCCATTACTTCCACCACATCCAATCCAGCTTCTCTAATGTCTTTCCAAATCTGATCCATCCACCTTTTTCTCTGTCTTCCAACTGGTCTCTTTCCCTTAACTTCTCTTTCTAATTCCCTTCTTGCTACCCGTTCCTTTCCCATTCTTTTTACATGTCCAAACCATCTCAGTCTTTCTGTATGTTCTGTACTAATGGTTCTATATTTAGCTATTCTCTGATTTTAATAATTAGATTCTACCTCTTCTTGTCTTTTTAACCTATGTTCTTAAAAATTTCATTTCTACTGCTTGGATCTTACTATCTTGTTTCTTATTAGTCACCGGCGTTTCTAGTTCGTATGTTCAATTGGTATGAAATACTGTTTATATAATGTTAATTTGGTTCTCTTGGGTACTTTGTCATCCCATAAAAGCTCTTTGACTTGATGATAAAATGTTGTACCTTTACTTAGTCTGTTATTAATTTCAGGGTTGATTTCATTACTTCCATTAATAATGCTACCCAGACATGTAAACTGTTCTACATTCTCTAACCATTCTTCATCTATGTTCACTTGGCTTCTCTTTTTCTCTTTTCCATAGTGCATGTGTACAGTTTTCTTTTTTACTAATTACCATTCCAAACTCCTTCAGATTTTCATTCCAAATGTCCAGTCTCCTTTGTACTTCCTTTTCTCTCTTTCCCCAAATCGCCACGTCATCTGCAATTACCAAAGCGTTCACTTCATCACTACTGATACTCTGTTTTACATGTTTTATGATTTCATCCATCAATATAATAAACAATAATGGCGACAGTGCACTTCCTTGCTTGAGACCTTTTTTTTGTATAAAATATTTGAGTCACCACTCCCTACATGTATACTGCTTTTACTGTCATGATACAACATTTTTATCTTGTTAATTAATGATTTTGGTACATTCCTTTGCTGTAGGCATTCCCATACATGTTTTCTCTTAACTGTATCATAAGCGTTTTCCAAATCCAAAAACATGAAGATGAAGATGATTTCCTTGTTCCTTTGAAAAACATGGTTTTTAATAATTCAAATTAAAGGTCTGTTTTAATGTCTCGTGTGGGTTGAATATCCTTCTTTGTATTGAACTACATTCTATAAAGCCCTTATTGTTTAAAAGGTATTATGGTTCATATAGCAGTATTAATTTGTTGATTTCTTAATGTATTGCCTGTTGACAGGAATTCAGCTGGCCATGTCGATCGAGTTTTGGGTGGCTCAGGTGATGATAACAAAAATCAATATCTAATGGCACTTAATGAGAGATTGGAAATGACGGTGGCGTCACTGTCTGACAAAATCAACTCTCTGGTGGACATTATGCAACAACAGCAGCAACAAATCAAGGTAATCCCGAGAGTTATGGATACTCATATACATTATTAGAGAAATAATATTTCAGTTATTTCTCTAAAACTCGAAATTGCTCTTGTTTCTGTTGCTGCACTAACGTAAGTTGTATTGCTATTATTTCTTTTGAATGATAAGAATTGTGAAGTGCAGGTAATTGGAAAATCATTAGCTTTTAAGGGATGTGTGGGCCAAACCTGAACCACTTCATAAGCAAGCCACAAAGCCAACAAACTCAGCGTAGTTCAGAATGAACCAATAGATGGAGGCACAGACAGACATTGACTGCAATGGCGGTTGATGATTCTTGGATAATTCTGATTACGATTTGTTTTGTTTGAGTCATCAGTCCAAAGACTGGTTTGATGCAGCTCTCCGTGCCACCTTGTTCTGTGCTAACCTTTTAATTTCTACGTAACTTTTACATCCTACATCTATGTCGTGTCCGCCCCAGTCTTGAGCTCAGGACTATCACTCTTCTGAGGATCGAACCTGTGATCGGGAACGTAGGAATGATGGTGTCACTGAGACGTGAGGTAATATTAAAGGGGAGTATATATATGAGTATATATTTATATCTATGTGATGGCAGTGAGCCAAAATAATATGAATAAATTTAGAGAAGAAATTCAGTGTAAAAATAAGAAACAAAGGGATCTTAGAATGTGAAAGTATACTGAATGTAGATAGGTAGCAGGTTGTGCAATTAGAAGAAATGGCATGGTCGAGGAGTGGCTAGTCACGCAGCAGGAAACTGCACCCTCCTGAGTGTGTAGATTGTCTTTTAGAAAAGGCGAAAAAATGTTGAACGAAAAGAGGAGTTTTCGTTCTGATTGGCTGAAGTCAGTTTCCATAGGAAAGAGAACTTCGATACTGTTCCAGAAATACAGGCGTGACAAGGAGAGAGTATAAAACCAGGGGGCACACGTTGGACGAGGCTTTTTGGATCATTTCTACTGGGAGTTGCGAGCGGAAGCTCTGTCAGTCAGGTCTTCGAATAATAATAATAATAATAATAATAATAATAATAATAGTAATAATAATAATAGTAATAATAATAATAATTTATAGGGAAAGTGAATCTATAATAGATACGATGAGAAAAAGAAGAATTGCCTTTTTCTGGAAGAAAAGGAAAGAACTAAGGAGGAAGAATTGAAATTGTAACGTGGTCCTTAGAAGGCCAGAACGCAAGAAGAAGAAATAATAATAATTTATAGGGAAAGTGAATCTATAATAGATACGATGAGAAAAAGAATTATTGCCTTTTTCTGTCATCTTTCTAGATTAAATGATAATAGGATAATAAAACAACTATTTAATTACAGTAGAAGTCCGTTATAGCGAGAATTCATAACAGCGAAAAATTCACTTGCTATAACGGATTGTCGTTATATCAGATTTTTGTATAAAAGTCGGAAAACCCTTCATGCACATTAAAATCAGTATGAAACGGTAATCAGTTTGTTCAAAATCTTGAAACCGTTAAAAGCAGGATATACTGGTGTGTAAAAACAATTGTTGTAGGTGGCCCTCTTCCGGTCTATGACACCTGATAACAAAGCCAAGCTGTACGCTTCCCAACCATTCAACAGCAATGAATGTTTTTACTTTTCATTTGATTCATCAATAGACGTTTGCATCTTGGAGTGTACTTTTACCTTGTGTGCAATTAATGTGTTTTACATGGTTTATATTTAATATGTCAATCAGCACAGTTTTCAAGTTACCTATTTTACTATTATTATGAACGTAATACGTTTCATTAAGTTATGCATATGTCAATCTAACTTCCGACACGTGTTTCTTCACTTGACAAGGTATAAAGCCTAACACAACATTATAAGAGCTTGTACAGTTGTATTCAAGCATGTTACCCTTTTACACCTGACGAATTGATTTAAGAACTTGTTTTATCTGTATAACTTGAAAGGTGATAGTACAAATGTACATAGCAATGTGTTTTACCATATAATGTAAACTTTTAATGTGTTTCAAATAGTTATCTTTTTAATATTAGTCTTCAAACAAACTTAAATATGCGAACAGGATAACCACTCGAAAACATGACTACTTAATGTCATTCAGTACAAAATTGTTTTAAATTTGGCAAGGTATTACTATTGAGAATGTGTAGTGTAATGTAAATGTATGACAACTGAAGATGACTTTGTGAGGAGTCGAAACCGGTTCTGTTCTTTTTTAAAAATTGTTAAATAAGTATTGATCAAGTGGATCTCTCTTTCTATGATAAATACCAGACAATTGCGGATATTATCCGGACTGCTTCTAGTGTCTTAATGGCCGCTTGGCTGTACGTAAAAATGAAAATGTTCTTATTCCTATAGTTCATTTTCAGATTTTCTTCAAGAAATGTTGTGATAGCTATCACTTCCGCTTGAAAGACTGTAGTGTGTTTGCCCAGGCTCATCTGGATTGATCTCTCAGGTTTTCCCCCGTTGATCCCTCCTTGTGCCATCCCCAGTCTTTGAGCCATCAGTCCACCACACTATATCTTCTTTTTCAGTATTCCATTTGTTGATATCCCAGTCTGGGTCTCAAACAGTTTCTCAAAGTTGTACTTCGGTATCATATGATCAGAAGGCATGTGTAGAACTTCCTCTGTTATTACTCTGTCAATTTTACAGTCTCGTAGATTGGGTCTTTGTGCATTCCAGCACTCTGATTGTGCCAATCTATATGAACTCATTCTAGCCTGTCCTTTTATGAAATTACATAGTAATGGGAGGTCTAGTAAAGTATTCAAGGTTTCTGTCGCCGTAGTTCTCATAACCCCAGTTATGGCTATGCGTGCCATTCTCTGTAGGCTATCCAATCTACTACTGACTTTTCCTTGGCTTACTTTCTGCCACCAGATGATTGCAGCATAAGCCATCAACGGTCTAATGGTCATTGTATATATCCACATTACCATTGATGGTCTTAGGCCCCATGTCTTCCCAACGGCTCTTTTACATGCATACAGCAAGTTCTAGGCCCGGGTTATGTTCCTTTTAATGGACTCCAGGTTAGATTTTTAACTAACAGTACACCTAGGTGCAGTGCCTGTTCTTCCATATATATATATATCTATATATCTTGCCCAAAGAGCTTAAGTGATCTCTTTCCCTCTAATTTCCTCATCCTTGTAAAAGGGACCAGAGTTATCTTGTTCGGGTTGACTGATAGTTGTTCTTCCCGACACTATTTCTCCACAAGGTTAAGTGATCTTTGCATGAGGTCCTGGATAACACTCATCACCTTACCTTGTACCACAATCACTAGGTCATCTGTGTATCCATGTGTATAAAAACTTTGTTCCTTGAGCATAGCTATGATTTTGTTCACCACGAGGTTCCGCAGCAGAGGAGAAAGAATTCCTCCCTGAGCACAGCCTCAGGTGGCCCTAACCATCTGCATTTCTTCAAACAAGGTTGCTTTTATCTTCCTTCTGTCTAACATGGATTTAATCCATTTGACGACGGTTTTACTCACCTTGCTCTTTTCCAATGCTTTGATCATAGACTCATGGGTTGTATTGCTGAAGGCTCCTTCTATATCTAGAAATGCCGCCAGTGCAATTTGTTCTAGGCTTTCCTCTAGTTTACAAACCAACTGTTGAAGTGCTACTTCAGTGGATCTACCAGGTCTATATGCAAACTGATTTTCATGTGCCGTTGATTTCAATTGCACCGTTCTTCTGATATATTTATCCAGAGTTTTCTCCATTGCTTTCAGCATGAAGGAGGTTAAACCTAATGGTCTGTATGCTTTGGCTTGTGCATAATTTGCCCTTCCAGGCTTAGGTATGAATACTGCTTTAGCTTCAGACCATGATTTTGGCACGTACCCTGAAGCTAGACTAGCTCTGAAAAGGTCTGTCAGGGCATTGACGAGTATCTCCCGTCCTTCCTGTAGGAGTATCGGAAGCATCTCATCTGTCCCCGGAGCCTTTTCAGGATGAAACATGTCGATTGCCCATTTTACATGGTTAAGTTTTATTATTCTGTCGGCACAGTTCTATTCTGCTCTTTAACTCTTTCTGGTCTAACTGCGAGCTATGTTCGCAGCGGCCAAAATTACGTTCAGGCTGCGCTGCGGGCATAGCCCGTAGTAAGGTTTGACAATTCACTAAAAATCGAGAACGAGCTATGCACGCATTCTGGTGGTTATATCGTATTTCTTTATGTATTAGTTATGAGGGTATTTAAGCAGATGGCAGTATTATATGTCTTAAGTCAGAGAAGTTATGATATTTTTGATCAACATGCATCAGTAGATGTTGTCACTCAGTGAGCTGTAAGACATGGCTTCTCGCGTCAAACATGTGCTTGACAAAAGTGATATTTTCGATATTTTATGATATATTATCAGTTTACGTGCAAATGAACATATTGACATATGAATTCGAAACAACTTCTTACATTTCATTATGATTAGAGTTTGCTTTTACGGCCTAGCGCATGTTCCCGCGTATTTCATATTTGCGTGAATACGTAAGATCGTCTACATATTAGTGAAGTTGTCTGTTTAGAAGACTGTATTTTCTCTTTCTCAGAAGTCTTTTGTGGTAAATGGAACAATAATTTTACATTTGAGTAACTTTTGACAAAATTTATCAATTAAAAAATTTCATAAGAGCTCCCATTTTCATTATTGTAATTATTACTATTGAAAAGTTATTATTTTTATATCGTACCCATTATATTTGTTTTGTAGTTGCAATGCACATTTTATATTAGCAAAATAGGGTATATATAACGGTATTTCAGTATACTGTACATGCTTAGTTATCTGTCAGACTTTTCCTCCATTCGCAAAACATGGTGTAATATATAAACAATTTTAAAATCTCAAGTGATAGTTGACACGATACAAACATCATTTTTCAAAATTAGATGCTCAAACAAGCACAAAGAAAAAAATCATTCAAATATCTCCTACAGGTACTGAGATATAATGTTTTAAAAATCCTTAAAAATGCCCAGTCCAGAATGTTTGTTAGGAATATTAAGGCCCAGACTGGAATGGGTTAAGCTCCGGTCTCTGTTCCAACCGTTTCTTCTTCTGTCATCTCCTCAGCCTCAGGAAAATGACACGCCATTAGTATCTCCAGTGTGTCCCTCCCCGCCTGATAAATGACCCATCTAGTTTCTTCAGTGTCCACACTTGATTTATATGGGTTGCTTTCAGAACCTTCTGGAGCCATGCTGTTTGAGTGTGTGATTCCGCTTTCTCACAGAACAGTCTCCAAGATGTTCTTTTTGCTTTCTGTATCTCTAGGTTATACTCGGTGAGTTTTCTATGATATACGCCCCACATACCATTTCTAGATGATATTCTGTGCAGCTTCCTAACCTCTTTTTTCATTTTGGCTAGTTTGTTGTTCCACCACCTTACTTTTTTGGTATATTTCTTTTCATTGAGAAGACAGTTTTCATGGAATGAGTCTTATAATTGCCTCCTCTAATAGTTCTACTGCCTCATCCAATTCTTTCTGTCCTCTCACGTTAGTTGGAATTTTTTTGTACGGCCTTCCCTAGAACTTCTCGGTATCTGTCCCAGTTAGTTCTTTTTGGGTCTCTACCTCTCAGTCCCACATAGTCTCGCATCTATTGCAAATTGGATGTGCTGGTGGTCTGCCAACGATGGTTCCTCCAGCACCTTCGAGTCTTTAATAAAGTTTGCAATATGTGTAGTGCTTAGTGTAATGCCTATTACCTCCCTACGATTTTTATTTATAAATGTAGGCTTGTTTCCTAGGTTTAGTATCGTCAACTCAGTTGCAATAATAAACTAGTAAAGACTCACCTCTTGCGTTGCAGTTTGTGCTGCCCCATGTCATGTGGTATGAATTTGCATCTGCTCCAAGGACTAGGTGTTTGCCTTTCCCCTTTGCGTTGCAAATTAGGTTCTCAACTTCTTCTGATGGGTGCAGATTAGTTGAGTCATATGAGAGGTATGCAGAACCTATGGTTATTTCTCTGGGTCCCTCCCAGTTTCCAAGTTTAATCTTGGCCACAGTTAAGTCCCATGAACAGTGTTCCTGCAACATAAGACATTTAAATTTCATGTTCACAAGAAGACATGTTCTGGATATTTCCGATGTTGTGTCTTACGTCAGCTTACCTCCAGATTCTGCCAGTCCTGCTGCTCTGCCCTTGACTACCCATGGCTCTTGAATAAGGGCCATGTCAATAGCCTCGGACTTGAACTTCCTGGCAAAATTGGCCACAGCTGCTTTTTTATGCTGAAGATTGGCCTGAAGGACCTTCATCTCCATCTTTATCAACATTGGGTTTCGTTTTTCCCGTGATGACTTGAAACTTGATCTGCCCAAGTCCGAGCTTAGCCTTGAGGCTTCTCTTTTTTTAGCTCCTCAAAGTCTCTTTCACCAAGGGCTAAAGCGACTGTCCTTCCTGTGTTATCAGTTAAAGCGGCATTCAGCATTCTCCACTCTTGTGTTAGAAGTTTGGTATCGTGCTGATTGATTCTGACAGCAGTCTGCTCTACTAGAGCTTCTGTTGCCATTTCTTGTTTTGAGTCGGCGACAGCCTGTCCAATTGGGACTTCTGTCTCCATTTTTTTCATCTTGGCCTTGCTCCCGGATCTGCTCTACTGGAGCTTCCTTGGCTTCACTTGATATTGTATTCTGATATTTGTGCCTGGATCTGTTAGTAGGCTAAAATCATCATCATCTTCTTCATCATCAATGTCCTACTCCAGTCGCCCGGGTGTGGTTAACAAGCCTCGTCCAGTCCTTTTTTGTCCTTCCACTTTTCCTGCTCCATTACTTCTGCCACATCCAATCCAGCTTCTCTAATGTCCTTCCAAATCTGATCCATCCACCTTCTTCTCGGTCTTCCAACTGGTCTCTTTCCCTTAACTTCTCTTTCCAATTCCCTTCTTGCTACCCGTTAGGCTAAATTCATGTACAGTAGAGTCTCGATTATCCGACTTAAACGGGACCTGGAGTACGTCGGATCACCGAAAATGTCGGATAATACGGAATAACTTTGAAAATGAACTTAAACACACAGGAAGGCTATACTGTATTATGTACTATGTTTTAAGGGGACTCTATTTATTGACTTATTAATTCAATTGTTCAGTAGATGCAGTACTCTTTTCTTACTACGTCTGTAGCCAGGTGCAGACGTCTTGGCTTGGGCTGCAAGAGTTTTGATGTCAGCATCTTGAAATTCAGCCCAGTCTCATCACAATTAAAAATCTGATCACCGGATGATCCTTCAGCAAGAATTATTTCTTGAAATTGTCTTTTAAATTTCACAACCTCATCGGATTTAGCTGACAGTTTTTCTCCACAGATATTAAGCTGCCCAATGCTGTACCGTTTTTTCCACCGATCAAGCCACCCAGCACTGGCAGTAAAATTAGGGTCCCTTTATTAAACTCCTTCTGGATATACACCGCCATTTCTTGCAGAATGGGGCCAGATATTGACAAGCCCTTTTCCTGGTTTTTAGTGAACCAAAGAAATAGTGCTTCACTTACTTTTTCGTACTCACATTTTTCATTGTTTTTTTTTCTAATTTTCAGTGCATCACTTGTTGCTCTGGTAGAGCACCACTTTTCAATTTATTCCCTCGTATGTTTCCAGTCTCCCACTGTAACACGTCCAACAGCATAATCTGAAGCCATTTTTTGGAGAGTTTCCCCTTTGTCCAGTCTCTTTAACCCACTCTACTTGTCTTCCACAGAAACAATCACTTTTTTACGTTTACTCACCATACTCACAGAGGATATGAAAACTATAACATCCGTACCCAACCAATACTACATTGAACAATCCTACCGCATGACTGCCAGGGCTTGTCCCACAGTCGCACCCTCCACACCCCGTGTCCCAGAATTGCATCACCTAAAGTTCAAATTAAGACTACCAGCGTCGGATAACACGGAGTGTCGGATAAGCGAAGGTCGGTTGAGCGAGACTCTACTGTATGTGTTAATCCTATCATGTTCTTCATACAATCTCCTAAAATCCACTTTCCAACTCTCATGCAATTTTCACATTTATTTGCTCCAATCCGCAGGGGCCGATGACCTTCGATGTTAGGCCCCTTAAAACAACAAGCATCATCATCGTCAGCATGCTGCAATCCGTTGCTTACGCTATTATTACGATGGGCTCACCACACCCTTCTAGACTGTAAGATGTAATTCATAAGCTTAACAAAAGATTATAGAATGTTTTATTGTTGTACAATTTTATCAACTGTGTTTTCTTATTCTAATAGGAACTTCGTTGTGAGGTGCAAGACATGCAACAAACTGCGATAGAGGAGCCACAGCTAGCATCATCAGGTCTGGAAACCACTCTCGGTTTACACTTGGAAAAGGCTATGACCAAACAACATCAGCAGTACAAGCAAACTTTTGAGAATTTGATGGTATCCTTGGACGATATGGAAAAGAAACGAACGGAAGCTACAATGTCTACAATATCACAAGTTGTGGGTAACCTGGTGGTTACAAAACTGGATGATGTTATTTCCAGTGAAATGAAGAATAATATTATACCAGGTACTGATATATCATTGTTTAAATTTATAGTTTGTATTTGTTAGGCTTTATTTGTCACTTTTCGGTAAAATGAAACATAATTCGACTCTCACACACACAACTAAGTGTCAAACTCGTTGTTTAATATTTTTGTGGTGGTGGTGGTAGTATGGCGTACGAATGTGACGACCCCATCGCCCAGTGGGCAACCACTGTAATCAGCCTCCCAAGTGTTGGCGAGTAAACCATAGACTTAACTGACATGAGGAAATGCGTGCCAGGCACCTACCAACTAGTGCATCACGAAGTATCTTCGCAAAGATCCATGGTAGGCCTAGCAAGCCAGTGGTAGCATCTTCGAATTGCTTTCAACAATCAAATGAGCTTCGGATGGAAATCAGAAATAATACTGAAACTGACAAAGTCTTCGAGCAGATCTGGCAGGTATGATGGCCAACATGGCTCTGATGAAAGACAGATATGTTCGAAGAACAATGTAAGAATTGGGACTATGAATATTTTCACCCTGACTGGAAAAACTGAAGAACTTATCGATATGATGAAGAGGAAAACTCTATCCATATTGGTAATGAGTGAAACAAAATGGAGAAAGGTAGGTAGCAAGATTCTCGGAGATGGTTACAAATTAGTATGGAGTGGATGCGAGGAAGAGGCCAGAAATGTTGTAGTTTTCCTGATAAAAGACATGGATGCCATTACTGAAGTGTCCTATAAGAATGATAGGATCATTAAATTTTCTATACAGCTAGAGTCCACAAATTACATAGTAGTGCAGATATATGCACCACAGGTTGGATGTAGTGCTCAAGAGAGGGATCAGTTCTGTCAAGATCTAGAAGATATAATTGATGAAGAAAACATCATCATTGGGGGCTTAAATGCACAAGTTGGGACAGACAGGCCTGGTTATGAGGAAATCATTGGACCACATGGGTTTGGGAACAGAAGTGCAGAAGGCGAACAACTGCTTGATTTGTGCAGAAGAAATGGATTGATCATCAAAAATACCATCTTCCAAAAACAAGACAGCCACAGGATAACAAGATATAGCTGGGATGGAAAACATAAGTCTCTCATAGACTATATCATCACTAGACCTGGGATTTTAAGGCAAATGCCTATTTCGTTCCTTGCGAAATAACATGATTTTTAAAAAATATGTTGACGTTTCATGATAAATCCCTTACATTAATAGAGTTTTGTAGTGCCCTAAAATACCTATTTGGACCTTTAGAGCCTATTTTACTATTTGAGTGCCTAAAAATGCTTATTTTCTACATTTAAAATAAAATTCAACTTCTGTAATTTTCACAATCACACAGTGGACATCCCTGGAACGAGCAGAACAGCAGAGGGTGGGTTTTTCACAGAAATGTGCTCTTCCCAGACAACTGTCACCAAAGGAATGCTGAGTGAAGGGTGGAGGTGGAGGATGAGCTCAAAATAACAACGAGCAGGTAGTAAAGGACATACTGTGTCGAGTGACGGGGTGAGGGGAGGATTATTTAGGAAGAACAAGGAGCAGGTAGTAAGAAGGGGCATACTCTGTCAAGTTGCCAGTGAAAGAACAACTGTTTAAGTGAATATAGTTCATCATGCCTAAAACGAAACCATCTAAAAGTGCGCTTATACAACAATGCCTTGTACAGTTTGTAGGGATGACTTTTGATGGCAAGATTATTTTCTGCCAGAACTGCAATAAACAGGTATGTGCATATATCTTAAATTTCGTATTAATCTAAAACTAATGTTTTGATATTGGCTCCTCTAATTAATTGTAGAGACCTAGTCAAGGTGACCTGGGTTCGATTTCCAGTACTGGCAGTAATTTAGAAATCTATGAGATCTGGAACGGTGTTGACCCAGCATCGTAAGGACAATTGAGAAGCTAAAGTGGGCAGGGGTCACAGAGGCAAGGCAATATGGCTGAGGGATGCTTTGTGCTGACCACACCCCACCCAATATCTGCAGGCCATGAGCTGGGCAGCAACCGTTATTGAAAGCCAAGGCCCTTCGGGGACTGTAGTTTTCTTGTTCTCAATTAACTTTCGAGTAATAATGGTTTAATTTAAATAGTTCAAAATTACAAATTTTATTCAATAGCTCACCTTTTTTATTCCTCACCTTAGTCTCTAATTGACATCACTTTATTGTGTTTTAGATTTCACATGAGAAAAAATGCCACCTTCAGCAGCATGCAGATACTGCCAGTCACAAAGCAAAAGCAGCCATGAAAAGTAACATTAGACAGACTCTGCTCACACAAACTATATCTCCTACAACCCATAATGGTTTCTATGCTGATATGTGTAGAGCCCTAGTTGCAGCAAATATCCCCTGGAATGCTGTGCATAATACAGTTTTCAGAGAATTTTTACAGAAATGCACCAAGCACCACATCCCATCAGCATCAACAGTAAAGAAAAACTACTTACATATTTGTTACAATGAGGTAATTTTGTCAATTAGGGAGGATATTGGGGAGTCTTGCATATGGTTGTGTGTGGACGAAACCACCGACTCTGTGGGCGGGTACATTGCTAACCTTATAGTAGAAAATTGGAACCCAATCAGGCAATTACCGCTCACCTTCTTGCTCTAAACAGCTTGAGAAAGTCAATAGTAACCGGGCGAGTTGGCCGTGCGCGTAGAGGCGCGCGGCTGTGAGCTTGCATCCGGGAGATAGTAGGTTCGAATCCCACTATCGGCAGCCCTGAAGATGGTTTTCCGTGGTTTCCCATTTTCACACCAGGCAAATGCTGGGGCTGTACCTTAATTAAGGCCACGGCCGCTTCCTTCCAACTCCTAGGCCTTTCCTATCCCATCGTCGCCATAAGACCTATCTGTGTCGGTGCGACGTAAAGCCCCTAGCAAAAAGAAATAAAGTCAATAGTCAAAGCATTGCATACTTCATTAACAAAGGGTTGCAATTGTATCCTGGGTGTGTTGATGATTCTAAAGTCCTTCTCCTTGTTTCCGATGCTGCTTCCTATATGATTGCCACTGCACCTCTCCTCAAAACTTTCTATCCTTGCATAGACTCGCAGAAACAGTTAGGGTGGAGTTTCCTGCAGTAAATACTCTCATTTCAAGATTGTTGAAATGAGAGTATTTACTGCAGGAAACTCCACCCTAACTGTTTCTGCGAGTCTATGCAAGGCATGGGCCATGAAAGTAACATGAAGAAAGTGTTCTGTAAGGCTCCATCAAGAATAGCCATCTTTCGAGAGAAACTCCCCTCTATTCCCCTTCCACCACAGCCAATCATCACCCGTTGGGGTTCCTGGATGGAAGCTGCCCGGTATTATGCAGAACATCTTGAGGAAATCATGACTGTGATAGACAATTTGCCTTTAAAGGACAAGGCTGCATGTGTGTCGTCAGTGTTCAGAGAGACATTGCATATATTCAGGCAAATTTTTCATTTCTTCCAGTCACCATTACAAAAATGGAGGAAAAAGAAAACTGTCTCAAACAGCAATTTTCTGTAATTGAGGAAGCTGAGAATAACATACAAAGTGCTAGGGGCAAGGTAGGGGATAAAATAAGAGACAAGTGATCTAGTGTACTGCAGAAGAACCCAAGTTATTCAATGCTGAAAAGGGTACATGAGGTAATGGATGGGGAAATGGTAGACTTACGAAGTGAAATTGAATTGAAAAATGTTGTAAGTAAATTTTCCTATGCCCCTCTAACATCTGTGAGTGTGGAGCACTCTTTTTTTCTGCTTTCAAAATGATTTTAACAGACAAAAGACACAGCCTGACTGTGGAAAATTTGAGAAGATTTGTTATGTACTGTAAAGCAAACTACGAATTAAAGTACTGTAGGAATGTTCCTCACAAATAATAAACACATACTCCATTATTGGATGCCTGCAGTGCTGTAATTGTGGACAGTGATTTTAGTATTAAGATTTTAGATCAGTACTGATAATGATATATCCTATAATCCATAACTCTTTTGACACATGACTTTTTAAATATTGTTTTTTATAAATGTCTTTTTTATTCTGTCTTAATTTTGCAGTTATTTCGGTTAAGAAATAGGGATACCACGTTTGTTAAAGTAAAAAAAGTATCACGTTACAGTTTAAGTGTATATTGTAATATTTTGAAGTCTATTTCCTGCCTATCCACACATTTTTAAAACATATGTTATGTGCCTATTTTCTCTTTTATAAGCCTATTTACTTGTTTTAAAAGCCTATTCATGATTCATCACTAACAAAAGGAGGAGGGAAATATGTAACTGATATCAAAGTTATCCCCAGTGAGAGTGTGGACAGTGATCATAGATTATTGATTGCAGCAGACCTAAATTGTGTGGCTAACACAACCCCGAAGAAAAGAAAAAGAAAACGTAAAGTGAAGACGTGGAAATTAGAAGAAGCTAAGTTGAAAAAAGAATATAAAATAAGGTTATAGACACACTTACCAAAAGGGAAATGAATACAGTAGAAGAAGAATGGAAAATTTTTAAAGATACTTTGGTGGGTGAAGCTAAAGACCTATTTGGAGTAACGGGATCGACCATGAAAGAAAAAGAGACACCTTGGTGGAATGACAGAGTCAGATTGGCTATAAAAGAGAGAAATTGGGCAAAAAAGATGCTAGACAAAGAAAAGCAAAGAGATGTACAAGATGCAGGTGGCCAAGAAATTACTAAACTACAGGAACTCTACAGGGCAAAAAAAACTTACAGCTAAGATGATAATAAGAGAAGAGAAAGAGGAAAAATGGAATGAGTTTGTGGAAAAGTTAGAAGAGGACAGCAGAGGAAACAAGAAACTTCTTTACAGAGTAATTAAAAACAAGCAAAATAACCTAGAAGACATCAAGGTAATAGAGCAGGACAGTGGATCAGTAGTACGAGAGGAAGATGGAATCAAGAGAGAATTCAAGACCTTCTTTGACAAGCTCCTGAATGGAGAGGCATCAAATGTAATTCAAAACAGAGAAGAATCTGGAAAAAGTGAAGAGCCCAGCAAAAATATGGAGCCACCAATCACATGGCTGGTGGTGGTGGTGGTGGTGATTGTTTTAAGAGGAAGTACAACTGGGCAACCATCCTCTGTATAACACTAATCAGAGGGAAAAATGGAAGGGGTCCGACACTTCGAAAAATGTTATCGACCAAAGGAAGACAAGAGCCACGAAGGGCATGAAAATGAAAGACTCCCTAGGCCTCCATACGTAATACCGTCGGGGTCAGAAAAGAAAAAGAGTTGACCAAGGGAGGTCGGATAGGATAGATTGAGGAGTCTGGCACAAGTAAGTGGAAGCAATGTCAGGACTCAGCTAAGGGCCCCGTGGTCGCCAACTCACGCTCAAAAGTACAAAGCCCCTGGGGCCCCTTTTAGTTGCCTCCTGCCTCTTTGGGTAGCTGAAAGTCTACTAATCTACGTTTTATCTGAAACAATTCACACACATTCCTTTGGTTTGTATGCTTATAGTTGAGAATAAGATGATGAAATCTGTGTATAGGCCTAAGTAACGTTCTTACAGAGATGCTGCATAGAAAAGATGCCCATATGTATATCATGTAGTTAATTCACACGCTGTCACAACATATTTCCGTCAGCCTATAATGATGGCTACAGCACGATTATACTCGGTCAACAATGTATAGCTCCTTTTGTCCACCGCAGTTGAGCAGGACGTGTAGTAAAAATGCGAGGCACTGGTGACTTGTATAGCAAATAGTTAAAGGTGTATTGCATCCATGCGTCATGAGTCACCCGTGCCTCGTGGTGTAAAGTAGTTGTTAAACATACACCAATGCCATAGAACAACATAGATACCACCTGTGACTTGCTGTCGTACTGTTACGCAAAGTTATCACCTTAGCAGCATAGGAATAAAATGTGTACTTTTGTCCAGCACCACATTTTTGTGCTGTACGAGTCACATGTGACTCGCAAAGCAGGGAACGTGTTAAATGAAGTTGATACTATTTTGAAGCTGTTACAGTTTGGGATTTTGTTGTCTCTTTTGCTCCTTCCACATATTTGTCAACCTTAGGTGAGAGATCTATAGCACATTCAATGACTTTCAAAATTTTCATGCCATCTTATAGGACAATATTTCAAAGGAAATACGTTTGAATCTGAATAATGTGTATAATCAGCACATCTTGCAGGAATGTAACAAAACAAGAAGTGAAGAGCACAAAGAAACTCTGCAATATTCCTCTGGGTTTCTTTTACTACCACTTTATATGAATTGTGCATAGTATGCAAGCCACAAGATCCGATGTTCATCAAAATAGGAGCTCCTGGATGATCATTTAATAAATTATTAATATTTTGAAGGAACTTTTTATTAACATTTGGACCATCCATTGAAATTTGAAAGAGTTGTTTTAGATTGAGTCCTTTCAGTGCTCGCAAAAATCCATTAAACAAATCTGAGGAGGTATAGTGACCAAGAAATGTGGAATCAAAATAATAAGTGCATACCTCATTATCAGGATTGAAACAACGAACTACACCGGCTTCACTGGCACATAAAGAATGGTGTTGCATGACAGAATGCATGCACTATATAATCTCAGTTTCGGTTATTTTCTCTCTTGAAAGATAATTGTGCAGACATCTGGTCTCTGGCGCTTCATAGAGTGGTGAACCTTCTTTAACGAAAGAAGAGGAAGAGGAAGAAGAAGAAGAAGAAGAAGAAGAAGAAGAAGAAGAAGAAAAGAAGAAGAAGAAGAAGAAGCAGTGGAGTCATGTGACAGTGTTTGCTGTGGTACCTGTGGCAGGCAGAACACAATTTGTGTTTGTGGCTGGAATATCACCTACAGAATTTAATTTTTTTGTAATATCACTGTTTGAATGTTCTTTCGAGAACTGGCTGAACTTGACATTAGGTTATAAAAGTAGATATATTTCTGGGAGCAGGATAGTGGGTTCCTAGACATCGCAGTGAACACATCTCTCCTCCAACATTCATTCCAAGATTTCTTTAATTTCTAATTCCTTAGAATGTTAGGAACAGTACGTGATGAGGGCTGGATTTTTGTGTAGAAAAGATAAGAGGATGATGGCATAATCTCGACGGTCTTTGGTGGCTGTCTGTAGATGAAATGATTTCCTCACTGAAGCAGTAATGGTAATCATTTTTTATAATTTGTAAAAGAAAAAGTTTCCTTCCCACTCGTAGCCCTTTCCTGTTCCATCATTGCCTTAAGACATATCTGTGTTGGTGTGATATACATCAAATTGTAAAAATATAATTAAAAACAAGCATTCATGAAGGAAACAATATAATTTTAAATATATTTTTGAAGCAGTTTTTTCCTCAAAAATTAATCAGCCAGAGGTAAATGTACATCACTGTGCAACTAGTCATTTGAGTATTACCTATTATTTGGAGGTGATACACATTAGCCTTTGCTTTAAAGTATTACTTTGTAAGTAATTCTGTGAGTAAATAGGTCTAAAAATGTTGTAATGTTCAATTTTGGTCACTTACTCAGAATTGTTTTAAAGCAGGCAGTTAAGACTATTGGTCAAATTTTAACCTTACAGGATAATAATATTATTACACTTGTGCTACTAAGTTTTCCTCTTTGTGATTTTAGCTATAATCGATACTTTGGATCCACTAAAGCAACAACTACACCATGAACTTACCCAAAAGCTGACGTCTACAGATCACTTACTGAAAGAAAATATTGTAAAATTGGTGCACAGTAAGGTGGGTGAATTACATTTGTAGGCATAAATTCATGTTTGTGTATCGGCACCATTTAATGAGTGATTTTATTTTCTTCTGCAGGCAGTGATGGAAGTGTTCAGCAATGCCCTTGTTACAGCCGTGCAGCCTGCTATGCAAACATGTTTTAAGGAAATGTTTACGAGTTTTGTTCTTCCATGTTTTGAGAAGTCCTGTCAAACTATGTTCCATCAAATAAATGACAGCTTTTCAAGAGGAACTAAAGAGTGTAAGTGGATATTCATTATTGTCTCAAATTTCTTCCATCATCTTTTCAAGTATATTCCCTTAAGATCTTACAGGCATACTGAAAGAAAGCTATGGTGCACATATCTTAAGGGTAATTGAAATACAAAACATCGAATATTTTTAGGTTTTCATTTCACAAAATATGTTGCCTGACAAAAAAAAATTAAGCATCCAAGAGGGAAGGACGAAACGAAATGAAACTTCACATGTTGAGAGGGTATATAATGTTATTTCAGTGATTACAAAATGAAGTCAAATTTACAAAGAACTTGGCAGTACGAGCCCACTTATCACTATGACATTGCGTCCCCTCTGGCTTGGACGTATGCACTGATTTGGTTGGGAAGGGTATCATAAAGCTGGTGTATCCTCTCCTGTGGCAAGGAGGCCTAGAATTGTTACAACTGGTCCTTGATATCCTGGATACTGGCATTGGGATGGAGTTAACGTCTGAGCTGGTCCCGCACATGTTCTATTGGGGAGAGATCTGGGGATTTTCCTGGACGCAGGAGTACCTCAACATCATGCAGAGTTCATAGAGACACGTGCTGTGTGTGGACGAGCATTCTCCTCTTGAAAAATGGCACTACGATACTGTTACATTGTGCCGTCAGAGTTCATTCAGTCAGGACCAGCCATCACCTGAAGTCATACCCGATAGCTCCCTACAACGTGACGCCAGGATCATCACTGTACATCTCCCCAGGAATACCCCTGTGGGTGGGGGAAGCAGACGAAGAATTCACCCACGGTATCCCCTGCCTGTTGTAAGAGGCAACTAAAAGGGGCGACCAAGGAATGATCCAATTAGAACCATGAGGCTACTTGTAATTACTACCATCACGCAGGAAATACCATGGGTCGCATTTACTTGCACGTAGTACCACTATATTAGGTACGCAATAGGTTTGTGATTAGTAGCGACAGTGTGGGAATCAGGAGGTGGGTCGTACAGTACGTGTGATTCGTACCCCTATATGAGCGACACCATGGTTCTGCCTTACCTATGCTCAGTTCCCGCTATGTGAGGAATTCCACGGGATAGTACGAGTCCCTGTAGTTAGTCCACTTATGTGAGGAACGCCATAGGTTTGCATTGCCTTTATAGGTTTGAGTTGCCTGTAAATAGCGCCACAATGTGCGAAACACCATAGATCTGTGTTACGTGTGCGCATTACACTACCTGTGAATAGTACCATAATGTGTGGAATACCGTGAGTCTCCGCTACTTTTGATTAGTACCGCAACATTACCCATAGCATGGTTCTACTTTCCTAGCGATAAATACCATTATGAGGGGCCGATGACCTGGATTTTGGACCCATTTCGACTTAAAGAATAATCGATTCAGCATCGTTCTATAGAAGCAGCCCCTTGGTCAGTATTACTATTGTTCTGTGCCAGCTTCTGTGCATGTGAGGCACTGTGGGTTGGATCCACTGATCGTTTTAAATTCATATCCGTCCATCCATTTGTTCTTCGTCCTCACGCTTTCAATTCTGGTCAGTGGACGGTTTTGGACTTTTAAGTTGTCATTTCATAGCATTAGGGGCCAATGACCTCAATGTTAGGCCCCTTTAAACAACAAACATCAATCGATCAATCTCCCCAGGAATACGATGCCATTCATCAACAGTCCATGCTTCCCAGTCATGGCACCACTCCAGATGCAGCCATTTGTGTTGTGGTGTTAATGGCAGCCTACGTATGAGACAGTAATTCTCTAGTCCAACTGCTGCTAGTCTCCGACCAATGGTGCGGGATGACATACAATGTTACAGGGATTCTCGGATGGTAGGCGCAGATGTGAAGGGGTTACTATCTGCTTGGTGCAAAATACAGCGATCCTTCCTTTTGGTGCTCATACGAGGGCGACAAGTATGCCTGCCGTCACGTTCCCATGCAGTCTTAACATCGGGCCCCTGTCACATCCAAATGCCCCACAAATCTAGATAGTGCACGATTTGACCAGCTGGCCAAATGGAGACCCACAATGAGACCCTTTTCAAACTCTGTCAGGTGCTGATAATGAATGCTGTTTCACACAAGTACATGGCATCTCCATGTCCTTCACAGTGATCACTCAACATCTGATGCTGTTCATGCCCCTTATATACCCTACCAGGCCTAGTAACAACACTAAACACGAACAACACTAAGGCACTCTGGTGGCCGTTCTACCCGCAACAGAGAATTGCAACTCTAATTACAGTAGAACCTTGATAATTTGAAATAGGTTAATTCAAAATCTCGCCTAATTCGAAGCAGCTCTCGTTCCTGGAAACATGAGGTACGTTTTTGCATGTTATTTAAATCGTTTAATTCGAAATACGGATAATTCGTAATTCAAAGAACAATGTCGGTCCTGTTACCGAAATTCAGACTTTTAAGGGGTATCTTTGCGTACTTTCACCTACTTCGGTGTACCTACAATGTGCTTCATATCTGTTGTGTTCAAGCGGAATTGTAATTATTTTGTAATTCAAAGAACAATGTCGGTCCTGTTACCGAAATTCAGACTTTTAAGGGGTATCTTTGCGTACTTTCACCTACTTCGGTGTATCTACAATGTGCTTCATATCTGTTGTGTTCGAGCGGAATCGTAATTATTTTGTAGCCTATTCGGCGTTTTAAGGAACGCCGCATTATCACATAGCACGTAGCAGGCAGTGTGCGGAGAGGTCGAATCCGCAAACACTGGCGATGCCGACAATTGGCGAAAAAGCATGGCTTATAGCCTGTAATCAATTCGTACGCACCAAACAATATTGTCAATGCCGATGAAACTGTATTGTTTGTTTGTTTGTGTTATTTTTTTAAATGCTGAGGCCAAACAGACTTATGGTTTTAAAGGAGAGAATTGCCAGCCGGGAAATGTACTGTGTTTCTATGCAGTGCACACTGCACACGGAAGCGAGAGACTTCCTTCCCCTGTCATAGGAAAGTTCGAAAAGCCACGATGTTTTAAGGATGTCGGGCACTTTCCATGCTAGTACAAGGCATCTAAAAGTGCAGACAGTACAGTAATCCAAAAGATAAAGCATTTGCACAGGGGAGCCAGCATAATTTTTCCTCGTCTTTGAATCGTGTTTTTCTTCCTTTTGTTGCGTGAGGTTATGTTTGTCATTGTTTTATACAAGTGCAGTATTTGAATAATGTAAATACACCTTGTTGGATAAATTTTTGAAATAGTGTTTTCCATGGCATTTGAAAAGTTTAAACTGAGAATCAGGTGATTGCATGCATTAGGGTCTTGGCAGGATATCATACAAATACAGTCACTGTACTGTTGTTGTAATGTGAACGGAAGCGGGAGAATTTCTCCCCTCGTCATAGGTAAATTCCATAAGCTGCAATGTTTTAAGGCCATCGGGTACATTCCGTGCATGCACAAGGCATCTAAAATGCATACAGTACAGTAATCCAATGAATAAAGCGCTTGCACCAGGGAGCCAGTATAGATTTCTCCTCGTCTTGAATTGTCTTCTTTCTTTTGATTTCATTGCATGAGGTTATGTTTGCCGGTGAGTTATCCAAGTGCATTATTTGAATACTGTAATTGCACCTTGTTGGATACATTTTGAAAATAGATTTTTCCATGGCATTTGAGAGCTTTAAACTGCGAATCAAAGTTAACTGCATGCAGTAACGGGTCTTAGAATATATTGTGACGCCGCAAGGGTTGGCATTTCTGAAGTACGTGTTGGCGGTTAATTTGAAATCACGTAATTCGAAGTCCGATTTTTGTGTCCCAACGACTTCGAATTAACGAGGTTTTACTGTATTTACGTACCCGCTGATGGTGTGTATATGTACAAAGTTACATTGACATCCGACCATTTCTTCTGGATGCTTCAGTTTTTTTGTCAGAATGTTGCAGGGAGTCCATTACTTGTTCTTGGATGGCAGGCACAAATGTGAAGGAGTTACGATGTGTTAGATGCACAATACGGCGATCCTCTCTGTTTACATTGGCGTGTTACTTGTTAAGAAACGTGTTCTAAAATCACAAATTCTTTTTTATGATTACAGAGTTAAAATTATGTCAGTTTTTGACATGGTGGTATTAACATTTCTGTAGTACCAAAACCACTGGAATAAACTTCATTCTCTATGTTGGTAACATTGTTATAACAAATATGTTTTGCAAGGTCTTTGAAAATTTGTTTTCCCCAACCATCTTGAGGTCACCCTCTGGGCCTCTTACCGACAAATATCATTGTGGTTCTATTTGGATCCATCGTTCTCATTTGTCCATATCATTGTAATCTGCTTAAACTTCATTGGACGGGCGTACGTGCGCGAGCGTCCCTTACTGGATGGAGTCTTACTAAGGTTCGAGCCCATGCCAGTCAGTTTTCTTTCCTAGTGACAGTATGAACTACACCGTCTTATTTATACTCTTGTAGAAATGAGAGATTTTGAAAGAACAACTTGGAATAAGGATTGGATTATTCTATACAAAATGGGGAATGCGATGATAGTAAATGATTTATAAAACAGTAGTAAGTCCAATTAATCTCGTATTACACCATGTTACCTTTGAATTTACACACACTGTACACAATATTGCATGTAAGAAAACTTCTCAAATGACATGAAAACCTCCCTGAGTCATTCATTACATATGGATGGAGGCATGATTTTTCCGCATTAATTTTTGAACGATTTTGCGAGAAGGAATTTTCATGTTATTTCGCGAAATAGATATTGCCGTATCGCTTTAATTTCACTTTAATGAAATTCTAAAATTATTCATTAAAGGTTTCATTACAATCACTGATCATTGATTGTGGAGGTTTAATTGATAAACTGTACATATTGGTACATACTTTTGAAGCCCTTTCTGGATTGCAAGGTTGTCTACCTTCTCCAGCGGGATGTTGGCTTTGAGTAGCATCGCTGTTATTTTGTGATTATTTTGTGAATAAATTCTATTTTTTCACTCTTAGCTTTCTTTTGCATATCTAATGAGAGTTCTGTTGTTGCCTGCCGTTTCACTGTTGGAGTGCTAAATTTACGTTCTGAATGTTCTTTATTTTTAAAACAATGTTTTGAGACAGTATCTTTTTTCTCCCACTCGATATGAACATTACAAAATTTGCACGTTAAAATATTGCTTTCAGAAATGTATAAACCTTCACTCGCAAACTGTTTAGCTCTGCTGTGCACTGTAACACTTGTCGAGCGACCCATTTTCGCTACTGTCTGTGATCACTTTCTTAATTTTACCTGACCACGAAGCCGAAATACACCAGTCAATTGTGATGCTTGTAAACGTCATTAGGGATTCCAGGATTGCACAATGCCGTGAGGAGGCAGGCTGGGGTGGGATTACCAGCCAGCACAAGAACAACATTCCAAACATTTCGTTTGGCAAGAAGCCTGGAGCCAACCCCTTTTCTTTGATGCCATGTGTTAAAGAGATTTTCCAGAACATTAATGATAACATATTTCTCTCATATCGATAATCTTTGTTCGCTCTTCCTTTTCTTTTCGTACATAATCCTGGAACAAAATATCAAGTTCGTTATTCACTACAGATTTCGCTGTAATATTGCGCTTATCGCGAGTTGCTTTAAAATGGCCTTGCCGCTTTAATTCGCGAACATAAAATCCTTATTTTCTTAACCAGAAACATAGGATTCATAAAGATATCACAAAATCGCTTCAAAATATTTCTTGTTGCGTTTATCGTTAATGCGAAAAAATCATGCCTCTACATATGGAGCAATAGTATTGCTTGATATGGCAAGTTATGTTCTAAGGTCAGGTGAGGTCAGTAACAGGAAACTAATATGCTGACGCAATGACAGGAAACAGGCTACACTGAGGTGAAGACTCTACAAGGAAATAGTGAATTATTTTATCACTTTGTATCACATTACACTTTTCGAGGCACAAAAACAACATTCAAATGAATGAATGGTTTCATAAAGAAGAAGGTGAAAACATGGACCTTAAAAGGTACTTTTGGTGTGGTACATTTTGAAGCAAGGATACACGCAAAGTGCTACACCGCATTCCTCACAATGGAAATTCGATCTTGATGCTTTTCCCTTCTTTTCGGAGCACACTTTGTACCTGCGAGATGATCCCTTCTGAGGCCAATGTTTAGAACTTTTCACTTCAAGGCGAGAGAGACTTGAAACACTGGTAACTGGTCTGCCAAGATTAGTGGTAGTTCTGGGTTCATGTCTTGAGCAGAATGTATTAGATTTCTAAGAAGTAGCTCACGAAACTGTTTGTGAGACAGCTGTCCTTCACACGACGTGTGAATGATGAAGGCATTCAAAATAATTATGTTCACCAGATGGAAAAATAGTTTCTTTGTCCGCTTCCATGTTTGGCAGAAAATATCATAACTATTGGGCATACTATCACTCTTGTCACAATAACCTATATGTGCATTGTAGCTCTCGATGATTGCAGGCTTCAGTGCAATCCCATTGTCATCCGTAAAGTGACCGGATGGTGAGGGGTGGGGATTATGCATGTTAGTTAGCAAATACACTTCCCTCTTGTCTTTTCAGCTTATTGTGCACAGGTTATCATCTCCCTTCTTCAGTTTCAAATCTTTAGGTCCTAACTTTTTTGGTATGTCCTTCCAGTTATGTCGGACGGTGCCACAGCTGCTTATGTTTCTTCCATGCAAATCATTGAAGAGGGCAGGAGAGGAAAAGTAATTGTCCATAAAAAATTTATGGCCTTCACCCTTTACTTTCCTTGTTAGCTACAGAACTATTCCATGCGTAGAATTGATGTTTGCTGTGGCATTGCCATTGTTTCCCAATGTAGACTGTCATGTCATGTGTAACCATTTCTGTCGCAGAGCTTGTACAGTTATGATTTTTTGGTATGTACTTCTTGAAGAACACTCTTGTCTTTGAATAGGACTATCACTTCATCAGCTGCTAGGTGTTCTGTTGGATTGGAAACAGAAGAAAATTTGTCATTGAGGTAATTGAATCGTAGTTTCCAAAGTCGATCATAACTGGGGTCAGTTTGGTCAGGTGGGTTGTCATTATTTTTGAAATGTAGAACCCTAAGAATGTGGAGAAAGTGGTCACGTTTCATTGTCTTTGAATAGAAATGAGTGTAATACTGCTCTTGGGTAGGCCAGTAATCCTTCATTCTGACCCATCTGTACAATTATGGCCAAGAAACGGTACAGTTCATGCATATGAATTTTCGGCTGTTTATGATCTGAACCTAAAGTCTGCAATGCGTAACAGTTTGTCTCTCCAAGAAGTATTCTGAAAAGTTCATCGGTAAATATAAATTTAAAAATTTCTATTTGTAGTGGAGGTGAGTCTGAATTGAAATGTTCATTCCCTAAGCGAGCAGTCTGTCTCTCCATTCTGAATCACCCATGTCACTTTCACTCTCAATTCCACTCACAACACTGTTCCCAGGTTCTTCCGATTCAGATACAGTTCATACATCTTCATCGGAATCCGAATCCATCAGAATTTCCCGTACTTCGTCCTGACTAATGGAACGGAACACTCGCATGTCCAGCCATGTTCACTGCTTTTAAGGAACTAATTGCTTTATTTGTAGTGGGGAAAAGCAGCCGCCAAATTCTTCTGCGCATTTTCATAAGCCTTAATTCATGGCATTGCGCATTGTAGTGACTCATATATTAGTAACAAAATGAGTTGATCATTTTCATAAGCCAGAATTCACGGCAAAATGCAAGATAAATTACGTGGGTGATATATCAACCGCTCGTCCTTTTCGAGTGGTAATTCTCTGGTTGATATTTCGATCGCTCATCCGATAAAGGTTTAATTCTAAGGTTTCCAACAGAGTCTTGTCCAGTCCAGGTTGTTGCTGGATATTCTCTATCCGTAATTTATATCTCATCTTTCGTGTGTGCACGAAGTTGAAGAAAGGAAGGAATGCAAGAAGATGGGATCTTGACAAGTTGAAAGAAAAGAGTGTAAGTGACTTTCTCAAGGAACATGTTGCACAAGAACTAAGTGAAAAGGCTGAAGGAAACAGAATAGAGGAAGAATGGACAGTCATGAAGAATAAGGTCTCTAGGGCTGCTAAAGGAATGCTAGAAAGAAATGAAAGATCAAGTAAGAATCAATGGATAACTCAGGATATACTGGACCTGACTGATGAACTACGAAAGTACAAGAATGCAAAAAATGAAGAGGGCAGAGAAGAATGCAGGCGATTAAAGAATGAAGTGGATAGAAAGTGCAGGACAGCTAAGAAAGAATGGCTAAAGGAGAAGTGCAAGGATGTTGAAGGCTGTGTGGTCGTAGGAAAGGTTAGATGCTGCATACAGGAAAATTAAGGGGTGGTATGAATAAAAATGAGAATATAGTATGTACTCAACTTTTCTGAGTATATACTCATGTCATGGAGATGGTGTAGTATATATTCACCTTCCTAGGAGTGTGAGAGTAGTTTCTCATATGTGCTATGAATAAAAGGGAGTACCTTCTCAGATTGATGAGTATATACTCACTTTCTTTTGAGTATGGCTGATAGTTGTCTCAAGCTTGAGTATATACCAATTTTTAGCTTCTGAGGAGAAATGACATGGCTGAGTTTATTAATAATGTGGTGCCTTGTGGAAAAATTTACAAGGAGAGAAATGAACATGTGGACTCTAATAATTTTAAAAGTCTATATCGTTTTTCAAAAGTTAATGTAGACTGGCTAAACCTATACTTAATTGGACTGGAGAAACTGGAAACAAGAGGTGGTGCTGTTAAAAACTTAGTAAAATTAAAAGCATTTTTAAGATTGGTAGGTGACCCAGGATTCCAGTGTGGCATAGGAGAAGATCTTGGAATCCATCAAACAACTGTGTCTAAAAATCTTGTTGAGGTTATGGACCGCATCATGGTTAAAGCTGCAATGTGGATAAAATTTCCTGAAACAGATGTGGAATTTGAAGTTGCAAAACAAGAGTGGCAGGAAAAGTACTACTTTCCAGCAGCGGTAGGTGCTCTTGACTGCACTCGTGTTGGAATTAATAAGCCTACTCATTATGGTGATAAATATATAAACAGGAGAGGTTATGCAAGTATTACTGTACAGGTAACATGCAGTCCCAAGGAAGTTTTTACCAGTGTTGATGCATCATGGCCTGGATTGTGCATGATTCACGAGTTTGGATAAATTCAGCTGTCCAGACAGCAGTAAGTCTGAATAGGGTAAATGTGTTACTGTTAGCGGATAGTGGCTATGGTATTGCACCCTGCCTTATGACACCGTTCAGAAATCCACAAACACCTCAAGAAATTGCTTATAACAGGTGCATTACCAAAGAAAGAGTTGTGATCGAACAATGTTTTGGGTAACTAAAACAACGTTTCCCAATTCTTCAGCACAAAGTACGCCTGTCTTTAAATAAAGTGCCAAAACTGATCATTTGTTGCTATGTGTTGCACAATATTGCCAAGTACTTACAGGATGAGGACCCTGAACTACAACTATTAGGTGGCAATGTAAGGTTAGAAGATGGAAATGAGGATGACATGGCAGCTGCTGCAAATATCAGGTGGAATGGTGAAGCTAGGCGAAATGAATTGGCAGAGATAATATATCAAGGTGTTTGAGTTGCAGCAAGTACCAGTGTCACTCTGTTTATTGTTCACTAAAAAAATCAAAAATGTATGCAAAACAATTTATTTTTAAAAATATATATACTCGACTGCCATTCTTTCATCTCTGATTTTAACTTTTTTTCTGTGAGTTCCAACACTCTTATCTGCTTTAACAGCACCAAGCACTGCAGGTCTGTATTATTTAGAGTTCTGGTTTCGTCACTTTCGTAGTTGTACAAAACACTTCTTTTTCGTTTAGGGATGGCTACATTTGGAGAGTTGACGATTTCTACAGGACTCCCTCCTTCTCCTCCCTCTTCCAATAAGTTACTACAAATTCCACTACAGGTGGAGGAATGTGTTGTGGCTGAACTTCAGAAAGCCCTACTCCAAATGCAGTTGCTCCTATGGAGAAAAAAAAAAAAAATTTAATTCACTAATTTAGTTTTCTACAGACAATTGAATTAAATGGAGCTAAAATCCTAGGCCCAGGATTCAAACTTGGGTACTCTGAACCAAAGGCCTAGGTGCTATTTGGTTCTTATAAAGCAGTAAATAGAAATATCTTAACCTTAAAGTTTGTAGTGTTGGCACACAAAATACTGTATTTTCTACAACATCTATAAACCTGTTCAAGAAAATAATCGTGAATATACTTTAGGAATCCAACAGCTCGTAGATAATATTCTCCCAGTCCTTTAACACTATCCTTTTATTCCTCGTTTGGTTTACGTCACACTTTAGTTTCACCCTCATTTTCTTATTGTTTATCCTTTTCGTAATGGTGCCGATCTCAACTTTCTTGCCGCACATAGCTATCAATTTCGTTTGAATTGCCTCCAACGATTCGGATTATTCTTTCCGAACCACCGGCAATTGGGACTTACTAAAAAGTACCTCATGTTCCCACAATATATTCGTAAATGTTATCTAATGAATACTTTCCATATCGACGAACTTGACGAACGAACAATCAGTGCAAACTACAAACTAAACCGGATTCAGTTGAGGTTATGTTGCGATTGGAACCAAACAAGATAACAGTTGATGATTGTACACAATATGAGTATCTACTGAGTTTCAAATAATCAAACAATCAATCAATCAGTCACTACTGATCTGCATTTAGGGCAGTCGCCCAGGTGGCAGATTCCCTATCTGTTGTTTTCGTACACTTTTCTTAAATGATTTCAAAGAAATTGGAAATTTATTGAACATCTTTCTTGGTAAGTTATTCCAATCCCAACTCACCTTCCTATAAACGAATATTTGCCCCAATTTGTCCTCTTGAATTCCAAATTTACCTTCATGTTGTGATCTTTCTCACTTTTAAAGGCACCACTCAAACTTATTCGTCTACTAATGCCCTTCCACGCCATCTCTCCACTGACAGCTCGGAACATACCACTTACAAGTAACAAGTAACTAATCTCATTTTGTTCCGTATTGAAGATACAGTAACTAAACTCTTTCAAGATTAAAATTATTGTGTCCACCTTTTCAATACAAATATATATTTTTAGTGTTTAAATTCTACATGAATTAAAAACACCAGTTAAGGACATGTTTCGCCCTAGTTATGGGCATATTCAGCCTATATTAATCTTAAGGTCAAGAATTAAAACTATAAACATTGGAACTTATAGTAAACTAATTTAATACTAAATACAATTGTCTTATGCTAGTCCCAGAGAAATCAAAGACAAACAACTACACCACACTTACGTATAATAGCCCGGCTATATATCATATCACTAATATTTTAAAAAAACACAGCATCAACATAGCCTTCAGGGCAATAAATAATAATCGGAACATATTCCTCAACCACAATAGAGTCAATAATAACAACATTACTCAGGATCCGGTGTTTATAGGTTAAAATGTGCCCAGTGTGATCACATATTTTGGACAAACCGGGAGGAGCTTTTAGACCAGGTATCTGGAACATTACATTGCTTCCAAGCATAATAAGTATTCAGCCATGAGCCAGCATATGACAGAAACAGGCCATAAATTCACCTCAATAGAAAATGATTTGACGGTCATTAAAAGCCTAGGCAAGGGGAAATTATTGAACGAAACGGAAAACTTGTACATTTATTTGGATCAAACTTATAACAAAAATAATAATCTTAACGATGTCATCGATAAAAAAAATCTGTTATATGAAACAACTCCACGGTTAATCCAGTCCGTAAATCACAATAAAGTTCCCAGTATGTTTAAATCACTGAACGTATGCGTTCCAATAGCCATAATCCTAGCCTAGGCCCACCCAATCCAATTCAAGTAATGCCTCTCAAGCAACAATGCGGACGCACGATTTGAAACTCACGTCCCCTTCCCTACAACGCTCCACCCCTCTGCTACAGCATCAGTACTACACTAGGAGTAGCAAGCTTAGCCGTTCAGACACAACCGGAACAATTGGTCCCAGCTAACGTCGACAAGACAGGTAAGTTCATACGATAAACACTCACTCTGCAATTATTACCGTATTAGGTTCCACATTCATCATTCTAATTCCCCGGTTTTTCTTTTATCCAGTTACAGACAACTCATATTCCTCCCAGATTGAATATGCACCAATGGGAAGTTAATCAACAAGAATGATGGAATTTTCCAAAATATTTTTATCCGATAAGCAATGAATGATAACAACATGTCTCCAACTTAAACACTTCAACCTTAAGCATAACCATGCTTCTTTCTAAAGGAATATTCAAACTGATTCAAACCCTAACATGAACGACTTTAACCAAGATTCCGGTTTTGCAAAAATTCTTACGACTCAGGCGACCATAACAGTTGAAGAAACCCTTTTCACGCAGTGATAAATTCTAGTCAATACAATTTGAGAAACCCCAATTCACGCTGTGATCAATCCAATCCACAATTGGAAGTCTAGTCATTAAAAAATAAGTTAAATCATTGTTCATAAATTCTGTCAAAGTTAATGCACATATTGTACATACTGTACATATTGTAAACTATGTAAATAGCATAAGACAAGTGTATTTAGTATTAAGTTAGTTTTCTTCTTCTTCTTCTTTTATGACCACATAGGATCACTTTAGTCAGTCCGTCGTTCAGGTCTCTTTGAAGGGATTGTTTGGGCTTTGCGGTCCTCCCAGTACTTCTTCAGACGCTCCGATCTTCGTGCCCTTTCCTCAGTTGAAAATGTGCGTGTTGTTGGTTTGTTTTGTGTAAGGGTAAAGCGGAGGTTTGTATTCTTGAGTTTTGTATTCAATTTTATCTTATTTTTGGTGTCTTCTGTTGTAAGTTAGTTTACTATAAGTTCCAATGTTTATAGTTTTAATTCTTGACCTTAAGATTAATATAGGCTGAAGATGCCCATAACTAGGGCAAAACATGTCCCTAACTGGTGTTTTTAATTCATGTAGAATTTAAACACTAAAAATATATATTTGTATTGAAAAGGTGGACACAATAACTTTAATCTTGAAAGAGTTTACATACCACTTAGTCGAGCAACTCGTCTTCTTTCTCCCAAGTCTTCCCAGCCCAAACTTTGACCACAGCGGGTCCACCCTCGTTTCCATGGCAACTAAATCCCCTACTCCCTTCTCCCCACCCAGGCAGGAGTTACCGGACCACCGTGTAAGAATTGTCAGAACTCTTCTTTCAATATTACCTACAACTATACAATATAATTGGTGTTCAAATACGTCAACCTTGTGTCGGTAGATTTACTGGCACTTTAAACATCTTCCGCGGGACAAAATTCCAGCACCGCGGTGTCTCTGTAAACCGTAAAAGTAGTTAGTGGGATGCAAAATTATTATTATTATTATTATTATTATTATTATTACAGTATTTCGATAAAGGTTTTATGCGATGAGACTGTCAGCTTCAAGACTAAGCTAAATTAATTAAACCCGTTATTCATTCAAACTGGTGAAATGAAAAGT